>NC_080385.1:68563343-68916092 GCF_014773155.1 Arachis stenosperma
AGTATATGTTAATGTCTCTGTTTAGTATTATCGTCCTTATCCGGAACCACTGATGTCACCGCTAGAGAGATGATTGGGATAGGCGCGATTGTCATTGTTGTTGCTGCCCCAGAAGAAGTAAGAAGTAAGGCTGATGCTGCTGTTCCGGCCGCATTGGCTGTTGTAAACTGGGAAAAGGAAAGGGATCGTTGCGTTTAAATACGACGGTTTCGACTAATTGAGGTAGGGGATTTAACGTTTTTAATTTAGAATGCCTACAAAGTTATTGGATAAGTGCAAATGGTTAATAATAGTTAAGAATTTCTTAATTGATAAGAATGACTTGAAATGTGTTTGAGAATTGTTAGCTATTGTGATTTTTCTGAGTTATGATTTGAATTAAATATGGTTGTGATTACTTTGAATTATAATTGAAATTAGATGCAGTTGTGAAATGTGACTGAATTATTGATTCTGCGATGAATTGGTTGAGATTCTGATTTTGAGTGAATTATTGACTTGTTTGATGTTGAATTGGATATTTGATGAATGGGAATGGCTGTGAAGTCTACTTGTAACTAGTTGAGATTGGTTTTTATGGTTATTGAAGGATTGGGACTAAGAGATTAAACTGTTTTGAGAACCTGTGATTTTCTGAAATAATATAGTAAACTTTAAGAGTATCTAAATAATTTTGTAATGGTTAGACTAATTTTCTGTGTCATGATTTGTTGATTCTAACTTGGCTGTGATTGTGGCCGGTTTCATTGTTGTAAGTGATTAATTGATGATATTGATTTTGATTTGAGGCTGTAACTGTTTCCGATTTTCTGATTATTTGGAATTACTGAGAATCCTGTTATTTGATTATGTTGAACTGGTTGTTATAGGCTGGTTTGCTTGATGGTTGCAAATTGACTGAAATTCTGTTCTTTGATGGATTTATATTGAATTGAATGATGTGCTGGTTATTTGATATATTGTAATGGTAGTGGATTTGGTTGGTGACTGATTGAAGATTGGTTTGGGAGATTAGTTATGAGTTTTTAAAGTTAGACTGGTTTACTTTTAGAAAAAAATGATGACTGGGTGAAATTCTGATTTTAATTGATGAAAGAATGTTAGTTCTTAAACTGAATTATGAAGAGATGATTATTGAGAATCTATTATGGAAGTTGCTAATAAATGGATGGAGAATTGATTGTGGTTAATTTTGAAAGGATTTTATGATAAGTGAAAAGTAAATATGAAATGGTGAGATTGGATTAATGGATTAGCAGAAATTGCGAAGTATGATTGATCTGTTAAATATTATGAATTGTCGATTTTCTGGTTGCTTGCGAATCTTGTATTTGATAATTACTGGGAAAGGATTGTTGAATTGTTGAGAAAGAGGGAACCCGTCAGGGTGGCTAAGTCCGAGTTTTAGGGGAGGTGCTGCCGAAATTTTATAAAAAAATATGAGGTTTTATTTGAAAAGTTATTTTAGAACCTTTGAATTTGGAAAAATTATATTACTTGACTTTTGTTTAGTTAAGAAAAGAATTATTTTATTTTGAATTCGGTTTACCAAAGAAAGGTTTATACTTCAAAAATAAATTATTTAAAAAAGAAACCATGTTTTGAGATTGAATTAATATGAAAAGAATTATGTTTTGGGTTTAAATTAAAGGATTGCTGTTTAGAAGTTTGATGAATTTATAATATTTGAATTTGGATGGTAAAGAGAGATGACTTTTGAATCTTTGGGAAGTTAGTAAGCATGAGAAAGAGTTTTATTTGATTACTTCTAATGAAAGATAGTTTTAAAGTTGGCTTTATTTAAGATTGCCAAAGCAGAGATTATGAACTGAATTGATGACTGAGATTTTTATGAACGAATGCTTGAGAAAGTTAAGAAAGGTTTAAGAAAATGTGATAAGGATTCAAAGGGAAAAAGAGAATGGAGAACTGATAATCGGTTGAATTCGGGAAGTACCCACGAACTGAATGATCATTAAACTCGGAGAAACCTATAAATTGTTATTTGATTTTTATGCGGGAAAAACCCATGGACTGATAATCATTGATTACGGGAATAACCCATGAATTGTTGTATGTTGATCTCGGGTATAACCCACGAACTGAAGATCATTGTTAGCTGTGTATTGATCTCGGATATAACACATGGACTGAAGATCACTATGTTATTGTGTAATGATCTCGGGGAATAACCCACGAACTGAAGATCTCTGTTTTATTGTTGTGAATTGATCTCGGGGACGCCCACGAACTGAGGATCACTGTTTCCCCTTGTGCGTATATTATGGGGTCGGGCTTTGCGCCGACTGCCGGTAGTCACGAAGGAGTGGTATTCTTACCACCGACACATATGCACTAAGGACACAAAGGGAAGCCATATCTGGGACTTGTTCCTAGGTAACGGCGGGATGCAGGGTGTAAACCGACACGTGAGCTCATGGCCTGCGCTAGGGCTAGACATGCATCATCCTTGTGTGTGCATTTGCATTTGATTGGGTTTGCTCGTTGTACTTCCCTGTGATTTTGCTGTTTGCCTTGCTGTGACTTGTTTGTGTGCTGAATTGAATCTTTTGTTAGTGCTATTAGTTGGTGAATGTATGATGATGAGTAAGAATTGACGTTGTGATTGAAAATTAATTATGTGGTTGAAAAATGTTTAAAGTGACTAGTTTTATATTTTGGAATTTGTTTTGAGCTTAGATTTTTGAAAGAGGTAAATAGTTAGTTAAAGTAAAACCAAGAATAGTATTTTCAAAAAGGTTTGATAAAAATATAGTTTCCTTGAGTATATTAATTATTTGCTTGTTAATCATTACTTTTACGGCATTCCCATTCCCAACTGAGAACGTGTGGTTTGTTCTCACCCCAAAATCCTCCACCTTTTCAGTGACATAGGTTCGAAGATACAGTTTGAAGCTGCGGGCGATTATAGAATTTATTTATGAGTTAATTTGCTTTCATAGAATTCCCTCACTTTTGTAGCTTTAGTTTTTTTTTTATTTTACATAGAGGGATAGGATTTGTATCTAAGTTTTATTGGAAATCTTTGGTATGACAGATATTATTATTAATAACTATGTGATTATTATTACTTGGTGATGCTTGCTATATGATTTGATAAATAAAAACAAAATTTTCTGGTATTTTTACTAAAACTGAATCGCGATATCAAACTAGAGGCTCAATAGTAAATAGTTAATAAAGGAAGGCGGGTTGGTAACGCCTTACTTTCGGTACGATCATGACGTTCTGGAAGTTGGGTCGTTACAATATGGTATCAGAGCAGTTCGTTCCTGTTAGAGCCTTGGGAATGGACTGACTATGCTTCACTGCATACTCTGAGTGTCTGTCATGCTTTGTGACTTGTTCTGATAACAAGAGTTTATGTTTTATTTGCATGACTGTCTGATGATTAACACTGTTGGTTTACCATTGCATGCCTCATGGTATTAGGTCTGGCCAACTTAATACTAATGATTTATGTATATGGGAACACTAATGGGTTATCATATACAAAATAGAAGAATAGGTAATGTGATTCACGGGGTTTGGGAGCGTTAGAGGTTATGAAGTTAGCTTCGATTCGACGTATAATTTTTATTCGTGCCACATGTACTCGTGCTATCTTTTTCTTCGTTGCTTTCATTGGAATTCTCTAGTTTGAATTTCCTTCTTAGAATGTGATTTGCTTGTTTCCCAACCATACCTTGTCATTCTTGTATACCTTTGCTTGCCTATAAATCTGACTCTTTGAATATCCAACCTTGACAATGCCTATACTTCGGTTCGTATATTCTGTTTTCTTTGATTTCAGTTTGAACTTATTTTATTCTAGCAATTTTCGAGGGCGAAAATTTTTCTAAGGTGGGTAGAATGTAACAACCCTAGTTTTTGAAAATCAAATAATTAGTTATTTGTGATTTATTTTAAGAAAATTATTTTACTAAAGGTAATTAAATGGAGTTTCATGATAATGGAAGTTTAAATTAATTGAATTTTTATGTAATCTTTATTAGATATTTGATACAATTGAAATTATAATTTTGGTTATTGAAAAATATGAAAGAATTGTATAATTTAATTTAAATAAATTCTACTTTGAATGAATTATGTTATTAATTTGAACTCTTAGGAATTAATTTACTAGAAATGATTAGATTAATTTTTATAAATACTTTAAGTTTAAATCAACTAATATTTATGTATAATTTTTATTATAATCGGTTATTTTATAAAATGAAATTAAAGTTTCAGAGATAGGAAAATAATAGAGATTTGTATGATTTAATCTAGAAAATTGATATTTGAATTTAAATTGTACTTTACAAAATATAATTAACTTGTTCATTTTATAATGTAAATTAGAAATAATTGATTTAACTTAGCAATATGTTGATAAATAATGTTCCTAAATATTTTTAAGAAAGTATATTTGATTTTAAAATCACTCTACCCTTCAATTTTATCAAAATATCTATTCATATCTATCCATATTCTTTTATAAAATCCTAATTTCTAACCCTAATTCCCAAATCCAACTCAGAAACCCTAATTTCCCAAATTGGAAACCCTAACCCTCACTCCCTCACCACACTCAGCCGCACCCCCAGTTTCCCCCTTTCCTTTCCTAAACGCAAAACTCATTCACACAGAACTGAAAAAGAAGCACAAAGAGAGAGAGTGATCCGAGAGAAGAGGGAAGAGCGTCACCGGAGGGGGCTTGGCACCGTCGCCGCCTCCGTTCATCGGGCCCTGCTACGCCGTCGCCACCATCCCCAGCGTCGCCCAGCCTTGCCCGCGCTGCAGTGCCTCCTGTCAGCCATTCATGGAGCTGCGGAGAGCATCGCCGTTGAAGCCATGCCGTCGCAGAGGGAGCCAGAGGAGGGAGATGAGCCCGAGCCAAGAGCAGGAGGAGGAAGGCGTCGCTGTGCCTCCCGTCGCCGTCGCCGTCGGGCTGAGGGAAAACGGAGGTTCGTAGTGGAGTGAGAGAGAGAGAGCAAAGGCGCGACAGAGGAGAGGAGCTGTGTTCCATGCTACTGTCGCCACCAGTCCATGGCCACCACTGCGAGGGTTCCGCCGTCGTCGTTCCAGTGCCGCCATTCATGCCCTCCGTTCCCTTCGTCGTTCTATCCAGCATCACCAGCACTGAAGTCAGCTTCTACCACCATCAAGCCTGAAGGGAAGCGCCACTGCTATTGCCCGACAGTAGTTTCCCCTTTGTTCCCAATTCCATTCCTGAAACTGTAACACTCTTGCTCATGCTCTGTTTCCCGAATCTATTTCTCTACCATATTTTATTTGATTACAATAGTATATGTTAATGTCTCTGTTTAGTATTATCGTCCTTATCCGGAACCACTGATGTCACCGCTATAGAGATGATTGGGATAGGCGCGATTGTCATTGTTGTTGCTGCCCCAGAAGAAGTAAGAAGTAAGGCTGCTGCTGCTGTTCCGGCCGCATTGGCTGTTGTAAACTGGGAAAAAGAAAGGGATCGTTGCATTTAAATTCGACGGTTTCGACTAATTGAGGTAGGGGATTTAACGTTTTTAATTTAGAATGCCTACAAAGTTATTGGATAAGTGCAAATGGTTAATAATAGTTAAGAATTTCTTAATTGATAAGAATGACTTGAAATGTGTTTGAGAATGGTTAGCTATTGTGATTTTTCTGAGTTATGATTTGAATTAAATATGGTTGTGATTACTTTGAATTATAATTGAAATTAGATGCAGTTGTGAAATGTGACTGAATTATTGATTCTGCGATGAATTGGTTGAGATTCTGATTTTGAGTGAATTATTGACTTGTTTGATGTTGAATTGGATATTTGATGAATGGGAACGGCTGTGGAGTCTACTTGTAACTAGTTGAGATTGGTTTTTATGGTTATTGAAGGATTGGGACTAAGAGATTAAACTGTTTTGAGAACCTGTGATTTTCTGAAATAATATAGTAAACTTTAAGAGTATCTAAATAATTTTGTAATGGTTAGACTAATTTTCTATGTCATGATTTGTTGATTCTAACTTGGCTGTGATTGTGGCCGGTTTCATTGTTGTAAGTGATTAATTGATGATATTGATTTTGATTTGAGGCTGTAACTGTTACCGATTTTCTGATTGTTTGGAATTACTGAGAATCCTGTTATTTGATTATGTTGAACTGGTTGTTATAGGCTGGTTTGCCTGATGGTTGCAAATTGACTGAAATTCTGTTCTTTGATGGATTTATATTGAATTGAATGATGTGCTGGTTATTTGATATATTCTAATGGTAGTGGATTTGGTTGGTGACTGATTGAAGATTGGTTTGGGAGATTAGTTATGAGTTTTTAAAGTTAGACTGGTTTACTTTTAGAAAAAAATGATGACTGGGTGAAATTCTGATTTTAATTGATGAAAGAATGTTAGTTCTTAAACTGAATTATGAAGAGATGATTATTGAGAATCTGTTATGGAAGTTGCTAATAAATGGATGGAGAATTGATTGTGGTTAATTTTGAAAGGATTTTATGATAAGTGAAAAGTAAATATGAAATGGTGAGATTGGATTGATGGATTAGCAGAAATTGCGAAGTATGATTGATCTGTTAAATATTATGAATTGTGGATTTTCTGGTTGCTTGCGAATCTTGTATTTGATAATTACTGGGAAAGGATTGTTGAATTGTTGAGAAAGAGGGAACCCGTCAGGGTGGCTAAGTCCGAGTTTTAGGAGAGGTGCTGCCGAAATTTTATAAAAAAATATGAGGTTTTATTTGAAAAGTTATTTTAGAACCATTGAATTTGGAAAATTATATTACTTGACTTTTGTTTAGTTAAGAAAAGAATTATTTTATTTTGAATTCGGTTTACCAAAGAAAGGTTTATACTTCAAAAATAAATTATTTAAAAAAGAAACCATGTTTTGAGATTGAATTAATATGAAAAGAATTATGTTTTGGGTTTAAATTAAAGGATTGCTGTTTAGAAGTTTGATGAATTTATAATATTTGAATTTGGATGGTAAAGAGAGATGACTTTTGAATCTTTGGGAAGTTAGTAAGCATGAGAAAGAGTTTTATTTGATTACTTCTAATGAAAGATAGTTTTAAAGTTGGCTTTATTTAAGATTGCCAAAGCAGAGATTATGAACTGAATTGATGACTGAGATTTTTATGAACGAATGCTTGAGAAAGTTAAGAAAGGTTTAAGAAAATGTGATAAGGATTCAAAGGGAAAAAGAGAATGGAGAACTGATAATCAGTTGAATTCGGGAAGTACCCACGAACTGAATGATCATTAAACTCGGAGAAACCTATAAATTGTTATTTGATTTATATGCGGGAAAAACCCACGGACTGATAATCATTGATTACGGGAATAACCCATGAATTGTTGTATGTTGATCTCGGGTATAACCCACGAACTGAAGATCATTGTTTGCTGTGTATTGATCTCGGATATAACCCATGGACTGAAGATCACTATGTTATTGTGTAATGATCTCGGGGAATAACCCACGAACTGAAGATCTCTGTTTTATTGTTGTGAATTGATCTCGAGGACGCCCACGAACTGAGGATCACTGTTTCCCCTTGTGCGTATATTATGGGGTCGGGCTTTGCGCCGACTGCCGGTAGTCACGAAGGAGTGGTATTCTTACCACCGACACATATGCACTAAGGACACAAAGGGAAGCCATATCTGGGACTTGTTCCTAGGTAATGTCGGGATGCAGGGTGTAAACTGACACGTGAGCTCATGGCCTGCGCTAGGGCTAGACATGCATCATCCTTGTGTGTGCATTTGCATTTGATTGGGTTTGCTCGTTGTACTTCCCTGTGATTTTGCTGTTTGCCTTGCTGTGACTTGTTTGTGTGCTGAATTGAATCTTTTGTTAGTGCTATTAGTTGGTGAATGTATGATGATGAGTAAGAATTGACGTTGTGATTGAAAATTAATTATGTGGTTGAAAAATGTTTAAAGTGACTAGTTTTATATTTTGGAATTTGTTTTGAGCTTAGATTTTTGAAAGAGGTAAATAGTTAGTTAAAGTAAAACCAAGAATAGTATTTTCAAAAAGGTTTGATAAAAATATAGTTTCCTTGAGTATATTAATTATTTGCTTGTTAGTCATTACTTTTACGGCATTCCCATTCCCTACTAAGAACGTGTGCTTTGTTCTCACCCCAAAATCCTCCACCTTTTCAGTGACATAGGTTCGAAGATACAGTTTGAAGCTGCGGGCGATTATAGAATTTATTTATGAGTTAATTTGCTTTCATAGAATTCCCTCGCTTTTGTAGCTTTAGTTTTTTTTTTAATTTTACACAGAGGGATAGGATTTGTATCTAAGTTTTATTGGAAATCTTTGGTATGACAGATATTATTATTAATAACTATGTGATTATTATTACTTGGTGATGCTTGCTATATGATTTGATAAATAAAAACAAAATTTTCTGGTATTTTTACTAAAACTGAATCGCGATATCAAACTAGAGGCTCAATAGTAAATAGTTAATAAAGGAAGGCAGGTTGGTAACGCCTTACTTTCGGTACGATCATGACGTTCTGGAAGTTGGGTCGTTACAATTCCACCTAACTAAGACCTGCAAGATAACCATAGCTTGCTTCAAACCACAATCCTCGTGGGATCGACCCTGAGTCGCTCAGGTATTACTTGGATGACCGAGTGCACTTGCTGGTATAGCTGTACGAAGTGTGGGGATTCGTGCACCAAGTTTTTGGCACCATTGCCGGGGATTGTTGAGTTTGGACAAACTAACGGATCGTCTTGTTCCCTAGATCAGGTAATTTATTTTATTTTATTTAAGTCTTTTGCTTTTATTTTCTTCTTCTCTAATTCTCGAAAAATTTAAAAATTTTTTCAAAAATATTTTTCTTGTCTTTGTTCAATTTTTGTTCTTGGTTTGAGTCTTACATGTTCCTATTTTTCAAATCCCAAAACTTTTCAAAACCTTTTACAAGAAATATTTGTCATTTCTTTGTTTAATCTGTGTTCCGGTTGAGTCTTTTATTTTTATTTTCTTCTTCTTCAAAATTAAAACCTTTTCAAAAAATTTTATTTTCTTTGCTTTATCTTTGTTCTTAGTTTGAGTCTTCTGTTTATGTTCTTGGTCATTTTTCGTGTCCTTTGAGTCTTTGTATTTATTAATTACAGCAATTTTTGATCTTTGGTATCTTCCTTTTAAAAATCTTTTAAAAATAATTTTTCTTTGGTCAAATCTTGTTTTAATTTTTAAGTTTGGTGTTTTCTTGTTGTTTTTCTTTAATTTTCAAAAATTTCTTTTTAGTTTTCTAAAAAATTTAAGTTTGGTGTTCTTTATGTGTTCTTGTGTTCTTTAAATTTGTTTGAGTCTTGTTCTTCGTATTCTTGTTGGTATTAAAAGTGTTTTTGAGTCTTCCTTGTGTTTGATCTTAAAATTTTTAAGTTTGGTGTCCTTTAGTGTTTACCTCCAAAAATTTTCGAAAATAAGGGGTGCTAGATCTGAAAATTTTAAGTCTTGTGTCTTTTACTTATTTTTCTCTTTCATCATTAAATTCAAAAATAAAAATATCTTTTCTTTTCTTTTTTCTTAATTTTCGAAAATTTTAAAAAAATTAGATTTTAATTTCAAAATTTTTATCTTATCTTATCTTAGTTTCCAATTTTTAAAAATCAAATTTTTTTCAAAATTTAAAAATCTTATCTCATTTCAAAATTCAAATTTAAAACTTTCAAAATTTCAAAATTCAAATTTTAAATTTCAAATTTCACATTCAAAATTCAAATTTTAAATTTTCAAATTTCAATTTTCAAAATTAAATCTTTTCAAAATACAAATCTTTTTCAAAATTTAAAAATTCAAATTTCAAATTTCAAAATCCAAATTTTCAATTTCAAATTTCAAAGTTTAAAAATTTAATTTTCAAATTTCAAATCTTAAATTCAAATCTCCCTCTCCTCTTTCAAAACTTCCTAACTAACTTCTTCTCTCTTCTAATTTTGAAAAATTCTCTTCTTCTTCTCTCTTCTCTATTTTTGAAATTTAGTAATTAAAATTTTAATTTGTTTTTAATTAATTAATTTTAATTTCGAATAAAATCAATAAATAAAATAAAAATAAAAATATTTTAATTACTATTTATCTTCTCTACTTCTATCTCTTCTTCTACTATCTTCTTCGTTCTTCATCTTCTACCTTTCTTAATCATGAACCCAAGCGGGAATGAAGTGTTCAGAAGAACTCTGGGATCCTATACAAATCTCACTGCTGACTTCTATGGAAGAAGTATTACCATACCTCAAATCAGAGTTGCTAGCTTTGAATTAAACCATCAACTTATTACTTTGGTGTAGCAAAACTGTCAGTATTCTGAGCTTTCTCAAGAAGAACCTACAGAATTCCTGGCAGATTTTTTAAAGATTGATGACACAGTACACAGTGAGAGAGTAGACCAATATGTCTACAGATTATTACTTTTTCCTTTTGCTGTAAAGGACCAAGCAAAAAGGTGGTTGGATAACCAGCCAAAAGCTAGTCTAAAAACTTGGAAACAGTTAGTGGACAAGTTTTTAAATCAATAGTTTTCCCAAGAAAGATGTCCCAGCTGAGGCTGGACATCCAAGACTTCAAACAAGGAGATAGTGAATCTCTTTATGATGCCTGGGAGAGGTATAGCAGGATGCTAAGAAAATGTCCCACTGAAATGCTTTTAGAATGGGTACAGTTGGACATCTTCTACTATGGGCTTTCAGATATGGCTAGAATGTTTTTGGACCACTCTACTGGTGGTTCCACACACATCAGAAAGACCATTTGAGAGGCTCAAGAGCTTATTGAGACAGTTGCCACTAATCAACATCTGTACTCATCTCTGGAGGCCTCTATAAGAGGAGAGGTTAAGGCAGTAGTTGCTGAACCTAATCCTCCAGAGCAGGATGGCATATTGACTCAGCAACTACATGCTGGAACTGCAAGAGGCTCTGCAAGAAACTCAGGCTTCTAACAGGAATATAGAAGCCCAGTTGAGTCAAACAAGGCAGCAGTTATCTAAGTAGATAACAGATGAATGCTAGGCTATTCAACTGAGGAGTGGAAAAACCTTAAGCACCCAACCTCAGTACAAAAGAATGAAAAAGCCCATAGAAGATAACCAGGTCTTTGCACAAGATAACTCTGGGCGTTTGAACGCCCATAGAGGTATCCCTCTTGGTGTTGAACGCCAGGAAAGGGCAGAGACTGGGCGTTCAAACGCCCAGAGAGGTATCCCTCTTGGCGTTGAATGCCAGGAAAGGGCAAAGATTGGGCGTTCAAACGCCCAAGGGGGCAGTAGCATGGGCGTTGAATGCCCAAACAAGGGAGGTCAGCCACTCACGGATAACAACCCTCCTAAGCAAGCTAGTAACCCCCATTCCAACATACATGGCATTCGGCCTTTATAAACCAAGGGTTATGATTATAAGGCTAAGATGCCATTTCCTCATAAACTCTGTCAAGAGGAAAAGGATAAACAGTTTGCCCATTTTGTGGAGTATCTCAGAACATTAGAGATAAAGATCCCTTTTACAAAAGCTCTTGAACAGATACCTTCTTATGCAAAGTTCATGAAGGACATTCTAAGTCATACGAAAGATTGAAGAGAGATACAAATAGTCCTCTTCACTGAGGAGTGCAGTGCAATCATTCAAAACAGCTTACCAGAGCAGCTTAAAGATCCTAGAAGCTTTATGATACCATGCACTCTAGGTGATGCTTGTACAAGGACAACTTTATGTGACCTTGGGACAAGCATCAACCTAATACCTACTTCTTTAATAAAGAAGCTCTATTTGACTGATGAAGTCAAACCAACCCGCATGTGCCTTCAACTTGCTGATGGTTCTATTAAGATACCATCAGGAGTAATAGAGGACATGATTGTCAGGGTTGGACCTTTTTCCTTTCCCACTGACTTTGTGGTATTGGACACGGAGGGGCACAAGAGTGCATCCCTTTTCCTAGGAAGACCTTTCATAGTTACAAGATGGACCCTCATTGATGTTGAAAAATGGGAAGTAACCCTAAGAGTCAACAAGGAAAAGTTCATCCTAAATGCTGTCAAAGCTATACATCATCCAGACATTCTTGAGGAATATATGAGCATTGACCTCATTGATTCCCTGGTGGAAGAGGTGAACATGGCTGAAATGTTCAAGGACAGGCTTGATGATATCTTTGATGATACTCAGCCTGATTCTGAGGAACCTCTAGAAACCTCTGAGGAAAAGGAGAAGCCTCCAAAGCTTGAGCTTAAGCCATTACCATCCTCCATAAAATATGCATTTCTAAGAGATGGAAATACCTATCCTATGATCATAAGCTCTGCATTAGAGCCACAGGAAGAAGAAGCAGTAATTCAAGTGCTTAAAACACATATGATCACCCTTGGGTGGACTATAAGTGACCTTATGGGCATTAGCCCAGCCTGATGCATGCATAAAATCCTGTTGGAGGATAATGCCAAACCAGTGGTGTAAGCACAGAGGCGATTGAATCTAGCTATGAAGGAAGTAGTGTAGAAGGAAGTCACTAAGCTCTATGAGGCTGGGATTATTTATCCCATTTCTGACAGCCCCTGGGTGAGCCCTGTACAGGTTATTCCTAAGAAGGGAGGAATGACAGTGGTTCACAATGAAAAGAATGAACTGATCCCTAAAAGGACAGTTACAGGGTGGCGTATGTGCATTGACTACAGAAGACCTAATGACGCCACCAAGAAATATCACTTTCCTTTACCCTTCATTGACCAAATGCTAGAAAGACTAGTAGGTCATGCTTTTTATTGTTTCCTAGATGGATATTCCGGGTACAATCAAATAGCAGTAGATCCATAGGAGCAAGAGAAGACAGCATTAACATGTCCATCTGGTGTATTCACCTATAGACGAATGCCATTTGGCCTGTGCAATGCACCTGCCACCTTTCAGAGATGCATACTATCCATCTTCTCTGATATGGTAGAGAAGTTCCTTGAAGTATTCATGGATGACTTCTCTGTTTATTGAGACTCATTTGACTCCTGTCTTGATCATCTGGCCCTCGTCCTGAAAAGATGCCAAGAAACAAACCTAGTTCTAAACTGAGAGAAATGCCACTTCACGGTAACTAAAGGCATTGTTCTTGGGCATCAGATTTCAAATAAGGGGATAGAGGTGGATCAAGCTAAGGTTGAATTGATAGAACGCTTGCCTCCACCTACTAGTGCTAAGGCAATCAGAAGCTTCCTACGACATGCAGGATTTTACAAGCGGTTCATAAAAGATTTTTCAAAAATTTCCAAACCCTGTGTAATCTCTTGGCCACTGATGTCCCATTCATCTTTGACCAAGAATGCCTACATGCCTTTGAAACCCTGAAAGCTAAGCTTGTCACTGCTCCTATCATCTCTGCACCCAACTGGGACTTGCCATTTGAGCTAATGTGTGATGCAAGTGATCATATAATTGGCACAATCCTAGGTCAGAGACATGACAAGCTTCTGCATGTTATTTATTATGCTAGTCGCATATTAAATAATGTGCAGAAAAACTACACTACTACAGAAAAGGAGCTACTTGTAGTGGTTTATGCCATTGACAAGTTCAGATCCTACCTAGTAGGATCTAAGGTCATTATTTATACTAACCATACTGCTCTAAAGTATCTACTCACTAAGCAGGATTCTAAACCCAGACTTATAATATGGGGTGTTACTCCTGTAAGAGTTTGATATAGAAATTAGAGATAGAAAATGGACAGAAAATCAGGTGGCTGATCACTTGTCCCTGATTGAGCCAATAGCAGGGACTTCTTCTCCCTATACTGACATATCCGAATCCTTTCCAGATGAGCAACTCTATGCTATCCAAACGATACCTTGGTTTGTAGACTTTGCAAATTACAAGGCTATAAGGTTTATTTCCAAAGAGTTTACCCGGCAGCTAGCTTGGAAACTCATGCATGATTCAAAATATTACCTATGGGATGTGCCATATCTATTTAAGAGGTGCTCGGATGGAATAATCCAACGCTGTGTATTTGAAGAAGAGGCACATAGAATTTTATGGCATTGCCAAAGCTCTGACTATGGAGGACACTTTGGAGGTGAGCGGATAGCCACTAAGGTATCCAAAGTGGCTTTTACTGGCCTACTCTCTTTAAGGAATCTAGAGAGTTTGTCCATAACTGCGATAATTGCCAAAGGGCTGGCAACCTTCCTCATGGTCACAATATACCTCAATAAGGAATTCTAGAGATCGAGTTGTTTGACGTATGGGGCATAAATTTCATAGGACCATTCCCGCCTTCATACTCAAACATCTATATCCTTGTGGTAGTAGATTATGTGTCTAAACGGGTTAAAGCAATAGAAACACCCACTAATGACACTCGAGTAGTAATAAAGTTCCTCCAAAAGAATATCTTCAACAAATTTGATGTCCCTAGGACACTAATTAGTGATGGAGGAACTCATTTCTGTAACAGATAGCTAGATTCTGTCTTAAGCCGATACGAAGTTCGCCATAAAATAGCAACACCGTATCATCCCCAAATGAATGGGCAAGCTGAAGTCTCAAATAGAGAACTAAAGCAAATCCTAGAGAGGACAGTAAGTGCTTCTAGAAAGGATTGGGCTAGAAAGCTTGATGATGCTCTGTGGGTATACAGAACAGCTTTTAAAACCCCCATTGATACTTCACCATATCAGTTAGTATATGGGAAGTCCTACCATTTGCCAGTGGAACTAGAATACAAAGCCTATTGGGCTACTAGATTCCACAACCTTGATGCTAAGGCAGCAGGAGAGAAATGACTTCTCCAACTAAATGAGTTGGATGAATTCCGCTTAAATGCATTTGAAAATGCAAAAAGGTGGCATGACAGGAAGTTATCTTCCAGAGTCTTTGAACCAGGACAGAAAGTCCTGCTCTTCAACTCAAGGCTCAAATTATTCCCTGGAAAACTCAAATTCCGTTAGAAGGGACCGTATGTGATTACAAGATTATCACTGATAAACCCATATTTTGTGATATATTTTGTGCTTAGTTTGAGTGGTTTATTCAATCCTTCACCCACTTATTCATATTAACTGCATGTTTTTACTTTCCCTTCCTTATTATGTGATGTATGTGAAAAACATGTTTCCTATGCTTTAAAATTAATTATTTTAATTACCTTTATATCCATTCGATGCCATGATTAGTGTGTTGAGTAGTTTCAGATCTTCTAAGGCAGGAATGACTTAAAGAACGGAAAAGGAAACATACAAAAATGGAAGGAAAGCATATAAACTGAGTTTTGGAGAAACTGGCATCCACGTGATCGCATGGACGACGCGACCGCGTGCCTAGAGCGAAGAAGCAGCGACGTGGCCGCATGACTGACGTGACCACGCACCTAAAGAAGGACACCTATGACGTGACCGCATGACTGACACGACCGTGCGACAAGGAAAAAACTCCAATTTAAGCGACCGCGTGACCCACGCGGACGCGTGACAGAGGCCACGCACCAAAAATTACAGAAAACACTCATAGCGAATTCTGAAGCCCTTTTTGGCCCAAATCCAAGTCCAGAAGGCATAGACCAGAGGTTATGAAGTGTGGGAATGCGTTCATTCAGAGAGTCTTGGCATATTTTTTACTTTTCATGATTTAGGTTTAGTTGGAGAGAGGTTCTCTCCTCTCTCTTTAGGATTAAGATTTAGGACTTCTCTTAGTTTTAGGAGTGACTCTTGATCCCAGGTTCAATGTTCTTTTACTTTATATTTATCTCTTATTCTCAGATACTTTAATGCTTATATTAGTTATGTTGCCTATTTGGCTTATGCCACATTCATGATGATTTTCTTATTTAATGTTATTTGAGGTATTTCAATTTAATATTGCCTTCTTTTATTTATGCCATTGATTATTCCCAATCTGAAGATAATTTCATTCCAGTAGAATTAATTTACTTTTCCCTTTTTGGTCTTGGTTAAGAAATCAGTAACTCAGGAGTTATCTTAGCTCAACATAATTGATAACTGTTATCTTTGCTAATTGAACTGAACTTCAATAATTCCAACCTTTTCTTAGGAAATAAATAGGATTCGAAGGTCAAATTAATTAGTCCCTTGACTTTCCTTTGCTTTAGCAAAGGTCAACTAAGTGGAATTAAGATTCAACTTTCATTATTATTGACAAGAATAACTAAGTCTGGACTTCCAATTTTTCATACCTTGCCAAAGGATTTGCTTTATAGTATTTATTTATTTTAATTGTCATTTAAATTATTTGCCATATTTATTCCTCATTCTCAAAACCCCAATTTACAAAACCCATAACCAATAATAAGAACATACCTCCCTGCAATTCCTTGAGAAGACGACCCGAGGTTTAAATACTTCGGTTAACAATTATAAGGGGTTTGTTACTTGTGACAACCAAATTGTTTGTACGAAGGGATTTCTGTTGGTCTAGAATCTATACTTACAAGGCGATTTTATAAAATTCTTTACTAGCAAAAATCCTAATGTCAAAATGGCGCCGTTGCCGGGAAATTGCAAATGTGTGCCTTATTATTGGTTATTGTACATATTTTTCAAAAAAAAAATTTCCTTTTTTGTTAGTTTTTGTTTTTATTATCTCTCACTACTATGAATTCTCACCCCTCTGGCTTCAAGTTTGATTCCAACGTTATTGTTAGGAATGGACACTATAATGAGAACAGGAATATGCATTAAGGTCAAAACAATTAAAGATGGACGGAGCCAAGAGGATCTGATCAACCCTTTAGGCAACAACACCTTCCAAGATATCATGGATGAAGACCATTCTGCAATGCATACCAAAATGATAGATATCCTCAACATGACTTTGGACCACCATACTCACAAGCCTCTTTCCACCAAACACCTCCATATGACCCTAATCCTTATCCACCACACCAACCACCCTACGAGCCATACTTAGAACCACCACCTCAATATTCACCATCTACATATCCTTATCAAGACGAACCACCTTCCTACCATGAACCCTTTTTCCCAACAAATGAACCCTCCTATCCACCCCAAATCGGACCACCAAATACCTTCAATATACAACCCTCAAGCTCCAATGCACTTCCATCTCAACCACATAATGATCCCACCCATCCCATCACTACCATCCGTGGAAGAGCACCAACATCCATCAATCCAAGAGCAACATTATCCCACTGATACTATTGACATAGAACAAAAGAGAAAGGATCATCTTCGCGAATTCATACTTCATAAGGAGCTCGAGGAGGCACTAAAGGTGAAGGTAGTAGAGACCCTTGAAGTTGACAGCGTGGTTAAAGAACTAGTGAAAGAAGACAACAAGGAGGATTTTGTGCTTGAAGGTGAAGAAATAGTTGAAAAGAAAATCATCGAGGATGAATACGATTGCATACTTAAATACCTGGATCAAGATAGAAATTGATTACCTTTCCGACGTTCGGACATTCAAACAACCCCCATGGTTTCATGTGGGAAATCTACTGAAGAATGTAGCAGGAAGGAGAAATTGGGCACTCCGGTGGATAGTGAGCAGCATGATTTGATATTGGAACAAGTAGAGGAAGCCAGAATTATTGAAGAAGAAGAGGAGGCAGTGGTTGAAGACTTAGGAGATGCTGAACCTCCATGGGAAAGTCAAGTTATAGAGCACCCTTCAAAGACGTTTGAAGCTGATGTTGAGGAGGGTGTACAACCTCCAAAGCATATCATAGTTGAAGACTTTGAAGGAGATGATCAAGAGATGGATTCAATCATTGATGAATTCTTATCTACGTTTGAATCCTCTTCCATTGGACTTGATATGGAGTTTAAAGAAGATGAAACACAACATCCCATGCCCTTGGTGAACAATGAAGAAAAGATTAAATTGAAAGAAATTCACCAAAAGGAAGAGGTTAATATTGAAGATTACAAAGAAGTGGAAGATGTCGAAGAAGAGCACAAGGAAGTGGAGCCTGCACGTTCATTAGAAATACTTCACCCTAAGTTGCCACCATCCTCCACAACATTCAAGTGGGTAAAATTCGTATCCCTTAGCTTCCTAATTCCACTTGAATATGGGCTACTGGAGACGGATGGTCAACTTAGAGCTCTCTGTGGCATTAAGAGTAAGAAGAAGATGGCCAGTGATAAGTATTGTCCTACAAGGTTCAACATGGTTATGTTCCCATAGTTTAACTGCAATGGTTGGTATAAAGCTCAATTGAATGGAGCTATGAGGTTGTTTGGACGCTTCAGTGAGAATTCTAAAGCTGAACCACCCGGATGGAATCATGATAATCAACTTGAAGACGGGTGCAGAAACAAGATTTGGGATCCCGGAGGATATTGGATTTGCAAACATTGGTGGAGATTCTTGGATTAGTACAAGCATAAACCACCATAACAGGGAGCTCACCAAAGGTCCAACTTAAGGACTTTAACTAAAAGTGTTGGGTGGGAGACAACCCACCATGGTATGATCGTTCTTGTTTCCATTTTATTTCGTTTTTGTTTATTTTATATTGTTTATTTCTATTGAACCTGGATACTATTCATAACATTTGCATTTAGCACTGCATACTGCATAAATACATACCGACAAAAAAAAAGGTGTGCGACGCGACCGCATAGATCATGCGATCGCGTCAGTTGCGACAAAACACTCCCCACGTGACCGCGTCACCCACATGGCCGCGTGACCTGGAAATCAGTGTAAAGATCCAACGCCCAGAAAGTTGGGCTGGAATCGTGTGGCCATTGTGCGTTTCGCACAAAATGAACCACGCGGTCGCGTCCCTGACGCGATCGCGTCACATGCACCAACAATCAATCCCACGTGACGGCGTGAGCGACGCGATCGCGTCGCATGGATTGCACACCACCAAAGGAGACAGAGCGTTGCACTGAAGCGACGCTGGAATTGTGCGTTTCGCACGATTACCAGCGATGCAATCGCGTCGCCTACGCGATCACGCCATTCATTATTTACCAATCCCATGCGACCGCGTCAGCCTAGCGATGGCGTCAGCCCCATTCCACCCCAGCCACGCGACCGCGTGCTCCACGCGATCGTGTGGATTCAAATTTATAACCTCCCAAGTCACGCGAACCCTATCCGTCGCGCCCCCCCCACCCCCCAAAAAACCCCCTTCCTCTCTTCTCCCCAACCACCTAACAGCCACCCAACCACCACCCAACACCCACCACCGACCACCGTCACCACCGCCGACCGCCCAGAACCCACCGCCACGCCAACTACTTTCCCCCTCTCTCTTCTTCTTCCTCTCCTCTTTTCCCTCCACCGCCGCTGCCCCCTCCGCGATCGCCGCCCACCGCGCCGCCAACAGCCGCGCCACCTCCAACCACCACCACCCTCAACCCCTCGTCCCTACCCTTCCCTCCCATCCCACATTACCTTACCGAACCCCCTGCCCCGAATAGCAACCACAACAGCCGCGCCACCTTCCTCTACCGCGCCGGACGCCACCGCCACTATCCCCCAGTAACTTTTCTGCCCCACTCTCCTTCATTCGCCTACCAGGTTCTGCAGAACGCCCCCTTCTATCATTCTTAGTTCATCCCATATTTTTTTCTATTTACTTTTATCATTAGGCCAGTTAGATATGCATGTTGTAGTGGATTCTAGGTTGTTAGCTAGTGTAGGATGTGGTTAGTGGATTTAGGCCTGATAATTGCGCTGTTCATGTTTCTTGCTTTTTGATTTTCGTAATTCTGATGTTTCTGGGATGTTGCTATTGTTCATATGCTATACTTTCTTGTTTCATGCTACTTTTTACATCGCCTTTTTCATGTTCATACCCCTTATATGTGATTGCAGCTATGTTTTATTTTTCATATGAACTGTTTTGTTGCTTTTTATTTTCCGAGACAGTCCAATTTTAGCCGAAATGCTGCCCAATTTTCTGTAAATTATTTCCATTCATGTCTTGATTTTGGCATTTTCAACTGTGCTTTCCTTAGATTTCACCAAACCAATTCATGAATGCCAGGGCACGCATTCTTATTCTCTTTGATCTCCTGGTTAATAAATTGCATTGTTGATGTTTGATTCCAATTTTTGCTATTTCTATCTCTATCTGAATCATCATCAACCTATTTGCCTATTTGTTTTCCTATTTTTATTATATCCTGGTTTTCTATTTTTCAGGATGTCAGATTCCCAGAGAAAGGGAAAAGAAAAGGCTACCACTAGCAAACTGATGAGCGGATAATTTGTACGCTTTTTGGCATTGTTTTTAGTATGTTTTTAGTATCTTTTAGTTAGTTTTTATTATATTTTTATTAGTTTTTAGTTAAAATTCACTTTTCTGGACTTTACTATGAGTTTGTGTGTTTTTCTGTGATTTCAGGTATTTTCTGGCTGAAATTGAGGGACCTGAGCAAAAATCTGATTCAGAGACTGAAAAGGACTGCAGATGCTGTTGGATTCTGACCTCCCTGCACTCGAAGTGGATTTTCTGGAGCTACAGAAGCCCAATTGGCGCGCTCTCAACGGCGTTGGAAAGTAGACATCCTGGGCTTTCCAGCAATATATGATAGTCCATACTTTGCCCAATATTTGATGGCCCAAACCGGCGTTCAAAGTCACCTACAGAAATTCCAGCGTTAAACGCCGGAACTGGCACCTAAATGGGAGTTAAACGCCCAAACTGGATTAAAAGCTGGCGTTTAACTCCAGAAAAAGTCTCTACACGAAATTTCTTCATTGCTCAGCCCAAGCACACACCAAGTGGGCCCGGAAGTGGATTTTTATGTCATTTACTCATTTCTGTACACCTTAGGCTACTAGTTTCTTACAAGTAGGACCTTTTACTATTGTATAGAAATCTTTGGATTGTTTTTGATCCTTTGATCATCTTTGGACATCTAGTTCTTAGATCATTTGGGGGCTGGCCATTCGGCCATGCCTAGACCTTGTTCTTATGTATTTTCAACGGTGGAGTTTCTACACACCATAGATTAAGGTGTGGAGCTCTGCTGTACCTCGAGTATTAATGCAATTACTATTGTTCTTCCATTCAATTCCGCTTGTTCTTTTACCAAGATATCACTTGTTCTTCAACATGATGAAGGTGATGATTGACGCCCATCACCATTCTCACCTATGAACAAGGTGACTGACAACCACTCTTGTTCTACAAGCATTCGAGGCTTGGTGAATATCTCTTGGATTTCTGATTGCATGATGCATGGTTGATCGCCTGACAACCGAGTGCTCGCCTGACGAACGAGCCAGCCATTCCGTGAGATCAGAGTCTTCGTGGTATAGGCAAGAACTGATGGCAGCATTCAAGAGAATCCGGAAGGTCTAACCTTGTCTGTGGTATTCTGAGTAGGATTCAATGACTGAATGACTGTGACGTGCTTCAAACTCCTAGCAGGCTAGGGCGTTAGTGACAGACGCAAAAGTATCAATGGATATTATTCCGGCCTGAACGAGAACCGACAGCTGAATTCCGCTATGCCGTGACAGGACATATGCAATCGCTTTCACTGAGAGGATGGGAGGTAGCTGCTGACAACAGTGAGACCCTACACAAGCTTGCCATGGAAAGGAGTAAGAAGGATTGGATGAAGGCAGTAGGAAAGCAGAGAGACGGAAGGGAAGGCATCTTCATACGCTTGTCTGAAGCTCTTACACCAATGATATACATAAGTATCACTATCTTTATCTTTTATGTTATTTTCGTTCATCACCATATATATTTGAGTTTGCCTGACTAAGATTTACAAGATGACCATAGCTTGCTTCAATGCTAACAATCTCCGTGGGATCGACCCTT
This sequence comes from Arachis stenosperma, assembly GCF_014773155.1. Taxonomy (NCBI): domain Eukaryota; kingdom Viridiplantae; phylum Streptophyta; class Magnoliopsida; order Fabales; family Fabaceae; genus Arachis; species Arachis stenosperma. The sequence goes on from NC_080385.1 coordinate 68,585,164, forward strand.
ACTCACGTAAGGTTTATTACTTGGACGACCCAGTGCACTTGCTGGTTAGTTGTGCGAAGTTGTGTAATGCCATGGAATTGAACCACCAAGTTCTTGGAGTTCATGACCAGGGATTATTTGAGTTGTGAAAAAGTATTGTTCACAATTTCGCGCACCAAGTTTTTGGCGCCGTTGCCGGGGATTGTTCAAGTTTTGAGCAAGCTTTTGGTAACATCAGTGCCAAGATCCGGCAACAACATCAAGTTTTTGGTGTTATTGCCCGGGATTGTTTAGGCTGGACAACTGACGGTTCATCTTGTTGCTTAGATTAGGTATTATTTTTTCGAAATTCTTGAAGATGAATTCTAGAGTTTCATGATGATTTGTTGAAATCTGGCTGGCTGAGAAGCCATGTCTAATCTGATTGGACCGAGGTTTCAACTTATCACCACAAGAGCTTGTTGATTCTCATCAATTTTGCTCTTGGAGCAGTGATCTGCTAAGATTTGGCTGACCTTTGGTCATGTCTAGTGTTTTGGACCGAAGCTTTCTTTGAAAGCTTGGCTGGCTGTGAAGCCATGTCTAATTCCTGGACCGGAGTCTCAGACTAGCACTGCACTGATTCCTGGAATTCTCATTAAGAATTTTGATACCTTTTCCCATTTAATTTTCGAAAAACACAAAAAAATTACAAAATCATAAAAAGACCAAAAATATTTGATGTTTCTTGCTTAAGTTTAGTGTCTCATCCTAAGTTTGGTGTCAAATGCATGTTTTTGTTATAATTTTCGAATCCATGCATATATTTCTTTGTTTTGATCTTTGAATTCTATTGACTTGAAGTATTTTGTGTGTCTCATATGCATTTTCATATTGTTAGTGTCAGTAGTACACAAACTGCTAAGTTTGGTGTCTTGCATGCATTGTTATTTGATTCTTGTCACATTTTGATTATTAAAAAAATCCAAAAATATTTTTAATTTGTGTCTTTTCAAGTCAATGATACAAAGAATTGAAGATTCAGAACATACTGCAGAGGAATTATACAGAAAAAGCTGAGCATTCAAAAATGCCCAGTGAAGAAGGCAGACTGGCGTTTAAACGCCAGCCAGGGCACCTGGTTGGGCGTTTAACGCCCAAAGAGGTAGCATTTTGGGCGTTAAACGCCAGAATGTATACCATTCTGGGCGTTTAACGCCAGGATGGTGCTAGGGGGAAGATTTTGTTTTCAAATCAATTTTTTTTAGTTTTTCAAAATCAAATCTTTTTCAAATCAAATCTTTTCAATCAAATGTTTTCAAAATCAATTTCTTTCCTTTTTAAAAGATACTTACTAACAATTAATGATTTGATTGAACATCTCAAAATTGTTGCCTTTTCTGTTGAGAAAGGTTTTATGTTTGAATCATATCTTTTCTTGTTAGGCAAGTTATTAATTTTTAAAATCAAATCTTTTTCAAATTGTTTTCAAATTACATCTTTTAAAATTGTTTTCAAATCATATCTTCTCAATCACATCTCTTTGACCATAACTTTTCAATCATATCTTCTCAACCACATCTTTTTCAAAATAGTTTTCAATCAAATCTTTTTTGATGTCTAATTTCAAAATCTTTTTTTTCGAAAATCACTTGATGTCTTTCCCACTTTTGTTTTCGAAAATCAATTAGTGTTCTTCAAAAATGTTTTCAAAATTTTATAATTAATTTTCGAAAATTACCCCCCCTTTCTTCTTCACATCCTTCTATTTATGGAGTACCACTCCTTCTTAATGCACAATTCGAACCTTATCCAATTAAAGTTCGAATTCTCCTTCTCCTTCTTCTTTCTATTTCTCTTTTCCTCTGACACTTCAAGGAATCTCTATACTGTGACATAGAGGATTCCATATTTTCTTGTTCTCTTCCCTTTCATATGAGCAGGAGCAGAGACAAAGGCATTCTTGTTGAAGCTGACCCTGAACCTGAGAGAACCTTGAAGCGAAAGCTAAGAAAAGCCAAAGCACAACTCTCTTTAGAGCACCTGACTGAATTCTTCAAGGAAGAAGAACACATGGCAGCCGAAAACAACAACAATGCCAACAATGCAAGGAAGGTGCTGGGTGACTTCACTGCACCTACTCCTGATTTCTATGGGAGAAGCATCTCTATCCCTGCCATTGGAGCAAACAACTTTGAGCTTAAGCCTCAATTAGTTTCTCTAATGCAACAGAATTGCAAGTTCCATGGACTTCCAATGGAAGATCCTCATCAGTTTTTAGCTGAATTCTTGCAAATCTGTGACACAGTCAAGACTAATGGGGTTAACCCTGAGGTCTATAGACTGATGCTATTCCCTTTTGCTGTAAGAGACAGAGCTAGAATATGGTTGGATTCTCAACCTAAAGAAAGCCTGGACTCTTGGGAAAAGCTAGTCAATGCCTTCTTGGCAAAGTTCTTTCCACCACAAAGATGGAGTAAGCTTAGAGTGGAAGTCCAAACCTTCAGACAGAAGGATGGAGAATCCCTCTATGAAGCTTGGGAAAGATACAAACAATTAATCAGAAGATGTCCTTCAGACATGCTTTCTGAATGGAGCATCATAGGTATTTTCTATGATGGTCTCTCTGAACTATCCAAGATGTCTTTGGATAGCTCTGCTGGAGGATCTCTTCATCTGAAGAAGACGCCTGCAGAAGCTCAAGAGCTAATTGAAATGGTTGCAAATAACCAATTCATGTACACTTCTGAAAGGAATCCTGTGAACAATGGGACTAGTCAGAAGAAAGGAGTTCTTGAGATTGACACTCTGAATGCCATATTGGCTCAGAACAAGATATTGACTCAACAAGTCAATTTGATTTCTCAAAGCCTGTCTGGAATGCAAAATGCACCAAACAGTACTAAGGATACTTCATCTGAGGAAGAAGCTTATGATCCTGAGAACCCTTCCATGGAAGAGGTGAATTACCTAGGAGAACCCTATGGAAACACCTACAATTCTTCATGGAGAAATCACCCAAATCTCTCATGGAAGAATCAAGAGAGACCTCAACAAGGTTTCAATAATAATAATGGTGGAAGAAACAGGTTTAGCAATGGCAAGCCTTTTCCATCATCTTCTCAGCAACAGACAGAGAGTTCTAAGCAGAATACTTCTGACTTAGCAACAATGGTCTCTGATCTAATAAAGACCACTCAAAGTTTCATGAATGAAACAAGGTCCTCCATCAGAAATTTGGAAGGACAAGTGGGTCAGCTGAGTAAGAAAGTTACTGAACTCCCTCCTAGTACTCTCCCAAGTAATACAGAAGAAAATCCAAAAGGAGAGTGCAAAGCCATAGACATGGCCGAATATGGAGAGGAAAGAGAGGAGGTGGACGCCACTGAGGAAGACCTCAATGGACGTGCACCAACCTCCTCTGAGTTCTTCAATGAGTTCCAATGGGAATCTGAGGCTCAAAATGAGACCATAGAGATTCCATTGGACTTACTTCTGCCATTCATGAGCTCTGATGAGTATTCTTCCTCTGAAGAGGATGAGTATGTCACTGAAGAGCAAGTTGCTAAATACCTTGGAGCAATCATGAAGCTAAATGACAAGTTATTTGGAAATGAGACTTGGGAAGATGAACCTCCCTAGCTCACCAAAGAACTGGATGACTTGTCTAGGCATAAACTGCCTCAAAAGAGGCAGGATCCTGGGAAGTTTTCTATACCTTGTACCATAGGCACCATGACCTTCAAGAAGGCCTTGTGTGACTTAGGGTCAAGTGTAAACCTCATGCCCCTCTCTGTAATGGAGAAATTAGGGATCCTTGAGGTGCAAGCTGCAAAGATCTCACTAGAGATGGCAGACAACTCAAGAAAACAAGCCCATGGACTTGTAGAGGATGTTCTGGTTAAAGTTGAAGACCAGTACATTCCTAATGATTTCATAGTCCTAGAGACTGGGAAGTGCATGGATGAATCCATCATCCTTGGCAGACCCTTCCTAGCCACAGCAAAGGCTGTGATTGATGTTGATAGAGGAGAGTTGATCATTCAAGTGAATGAAGAATCCTTGGTGTTTAAGGCCCAAGGACATCCCTCTGTCATCAGGGAGAGGAAGCATGAAGAGCTTCTCTCAAAACAGAGCCAAACAGAGCCCCCACAGTCAAACTCTAAGTTTGGTGTTGGGAGGCCACAACCAAACTCTAAGTTTGGTGTTGAAACCCCACATTCAAACTCTAAGTTTGGTGTTGGGAGGTTTCAACACGGTTCTGAGCATTTCTGAGGCTCCATGAGAGCCCTCTGTCAAGCTAATGACATTAAAGAAGCGCTTGTTGGGAGGCAACCCAATGTTTTATAATTAATTATTTTCTTTTGTTATTTTTTTGTAGGTTGATGATCATAAGAAGTCACAAAAACAATGAAAAAAGCAAAAACAGAATGAAAAACAGGAAGAAAAACAGCACACCCTGGAGAAGAAGAAGCTGGCGTTCAAACGCCAGTAATGCTAGCTGTTGGGCGTTTAACGCCCAGTCTGGCACCCTTCTGGGCGTTTAACGCCAGAAAGGGGCACCAGACTGGCGTTAAACGCCAGTAAAGGGCAAGAACCTGGCGTTAAACGCCAGGAATGGGCACCAGCCCGGCGTTTAACGCCAGAAATGGCTCAAAACGTGATTTTGAGCAACATTTGGTGCAGGGATGACTTTTCCTTGACACCACAGGATCTGTGGACCCCACAGGACCCCACCATCACTCTCTCTCTTCTTCCCCCATTCACCAATCACCTCAATACCTCTTCCCCAAAAACCCTTCACCTATCAAATCCCATCTTTCTCTTCACCACTCACATCCATCCTTCATAAATCCCCACCAACCTCACCCTTCAAATTCAAACCACTTTCCCTCCCAAAACCCACCCCTAATGGCCGAACCTTTACCCCCCTCTCTCCTATAAATACCCTTCTTCAACTCTTCATTTTCACACAACCTAAACACCCTTTCTTACCCTTCTTGGCCGAACACACTACCATCTCCCTTCTTCCTCATTTCTTCTTCTTCTACTCTCTTCTTTCTTCTTTTGCTTGAGGACGAGCAAACATTTTAAGTTTGGTGTGGTAAAAGCGTTGCTTTTTCGTTTTTCCATAACCATTATGGCATCCAAGGCCGGAGAAACCTCTAAAAAGAGGAAAGGGAAGGCAAAAGCTTCCACCTCCGAGTCATGGGAGATGGATAGATTCCTCTCAAGGGTGCATCAAGACCACTTCTATGAAGTTGTGGCCTTGAAGAAGGTGATCCCCGAAGTCCCCTTTTCACTCAAAAAGGGTGAATATCCGGAGATCCGCCATGAGATCCGAAGAAGAGGTTGGGAAGTTCTTACCAACCCCATTCAACAAGTCGGAATCTTGATGGTTCAAGAGTTCTATGCCAATGCATGGATCACAAAGAACCATGACCAAAGTGTGAACCCGAATCCAAAGAATTATCTCACTATGGTTCGGGGGAAATACTTGGATTTTAGTCCGGAGAGTGGGAGGGTGGCGTTCAACTTGCCTATGATGCAAGGAGATGAGCATCCTTACACTAGAAGGGTCAACTTTGATCAAAGGTTGGACCAAGTCCTCACAATCATATGTGAAGAGGGCGCACAATGGAAGCAAGATTCAAGAGGAAAGCCGGTCCAATTGAGAAGGCATGACCTCAAGCCCGTGGCTAGAGGATGGTTAGAGTTCATACAACGCTCAATCATCCCCACTAGCAACCGGTCCGAAGTTACCATAGACCGGGCCATCATGATCCATAGTATCATGATTGGAGAAGAAATAGAGGTTCATGAGGTTATGGCCCAAGAACTATATAAGGTGGTGGACAAGACCTCCACCTTGGCAAGGTTAGCCTTTCCTCATCTCATTTGTCACCTCTGTTATTCAGTTGGAGTTGACATAGAGGGAGATACCCCCATTGATGAGGACAAGCCCATCACCAAGAAAAGGATGGAGTACACAAGAGACCCCTCTCACCATGAGATCCCTGAGATTCCTCAAGGGATGAATTTTCCTCCACAAAACTATTGGGAGCAACTAAACACCTCCCTAGGAGAACTAAGTTCCAACATGGGACAACTAAGGGTGGAGCATCAAGAACACTCCATTCTCCTCCATGAAATTAGAGAAGAACAAAGAATCATGAGAGAGGAGCAACAAAGGCAGGGAAGAGACATTGAGGAGCTCAAGCACTCCATAGGACCTTCAAAAGCAAGGAAGAGCCGCCATCACTGAGGTGGACCCATTCCTTGATTTCCTTGTTCTTTATTCCTCTGTTTTTCGAATTTTAGTGCTTTATGTTTATCCACGTTTGTGTCTTATGATCATTAGTGTCTTAGTGTCTATGCCTTAAAGCTATGAATATGAATCCATCACATTTCTTAAATGAAAACTGTTTTTATCACAAAAGAACAAGAAGTACAGGATTTCAAATTCATCTTTAAAACTAGCTTAATTAGATTGATGTGGTGACAATACTTTTTGTTCTCTGAATGTATGCTTGAACAGTGCATATGTCTTTTGAATTTGTTGTTCATGAATGTTAAAATTGTTGGCTCTTGAAAGAATGATGAAAAAGGAGACATGTTACTGAGGATCTGAAAAATCATAAAAATGATTCTTGAAGCAAGAAAAAGCAGTGAATACAAAAAAAAAAAGAGAAAAGCAAGTGAAAAAAAAAAGAAGGAGAAAAACGAAAAAAAGGGGGAGAAAAAGAAAAAGAAAGAAAAAGAAAGAAATAAAGTTGTGATCCAAGGCAAAAAGAGTGTGCTTAAGAACCCTGGACACCTCTAATTGGGGACTTTAGCAAAGCTGAGTCACAATCTGAAAAGGTTCACCCAATTATGTGTCTGTGGCATGTATGTATCCGGTGGTAATACTGGAAGACAGAGTGCTTTGGGCCACAGCCAAGACTCAATAAGTAGCTGTGTTCAAGAATCATCATACTTAACTAGGAGAATCAATAACACTATCTGGATTCTAAGTTCCTAAAGAAGCCAATCATTCTGAACCTCAGAGGATAAAGTGAGATGCCAAAACTGTTTGGAGGCAAAAAGCTACTAGTCCCGCTCATCTAATTTGGAGCTATGTTTCATTGATAATTTGGAGTCTATAGTATATTCTCTTCTTTTTATCTTATTTGATTTTCAGTTGCTTGGGGACAAGCAACAATTTAAGTTTGGTGTTGTGATGAGCGGATAATTTGTACGCTTTTTGGCATTGTTTTTAGTATGTTTTTAGTATCTTTTAGTTAGTTTTTATTATATTTTTATTAGTTTTTAGTTAAAATTCACTTTTTAGGACCTTTTACTATTGTATAGAAATCTTTGGATTGTTTTTGATCCTTTGATCATCTTTGGACATCTAGTTCTTAGATCATTTGGGGGCTGGCCATTCGGCCATGCCTAGACCTTGTTCTTATGTATTTTCAACGGTGGAGTTTCTACACACCATAGATTAAGGTGTGGAGCTCTGCTGTACCTCGAGTATTAATGCAATTACTATTGTTCTTCCATTCAATTCCGCTTGTTCTTTTACCAAGATATCACTTGTTCTTCAACATGATGAAGGTGATGATTGACGCCCATCACCATTCTCACCTATGAACAAGGTGACTGACAACCACTCTTGTTCTACAAGCATTCGAGGCTTGGTGAATATCTCTTGGATTTCTGATTGCATGATGCATGGTTGATCGCCTGACAACCGAGTGCTCGCCTGACAAACGAGCCAGCCATTCCATGAGATCAGAGTCTTCGTGGTATAGGCAAGAACTGATGGCGGCATTCAAGAGAATCCGGAAGGTCTAACCTTGTCTGTGGTATTCTGAGTAGGATTCAATGACTGAATGACTGTGACGTGCTTCAAACTCCTAGCAGGCTAGGGCGTTAGTGACAGACGCAAAAGTATCAATGGATATTATTCCGGCCTGAACGAGAACCGACAGCTGAATTCCGCTATGCCGTGACAGGACATATGCAATCGCTTTCACTGAGAGGATGGGAGGTAGCTGCTGACAACAGTGAGACCCTACACAAGCTTGCCATGGAAAGGAGTAAGAAGGATTGGATGAAGGCAGTAGGAAAGCATAGAGACGGAAGGGAAGGCATCTTCATACGCTTGTCTGAAGCTCTTACACCAATGATATACATAAGTATCACTATCTTTATCTTTTATGTTATTTTCGTTCATCACCATATATATTTGAGTTTGCCTGACTAAGATTTACAAGATGACCATAGCTTGCTTCAATGCTAACAATCTCCGTGGGATCGACCCTTACTCACGTAAGGTTTATTACTTGGACGACCCAGTGCACTTGCTGGTTAGTTGTGCGAAGTTGTGTAATGCCATGGAATTGAACCACCAAGTTCTTGGAGTTCATGACCAGGGATTATTTGAGTTGTGAAAAAGTATTGTTCACAATTTCGCGCACCACAAACGTAAAAGAGGATACTCATCTATGTCTATCATAGATCTTATGCATGATGCCTCCTGGCGGGAGAAACACTTTACCGCGCAGGAGAAGGCTGACCAGCTACTCCCTGCTACTGATTCCATAAGGTTTGCAAACCGATACTGCGAGTTGAAATATCCGGTGTTTACAACCTCCAGGAACCTGTAGTTAGAGCGGACTCTAAAAATTCCAAATGAACTCCAGCAATACATCTCTAATCAGATAAAAGAAAGAGGCTGGTTCTTCCTGGAGAGAAACCTTACAGAAGTCAATGCATCTTGGGTAAGGGATTTTACTGCAATTACTTCATCACTTCCCTGGATGCAGTGAACCTAAGAGGCAAGCAGATACTGGTCACTAAAGAGGCCATTGAGGCCATTCTGCAGCTCCCACCTAAGTCTGATAAGCCTGATGGTTACAAAAGGGCTGAGGAGGACATGCGCTTTATGCGATTTGATTGGGATGCAGTCAAGGCGAGAATTGCCCTTGACCCGACTGTTCCATAGGAATTGGGTCAGGACACCACCATGCCTAAGGGAATCAAGCGGATTTACTTAAATGATGAGGCTCAGCTTTGGCACCAGATCTTGAGCAACTATGTTATGCCGAGTACCCATGAGACCGTGATACCGGCCGCTATGATCACCCTCCTTTGGTGTGTGATGGAGTGTAAGGACCTGTACCAGCCATGCTTTAGCCGGTCCTACATGGCCAGGGTCCACATCCGAGGCACTCTTCCCTTTCCCTATTTGGTTACACAGCTGGGCCGTCGAGCTGACGTGCCTTGGGTGGATGCCGATGAGAAGCCACCGACTGCAGACTGCAGGAAGATTATTCCTCACAGTAGGAACTTTCTAGCTTTGGGCTACAAACCCCCACCCTTCACTGCTACTGATGAGATAGCTACACCTTCCGCTGGTCCTTCTTCCTCCACAGCTACCCCTGCTGCCACTACTGCACCTCCACCTGCCTCAGAGCCAGTTTATCACCTAGTGCACCGCTTGTTTCAGCGCCGCAACCGGCACCGGTATGAGAGATCTGAGCGTCACCGCCGGTGCCGTTATGAGCACCTGAAGCTGTTGATACAATCTGGCAATGACATTCCCTCCGAGCCTAACACACCATCGGAGCCATCTGAGGAGGAGGCGGACGAGCATGAGGAGGAGACCCATCTACAGAGAGAGACAGAGCAGGCAGGCACAGAGCAGGCAGCATAGTGCACGAAATTGTGATCATCAATGGCGCCATCAACATGGTACGCTCAATTGCAATCTCAACTCTTTATGACAACTTCGCACAACTAACCAGCAAGTGCACTGGGTCGTCCAAGTAATAAACCTTACGCAAGTAAGGGTCGATCCCACGGAGATTGTTGGTATGAAGCAAGCTATGGTCACCTTGTAAATCTCAGTCAAGCAGATTCAAATGGTTATGGGTGATTTATGAATAAAGCATAAAATAAGGATAGAGATACTTATGTAATTCATTGGTGAGAATTTCAGATAAGCGTATGGAGATGCTTTGTCCCTTCCGTCTCTCTGCTTTCCTACTGTCTTCTTCCAATCCTTCTTACTCCTTTCCATGGCAAGCTGTATGTTGGGCATCACCGTTGTCAATAGCTACAGTCCCGTCCTCTCAGTGAAAATGTTCAACGCGCTCTGTCACAGCACGGCTAATCATCTGTCGGTTCTCAATCAGGTTGGAATAGAAGCCAGTGATTTTTTTGCGTCTGTCACTAACGCACAGCATTCAGGAGTTTAAAGCTCGTCACAGTCATTCAATCCTTGAATCCTACTCAGAATACCACAGACAAGGTTTAGACCTTCCGGATTCTCTTGAATGCCGCCATCAATTCTAGCTTATACCACGAAGATTCTGATTAAGGAATCCAAGAGATAAACATTCAAGCCTTGTTTGCTTGTAGAACGGAAGTGGTTGTCAAGCACACGTTCATAAGTGAGAATGATGATGAGCGTCACATAATCATTACATTCATCATGTTCTTGGGTGCGAATGAATATCTTAGAACAAAAATAAGCTGAATTGAATAGAAGAACAATAGTAATTGCGTTAATACTCGAGGTACAGCAGAGCTCTACACCTTAATCTATGGTGTGTAGAAACTCCACCGTTGAAAATACATAAGAACAAGGTCTAGGCATGGCCGAATGGCCAGCCTCCCGATGATCTCAGAACTAGACGTCCAAAGATGATCCTAAGATCTAAAGTGATCAAAAGAAGAAAATACAATAGCAAAAGGTCCTATTTGTAGAGAACTAGTAGCTTAGGGTTTACAAAGATGAGTAAATGACATAAAAATCCACTTCCGGGCCCACTTGGTGTGTGCTTGGGCTGAGAATTGAAGCTTCTTATGTGTAGAGACTTTTCTTGGAGTTAAACGCCAGCTTTTGTGCCTGTTTGGGCGTTTAACTCCCATTCTTTTGCCAGTTCCGGCGTTTAACGCCAGCCAGTTTTGAGCGGATTTGGAACGCCGGTTTGGGCCATCAAATCTCGGGCAAAGTATGGACTATTATACATTGCTGAAAAGCCCAGGATGTCTACTTTCGAACGCAATTGAGAGCGCGCCAATTAAGCTTCTGTAGCCTCAGAAAATCAACTTCGAGTGCAGGGAGGTCAGAATCCAACAGCATCTGCAGTCCTTTTCAGCCTCTGAATCAGATTTTTGCTCAGGTCCCTCAATTTCAGCCAGAAAATACCTGAAATCACAGAAAAACACACAAACTCATAGAAAAATCCAGAAAAGTGAATTTTAACTAAAAACTAATAAAAATATAATAAAAACTAACTAAAATATACTAAAAACATACTAAAAACAGTGCCAAAAAGCGTATAAATTATCCGCTCATCACAACACCAAACTTAAATTGTTGCTTGTCCCCAAGCAACTGAAAATCAAATAAGATAAAAGGAAGAGAATATGCAATGAATTCCAAAAACATCTATGAAGATCAGTATTAATTAGATGAGCGGGGCTTTTAGCTTTTTGCCTCTAAACAGTTTTGGCATCTCACTCTATCCTTTGAAATTCAGAATGATTGGCTTCTATGGGAACTCAGAATCCAGATATTGTTATTGATTCTCCTAGTTAAGTATGATGACTCTTGAATACAGCTACTTTATGAGTGTTGGCCGTGGCCCAAAGCACTCTGTCTTCCAGTATTACCACCGGATACATACATGCCACAGACACATAACTGGGTGAACCTTTTCAGATTGTCACTCAGCTTTGCTAGAGTTCCCAATTAGAGGTGTCCAGGGTTCTTAAGCACACTCTTTTTGTCTTGGATCACAACTTCATTATTTTTTTCTTTTTCTTTTTCCCCTTTTTTTCGTTTTTTTTTGTTTTCACTGCTTTTTCTTGCTTCAAGAATCATTTTTATGATTTTTCAGATCCTCAGTAACATGTCTCCTTTTTCATCATTCTTTCAAGAGCCAACTTTCATGAACAACAAATTCAAAAGACATATGCACTGTTCAAGCATACATTCAGAAGTCAAAGTATTGCCACTGCATCAAAATAATTAATCTGTTATAAAATTCAAAATTCATGCAATTCTTCTCTTTTTCAATTAAGAACATTTTTCATTTAAGAAAGGTGATGGATTCATAGGACATTCATAACTTTAAGGCATAGACACTTAGACACTAATGACCATAAGACACAAACATAGATAAACATAAGTATAAAAATTCGAAAAACAGAAAAATAAAGAACAAGGAAATTAAAGAACGGGTCCACCTTAGTGATGGCGGCTTGTTCTTCCTCTTGAAGATCTTATGGAGTGCTTGAGCTCCTCAATGTCTCTTCCTTGCCTTTTTTGCTCCTCTCTCATGATTCTTTGATCTTCTCTAATTTCATGGAGAAGAATGGAATGTTCTTGGTGCTCCACCCTTAGTTGTCCCATGTTGGAACTCAATTCTCCTAGGGAGGTGTTGATTTGATCCCAATAGTTTTGTGGAGGAAAGTGCATCCCTTGAGGCATCTCAGGGATTTCATGATGAGGAATTTCCTCATGTCCATGAGTGGGATCTCTTGTTTGCTCCATCCTTTTCTTTGTGATGGGCTTGTCCTCATCAATGAGGATGTCTCCCTCTATGTTAACTCCAACTGAATAACAGAGGTGACAAATGAGATGAGGGAAGGCTAACCTTGCCAAGGTAGAGGACTTGTCCGCCACCTTATAAAGTTCTTGGGATATAACCTCATGAACTTCTACTTCCTCTCCAATCATGATGCTATAAATCATGATGGCCCGGTCTATAGTAACTTCGGACCAGTTGCTAGTGGGAATGATTGAGCGTTGGATAAACTCCAACCATCCCCTAGCCACGGGCTTGAGGTCATGCCTTCTCAGTTGAACCGGCTTCCCTCTTGAATCTCTCTTCCATTGAGCGCCCTCTTCACAAATGTCTATGAGGACTTGGTCCAACCTTTGATCAAAGTTGACCCTTCTTGTGTAGGGGTGTTCATCTCCTTGCATCATGGGCAAGTTGAATGCCAACCTTACATTTTCCAGGCTAAAATCTAAGCATTTCCCCCGAACCATAGTAAGCTAATTCTTTGGATCCGGGTTCACACTTTGATCATGGTTCTTGGTGATCCATGCATTGGCATAGAACTCTTGAACCATTAAGATTCCGACTTATTGAATGGGGTTGGTAAGAACTTCCCAACCTCTTCTTTGAATCTCATGTCGGATCTCCGGATATTCACTCTTTTTGAGTTTGAAAGGGACCTCGGGGATCACCTTCTTCATGGCCACAACTTCATAGAAGTGGTCTTGATGCACCCTTGAGATGAATCTCTCCATCTCCCATGACTCGGAGGTGGAAGCTTTTGCCTTCCCTTTCCTCTTTCTAGAGATTTCTCCAGCCTTAGATGCCATAAATGGTTATGGAAAAAAAAAAGCAATGCTTTTACCACACCAAACTTAAAAGGTTTGCTCGTCCTCGAGCAAAAGAAGGAAGAAGAGAGTAGAAGAAGAAGAAATAGAGGAGATGGAGGTGGCTTTGTGGTTTGGCCAAAGGGGAGAAGTAGTGTGTAGGTTGTGTGAAAATGAAGGAGTGAAGATGGGTTTATATAGGAGTGGAGAGGGGGTGTATGGTTCGGCCATTATGGGTGGGTTTGGGAGGGAAAGTGGTTTGAATTTGAATGGTGAGGTAGGTGGGGTTTTATGAAGGGTGGATGTGATTGGTGAAGAGAATAGTGGGATGTGATAGGTGAGGGGTTTTTGGGGAAGAGGTATTGAGGTGATTGGGGAATGGGTGAAGAAGAGAGAGAGTGGTGGGGTAGGTGGGGATCTTGTAGGGTCCACAGATCCTGAGGTGTCAAGGATAATTCATCCATGTACCAAGTGGCGAGCAAAATTGCTCTTTCTGCCAATCCTGGCGTTAAACGCCAGGTTGGTGCCCATTTATGGTGTTTAACGCCAGCTTGATGCCCATTCCTGGCGTTAAATGCCAGTCTGGTGCCCCTTTCTGGCGTTAAACGCCCAGAATGGTGCCAGATTGGGCGTTAAACGCCCATTTGCTGCCCTTACTGGCGTTTGCAAGGTTTTCCTCCAGGGTGTGCTATTTTTCTTTCTGTTTTTCATTCTGTTTTTGCTTTTTCAATTGATTTTGTAACTTCCCATGATCATCAACCTATAGAAAACATAAAATAACAAAGGAAAATAGATAAATATAACATTGGGTTGCCTCCCAACAAGCACTTCTTTAATGTCAGTAGCTTGACAGTGGGCCCTCATAGAGCCTCACAGATGTTCAGAGCAATGTTGGAACCTCCTAACACCAAACTTAGAGTTTGAATGTGGGGGTTCAACACCAAACTTAGAAGTTAGTTGTGGCCTCCCAACACCAAACTTAGAGTTTGACTGTGGGGGCTCTGTTTGACTCTGTTTTGAGAGAAGCTCTTCATGCTTCCTCTCCATGGTAACAGAGGGATATCCTTGAGCCTTAAACACGAAGGATTCTTCATTCACTTGAATGATCAATTCTCCTCTGTCAACATCAATCACAGCCTTTGTTGTGGCTAGGAAGGGTCTGCCAAGGATGATGGATTCATCCATGCACTTCCCAGTCTCTAGGACTATGAAATCAGCAGGGATGTAATGGTCTTCAACCTTTACCAGAACATCTTCTACAATTCCATAAGCTTGTTTTCTTGAATTGTCTGCCATCTTCAGTGAGATTCTTGCAGCTTGTACCTCAAAGATCCCTAGCTTCTCCATTACAGAGAGAGGCATGAGGTTTATGCTTGACCCTAGGTCACACAGAGCCTTCTTAAAGGTCATGGTGCCTATGGTACAAGGTATTGAGAACCTTCCAGGGTCCTGTCTCTTTTGAGGTAATCTCTGCCCAGTCAAGTCATCCAGTTCTTTGGTGAGCAAAGAGGGTTCATCCTCCCAAGTCTCATTACCAAATAACTTGTCATTTAGCTTCATGATTGCTTCAAGGTATTTAGCAACTTGTTCTTCAGTGACATATTCGTCCTCTTCAGAGGAAGAATACTCATCAGAGCTCATGAATGGCAGAAGTAAATCCAATGGAATCTTTATGATCTCAGTGTGAGCCTCAGATTCCCATGGTTCCTCATTAGGGAACTTATTGGAGGCCAGTGGACGTCCATTGAGGTCTTCCTCAGTGGCGATCACTGCCTCTTCCTCCTCTCCAAGTTCGGCCATGTTGATGGCCTTACATTCTCCTTTTGGATTCTCTTCTGTATTGCTTGGAAGAGTACTATGAGGGAGTTCAGTAACTTTCTTACTCAGCTGACCCACTTGTGCCTCCAAGTTTCTAATGGAGGACCTTGTTTCAGTCATAAAACTTTGAGTGATTTTGATTAGATCAGAGACCATGGTTGCTAAGTCAGAGTGGCTCTGCTTAGAATCCTCTGTCTGTTGCTGAGAAGATGATGGAAAAGGCTTGCCATTGCTAAACCTGTTTCTTCCACCATTATTGTTGTTGAAACCTTGTTGAGGTCTCTGTTGATCCTTCCATGAGAGATTTGGATGATTTCTCCATGAACAATTATAGGTGTTCCCATAGGGTTCTCCCATGTAATTCACCTCTTCCATTGAAGGGTTCTCAGGATCAAAAGCTTCTTCTTCAGATGAAGCGTCCTTAGTACTACCTGGTGCAGCTTGCATTCCAGACAGACTTTGAGAAATCATATTGACTTGCTGAGTCAATATTTTGTTCTGAGCCAATATGGCATTCAGAGTATCAATCTCAAGAACTCTTTTCTTCTGATTCGTCCCATTGTTCACAGGATTCCTTTCAGAAGTGTACATGAATTGGTTATTTGCAACCATTTCAATGAGTTCTTGAGCTTCTGCAGGCGTCTTCTTCAGATGAAGAGATCCTCCAGCAGAGCTGTCCAATGACATCTTGGACAGTTCAGACAGACCATCATAGAAGATATCTATGATGCTCCATTCAGAAAGCATGTCAGAGGGACACTTTCTGATCAATTGTTTGTATCTTTCCCAAGCTTCATAGAGGGATTCACCTTCCTTCTGTCTGAAGGTTTGGACTTCCACTGTAAGCTTACTCAATTTTTGAGGTGGAAAGAACTTTGCCAAGAAGGCATTGACTAGCTTTTCCCAAGAGTTCAGGCTTTCTTTAGGTTGTGAGTCCAACCATATCCTAGCTTTGTCTCTTACAGCAAAAGGGAATAGCATAAGTCTGTAGACCTCAGGGTCAACCCCATTAGTCTTGAAAGTGTCACAGATTTGCAAGAATTCAGCTAAAAACTGATGAGGATCTTCCAATGGAAGTCGATGGAACTTGCAATTCTGTTGCATTAGAGAAACTAATTGAGGCTTAAGCTCAAAGTTGTTTGCTCCAATGGCAGGGATAGAGATGCTTCTCCCATAGAAGTCGGGAGTAGGTGCAGTAAAGTCACCCAGCACCTTCCTTGCATTGTTGGCATTGTTGTTGTTTTCGGCTGCCATGTCTTCTTCTTGTTTGAAGATTTCTGTTAAGTCCTCTACAGAGAGTTGTGCTTTAGCTTCTCTTAGCTTTCGCTTCAAGGTCCTTTCAGGTTCAGGTTCAGCCTCAACAAGAATGCTTTTGTCTTTGCTCCTACTCATATGAAAGAGAAGAAGAAAATATGGAATTCTCTATGTCACAGTATAGAGATTCCTTGAGGTTTCAGAGGAAAAGAAAAATAGAAGGAGGAGGTAGAAGAATTCGAACTTATCAAGAGGGATAGAGTTCGAATTGTTCATTGAGGAGGAGTGTTAGTCCATAAAAAGAAGGATGTGAGAAGAGGGGAAGAAATTTTCAAAAATAAATTAAAAGATTTTGAAGAAATTTTGAAAAACTGATTGATGATTTTCGAAAACTAAGAGTGGGAAAGAAATAAAGTGATTTTGAAAAAGAATTTGAAATTAGAAATCAAAAAGATATGATTGAAAACTATTTTGAAAAATATGTGATTAAAAAGATATGATTGAAAAGATATAGTTTTAAAAAGATATGATTGATATGATTTGAAAAACAAATTAAAAAGATTTGATTTTGAAAATTAATGACTTGGCTAACAAGAAATTTAAAAGATATGATTCAGACATTAAACCTTTCTTAACAGAAAAGGCAACATACCTGAAATGTTGAATCAAATCATTAATTGTTAGCAAGTATTTTTGAAAATGGAAAGAAATTAATTTTGAAAATGTATGATTGAAAAGATATGATTTGAAAAAGATTTGATTTTGAAAAATCATGAAAACTTGAAAAAATTTTGAATTAAAAACAAAATCTTCCCTCTTGTGCCATCCTGGCGTTAAATGCCCAGAATGGTATCCATTCTGGCGTTTAACGCCCAAAACTCACCCCTTTTGGGCGTTAAACGCCCAGCTAGGCACCCTGGCTGGCGTTTAAACGCCAGTTTTCCTTCCTCACTGGGCGTTTTGAACGCCCAGCCTTTTTCTGTGTAATTCCTCTGCTGTATGTTCTGAATCTTCAATTCTCTGTATTATTGACTTGAAAAGACACAAATTAAAAAATTATTTTGGATTTTTAATAATGAGGAATAGTCAAAATGCAACTAAAATCAAATAAACAATGCATGCAAGACACCAAACTTAGAAGTTTGTATACTATTGACACTAACAAAATGAGAATGCATATGAGAAACAACAAAACACTCACGACAAGAGAATTTAAAGATCAGAGCAAGGAAATCATCAAGAACAACTTGAAGATCAATGAAGACACATTATTGAATTCGAAAAATGCAAGAAGAATAGAAACATGCAATTGACACCAAACTTAAAATTAGACACTAAACTCAACAAGAAACATAAAATATTGTTGGTTTTTATGATTTTATAATTTTTTTTGGATTTTTTTTTGAAAATTGAGTGAAAAAAGAAAATAAGGATATCAAAATTCTTAATGAGAATTCCAGGAATCATGCAATGTTAGTCTAAAGCTTCAGTCTAAAGGAATTAGACATGGCTAGCCAAGCTTCAGCAGGACATTACATTCAAGAGCTAAATTGATGAGAATCAATCAGCTTTGGTGATGATAAGAACATTACCTTGAAACACTAGAATTCATTCTTAAGAACTCTGAAGAAAAATACCTAAGCTAAGCAACAAGATGAACCGTCAGTTGTCCAAACTCAAACAATCCCCGGCAACGGCGCCAAAAACTTGGTGCACGAAATTGTGATCATCAATGGCACCATCAACATGGTACGCTCAATTGCAATGTCAACTCTTTATCACAACTTCGCACAACTAACCAGCAAGTTGGTGGACGAAATTGTGATCAACAATATTGGCTCTTTGGTATGTGCATTTATTAACTCAGCACTTTCTTTACACAACTCCGTTCAACTAACCTGCAAGTGTACTGGGTCGTCCAAGTAATAAACCTTACGTGAGTAAGGGTCAATCCCACAGAGATTGTTGGTATGAAGCAAGCTATGGTCACCTTGTAAATCTCAGTTAGGTAGATTAAATTGATTCATGATAGGTTCGAAAATTAATAATAAACAGAAAATAAAATAGGATAGAAATACTTATGTAAATCAATAGTGGGAATTTCGGATAGGCGTATGGAGATGCTGTGCTCCTCTTGAATCTCTACTTTCTTATTACATTCATCCAATCCTTCTTACTCCTTTCCATGGCAAGCTGTATGTAGGGCATCACCGTCGTCAATGGCTACTTTTCATCCTCTCGGGAAAATGGTCCTATGCGCTGTCACTACATGGCTAATCGTCTGGAGGCATCACCCTTGTCGATGGCTACATCCCATCCTCTCAGTGAAAATGGTCCAAATGCTCTGTCACAGCACGGCTAATCATCTGTCGGTTCTCAATCAGGTTGGAATAGAATCCCTTGATTCTTTTGCGTCTGTCACTAACGCCCAGCCTTCAGGAGTTTGAAGCTTGTCACAGTCATTCAATACCGGAATCCTACTCGGAATACCACAGACAAGGTTAGACTTTCCGGATTCCCGGAATCCTACTTGGAATACCACAGACAAGGTTAGACTTTTCGGATTCCCATGAATGCCGCCATCTATCTAGTTTATACCACGAAGATTCTGTTGGGGAATCTAAGAGATATGCACCCGGCATAAGGTAGAACGGAAGTGGTTGTCAGTCACGTGCGTTCATAGGTGAGAATGATGATGAGTGTCACGGATCATCACATTCATCAAGTTGAAATGCAACGTATATCTTGGAATAAGAATAAAAGAGAATTGAATAGAAAATAATAGTAATTGTATTGAAACTTGAGGTACAGCAGAGCTCCACACCCTTAATCTATGGTGTGTAGAAACTCCACCGTTGAAAATACATAAGTGAAAGGTTCAGGCATGGCCGAATGGTCAGCCCTCCCAAAACATGATCAATGGACCGAATGGTCAAAAGACCACCAATACATTAGAAAAAAGTCTTATTTATACTAAACTAGCTACTAGGGTTTACAGGAGTAAGTAATTGATGCACAAATCCATTTCCGGGGCCCACTTGGTGTGTGTTTGGGCTGAGCTTGATCTATCCACGAGCTGAGACTTCTTTTGGAGTTGAACGCCAAGTTGTAACGTGTTTTGGGCGTTCAACTCCGGGTCGTGACGTGTTTCTGGCGTTTTACTCCAGACAGCAGCATGGAACTGGCGTTGAGCGCCAGTTTACGTCGTCAATTCCCGAATAAAGTATGAACCATTATATATTTCTGAAAAGCTCTGGATATCTACTTTCCAACGCCGTTGAGAGCGCGCCATTTGGAGTTCTGTAGCTCGAGAAAATCCATTTCGAGTGCAGGGAGGTCAGATTCCAACAGCATCAGCAGTCCTTTGTCAGCCTCCTATCAAAGTTTTGCTCAAGTCCCTCAATTTCAGCCAGAAATTACCTGAAATCACAGAAAAACACACAAACTCAAAGTAAAGTCCAGAAATGTGAATTTAACATAAAAACTAATGAAAACATCCCTAAAAGTAGCTTGAACTTACTAAAAACTACCTAAAAACAATGCCAAAAAGCGTATAAATTATCCGCTCATCACAACACCAAACTTAAATTGTTGCTTGTCCCCAAGCAACTTGAAAATCAATTAGGATAAAAAGAAGAGAATATACTATAAATTCCAAAATATCAATGAATATTAATTCTAATTAGATGAGCGGGACTTGTAGCTTTTTGCTTCTGAACAGTTTTGGCATCTCACTTTTTCCTTTGAAGTTCATA
This sequence comes from Arachis stenosperma, assembly GCF_014773155.1. Taxonomy (NCBI): domain Eukaryota; kingdom Viridiplantae; phylum Streptophyta; class Magnoliopsida; order Fabales; family Fabaceae; genus Arachis; species Arachis stenosperma. Next base: position 68,605,339 of record NC_080385.1, read on the forward strand.
ATGATTGGCTTCTCTAGGAACTTAGAATTTCGGATAGTGTTATTGATTATCCTAGTTAAGTATGTTGATTCTTGAACACAGCTACTTTTATGAGTCTTGACCGTGGCCCTAAGCATTTTGTTTTCCAGTATTACCACCGGATACATAAATGCCACAGACACATGACTGGGTGACCCTTTTCAGATTGTGACTCAGCTTTGCTAGAGTCCCCAGTTAGAGGTGTCCAGAGCTCTTAAGCACACTCTTTTGCTTTGGATCACGACTTTAACCACTCAGTCTCAAGCTTTTCACTTGGACCTGCATGCCACAAACACTTGGTTAAGGACAGCTTGATTTAGCCGCTTAGGCTTGGATTTTATTTCCTTGGGCCCTCCTATCCATTGATGCTCAAAGCCTTGGATCCTTTTTACCCTTGCCTTTTAGTTTTAAGAGCTATTGGCTTTTTCTGCTTGCTTTTTCTTTTTCTTTCTATTTTTTTTCGCCAGTTTTTTTTCGCAAGCCTTTGCTTTTTCACTGCTTTTTCTTGCTTCAAGAATCAATTTTATGATTTTTCAGATCATCAATAACATTTCTCTTTGTTCATCATTCTTTCAAGAGCCAACAATTTTAACATTCATAAACAACAAGATAAAAAATATGCACTGTTTAAGCATTCATTCAGAAAACAAAAAGTATTGTCACCACATGAATATAATTAAATTAAATTCAAGGACAATTTTTGAAATTTATGTACTTCTTGTTCTTTTGAATTAAAAACAATTTTTTTATTTAAGAGAGGTGAAGGATTTATAGAATTTATTCATAGCTTTAAGACATAATTACTACATACTAATGATCATGAAGTAGAGACACAAAACATAGATAGACATGAAGCATAAAAACCGAAAAAGCAGAGAAAATAAGAACAAGGAATGAGTCCACCTGAGTGAGGGTGGTGCCTTCTTGAAGGTCCAATGGTGCTTTTTGAGCTCCTTTATGTCTCTTCCTTGCTTCTGTTGCATGATCCTCAGTGATTTTGGTGCTCCTATCCTTAGTTGCTCCCAATAATTGTGTGGAGGAAAATGTATCCCCTGAGGTAACTCAGGGATCTCTTGATTTGCAGTCAAATGTTCTACCATTAAGCTATAGACCCTTTACATGAATCTTTCCATCTCCCATGACTTGGAGGTAAAAGCTTTTTGTCTTCCCTTTTCTCTTTTATTTCTCTTTTTTTTTTGAGGTTTCTCTGGCCTTAGGTGTAGTATAATCACCAAGCATCCTCTTTGCATTTGTTATTATTTTTGGCTGGCATCTCCTCTTCTTTTTCAAAAATTTCTGAAAAGTTTTCTCTGAATTGTTGAATTTTAGTTTCTCTTGACTTCCTCTTCAGAGTCCTTTCAGGTTCAGGATCTGCTTTAATAAGAGTGCCTTTTTCCTTGTTCCTGCTCATATGAAAGAGAAGAGGAAAAGAAAAGAAAGAGGAATCCTCTATGTCACAGTAAAGAGGATCCTTATTATTAGTAGAAGAAGAAAGGGGATAATAGAAGGAGAAGGATGAATAGTCTGTAGAAAGAGTAAGGATAGGGGAGGTGATAAGAGATGAAGAGAAGTGTTAGTATATAAATAAATAAATAGAAGAAGATGAGAGAGGGATTTTCGAAAATATTTTTGAAAAGGAGTTAGTAATTTCGAAAATTAAAGATGAATTAAAATTAAAATTAAAATTTGAAACAATTAGTTAATTAAAAAGAATTTTTGAAAAAGGGGTGAGATATTTTCGAAAATTAGAGAGGAAAGAGTAGTTAGGTGGTTTTGAAAAAGATAAGAAACAAACAAAAAGTCAAATAGTTAGTTGAAAAAGATATTAAAGTCAAATTTGAAAAGATAAGAAGATAAGAAGTTAGATAAGATATTTTGAAATCAAATTTTTTTTTGAAAAAGATAAAATTTTGAAAAAGATAAGATAAAAAGATATGGTTGAAAAAGATTTAAATTTTAAAATTAAAATTAATTACTTAACTAACAAGAAACTAAAAAGATAAGATTCTAGAATTTTAAAGATTGAACCTTTCTTAACAAGAAAGTAACAAACTTCAAATTTTTGAATCAATCACATTAATTGTTAGTGTAATTTCGAAAATATGATATAAAGATAAGAAAAATATTTTGAAAATATTTTGAAAAAAAATTTTTGGAAAATTTTTTTTTTCGAAAATAATAAAAAGAATGAAAAAGATATGATTTTTGAAAAAGATTTTAAAAAGATAAGATTTTTAAAATTGAAAATTTGACTTGACTTGTAAGAAACAACTAATTTTAAAAATTTTTGACCAAGTCAACCCAAAATTTCGAAAATTTGGAGAAAATTAAGGAAAAGATATATTTTTTTTATTTTTGAATTTTTAATGATGAGAGAGAAAAACATAAAAATGACCCAAAACATGAAAAATTTTGGATCAAACACATGATGCATGCAAGAACACTATGAATGTCAAGATGAACACCAAGAACACTTTGAAGATCATGATGAACACCAAGAACACTTTGAAGATCATGATGAACATCAAGAACATAATTTTGAAAAATTTTTTATGCAAAGAAAACATGCAAGACACCAAACTTAGAAATCTTTAATGCATGGACTCTAACAAACGAAAAATGCATATGAAAAACAACAAAAGATGCAAAACAAGAAAACATCAAGATCAAACAAGAAGACTTGTCAAGAACAACTTGAAGATCATGAAGAACACCATGAATGCATGAATTTTCGAAAATTGCAAGAAAAATTTTTTAAAGCATGCAATTGACACCAAACTTAAAAGTTGACTCAAGACACAAACAAGAAAGACAAAATAAATTTTTTTTATGATTTTATGATTTTTTATATTTTCTTATATTTTTTTTTCGAAAATATTCTTATAAAAACGAAAATTAATAAAAAAAATTTTGAAAGATTTTTGAAAAACTTTTTGAAAAGAAAATTACCTAATTTGAGCAACAAGATGAACCTTCAGTTGTCCATACTCGAACAATCCCTGGCAACGGCGCCAAAAACTTGGTGGACGAAATTGTGATCAACAATATTGGCTCTTTGGTATGTGCATTTATTAACTCAGCACTTTCTTTCCACAACTCCGTTCAACTAACCAGCAAGTGTACTGGGTCGTCCAAGTAATAAACTTTACGTGAGTAAGGGTCGATCCCATAGAGATTGTTGGTATGAAGCAAGCTATGGTCACCTTGTAAATCTCAGTTAGGTAGATTAAATTGATTCATGATAGGTTCGAAAATTAATAATAAACAGAAAATAAAATAGGATAGAAATACTTATGTAAATCAATAATGGGAATTTCGGATAGGCGTATGGAGATGCTGTGCTCCTCTTGAATCTCTACTTTCTTATTACATTCATCCAATCCTTCTTACTCCTTTCCATGGCAAGCTGTATGTAGGGCATCACCGTCGTCAATGGCTACTTTTCATCCTCACGGGAAAATGGTCCTATGCGCTGTCACTGCATGGTTAATCGTCTGGAGGCATCACCCTTGTCGATGGCTACATCCCATCCTCTCAGTGAAAATGGTCCAAATGCTTTGTCACAGCACGGCTAATCATCTGTCGGTTCTCAATCAGGTTGGAATAGAATCCCTTGATTCTTTTGCGTCTGTCACTAACGCCCAGCCTTCAGGAGTTTGAAGCTCGTCACAGTCATTCAATACCGGAATCCTACTCGGAATACCACAGACAAGGTTAGACTTTCCGGATTCCCAGAATCCTACTTGGAATACCACAGACAAGGTTAGACTTTTCGGATTCCCATGAATGCCGCCATCTATCTAGCTTATACCACGAAGATTCTGTTGGGGAATCTAAGAGATATGCACCCGGCATAAGGTAGAACAGAAGTGGTTGTCAGTCACGTGTGTTCATAGGTGAGAATGATGATGAGTGTCACGGATCATCACATTCATCAAGTTGAAGTGCAACGTATATCTTGGAATAAGAATAAAAGAGAATTGAATAGAAAATAATAGTAATTGTATTGAAACTTGAGGTACAATAGAGCTCCACACCCTTAATCTATGGTGTGTAGAAACTCCACCGTTGAAAATACATAAGTGAAAGGTTCAGGCATGGCCGAATGGTCAGCCCCCCCAAAACGTGATCAATGGACCGAATGGTCAAAAGACGAGCAATACATTAGTAAAAAGTCTTATTTATACTAAACTAGCTACTAGGGTTTACAGGAGTAAGTAATTAATGCATAAATCCACTTCCGGGGCCCACTTGGTGTGTGTTTGGGCTGAGCTTGATCTATCCACGAGCTGAGGCTTCTTTTGGAGTTGAACGCCAAGTTGTAACGTGTTTTGGGCGTTCAACTCCGGGTCGTGACGTGTTTCTGGCATTTTACTCCAGACAGCAGCATGGAACTGGCGTGGAGCGCCAGTTTACGTCGTCAATTCCCGAATAAAGTATGAATCATTATATATTTCTGAAAAGCTCTGGATGTCTACTTTCCAACTCCATTGAGAGCGCACCATTTGGAGTTCTGTAGCTCGAGAAAATCCATTTCGAGTGCAGGGCGGTCAGATTCCAACAGTATCAGCAGTCCTTTGTCAGCCTCCTATCAAAGTTTTGCTCAAGTCCCTCAATTTCAGCCAGAAATTACCTGAAATCACAGAAAAACACACAAACTCATAGTAAAGTCCAGAAATGTGAATTTAACATAAAAACTAATGAAAACATCCCTAAAAGTAGCTTGAACTTACTAAAAACTACCTAAAAATAATGCCAAAAAGCGTATAAATTATCCGCTCATCACAAGTGCACTGGGTCGTCCAAGTAATAAACCTTATGCGAGTAAGGGTCGATCCCACGGAGATTGTTGGTATGAAGCAAGATATGGTCACCTTGTAAATCTCAGTCAGGCAGATTCAAATGGTTATGGGTGATTTATGAATAAAGCATAAAATAAGGATAGAGATACTTATTTAATTCATTGGTGAGAATTTCAGATAAGCGTATGGAGATGCTTTATTCCTTCCGTCTCTCTGCTTTCCTACTGTCTTCTTCCAATCCTTCTTACTCTTTTCCATGGCAAGCTGTATGTTGGGCATCGCCGTTGTCAATGGCTACAGTCCCGTCCTCTCAGTGAAAATGTTCAACGCGCTCTGTCACAGCACGGCTAATCATCTGTCGGTTCTCAATCAGGTTGGAATAGAATCCAGTGATTCTTTTGCGTCTGTCACTAACGCCCAGCCTTCAGGAGTTTGAAGCTCGTCACAGTCATTCAATCCTTGAATCCTACTCAGAATACCACAGACAAGGTTTAGACCTTCCGGATTCTCTTGAATGCCGCCATCAATTCTAGCTTATACCACGAAGATTCTGATTAAGGAATTCAAGAGATAAACATTCAAGCCTTGTTTGCTTGTAGAACGGAAGTGGTTGTCAGGCACGCGTTCATAAGTGAGAATGATGATGAGCGTCATATAATCATCACATTCATCATGTTCTTGGGTGCGAATGAATATCTTAGAACAAAAATAAGCTGAATTGAATAGAAGAACAATAGTAAATGCATTAATACTCGAGGTACAGCAGAGCTCCACACCTTAATCTATGGTGTGTAGAAACTCCACCATTGAAAATACATAAGAACAAGGTCTAGGCATGGCCGAATGGCCAGGCTCCCGATGATCTCAGAACTAGACGTCCAAAGATGATCCTAAGATCTAAAGTGATCAAAAGATGAAAATACAATAGCAAAAGGTCCTATTTGTAGAGAACTAGTAGCTTAGGGTTTACAAAGATGAGTAAATGACATGAAAATCTACTTTCTGACCCACTTTGTGTGTGCTTGGGCTGAGCATTGAAGCTTCTTATGTGTAGAGACTTTTCTTGGAGTTAAACGCCAGCTTTTGTGCCAGTTTGGGCGTTTAACTCCCATTCTTGTGCCAGTTTCGGTGTTTAACGCGGGGCAATTTTGAGCTGATTTGGAATGCCGGTTTGGGCCATCAAACCTCGGACAAAGTATGGACTATTATACATTGCTGGAAAGCCGAGGATGTCTACTTTCCAACGCAATTGAGATCGCGTCAATTAGGCTTCTGTAGCTCCAGAAAATCAACTTTGAGTTCAGGGAGGTTAGAATTCAACTGCATCTGCAGTCCTTTTCAGCCTCTGAATCAGATTTTTGCTCAGGTCCCTCAATTTCAGCCAGAAAATACCTGAAATCACAGAAAAACACACAAACTCATAGTAAAGTCCAGAAAAGTGAATTTTAACTAAAAACTAATAAAAATATAATAAAAACTAACTAAAACATACTAAAAACAATGCCAAAAAGCGTATAAATTATCCGCTCATCACTGCACCACAGCAGGAGGTCCCACATGAGATCCAGGATGCAGATCCTGAGATCCCTATACAGTCAGCACCCCCTCTGTAGCAACCAGATCCTCAGACCACCACCACAGAGACTCCAGCTACCCATCCTTTTGGAGAAGATACTCCTTCACACCCAGCTTGAGTGAGCATCGAGGACGATGCTATTATTTAAGTGTGGGGAGGTTGTCATCTCTGGCGCATCTTTATTTTGGTGAACCACTACAAACTCTCTTATTTTGTTCATTTTCTGTATTTTTGCATATTTTTCTCTTTTTGCTTTTTATTGTACCTTTTGCATTTTGCACTTTGAGCTATATGTATACTACTTTGGATATTTTAGCTTGATTTGCACATTAGTTTACTAGTTTTATTTTAAGTGGATTAATTAGTATAGTTTACTCTTTTTAGTATATGATAGTTGACTTGATTGAAAAATAAAAAGGAAGTAAGCTAGAGACTTTAACAGAATAGAAACAATCCACACCTTGTATATATAGCATTACATGTTAGTTAGTTAACAATATTTCATCAAGGAGAAACACTAAAACCTTAAAGGCCACCCAAAACAATTTTTTTATGAGAATAATGGGAAATTTTAACTAAACCTGCATGACATATATGAATGATATATGATTTATGAGTTTGAGAACATACAGCCTGTGAGTTTTGAGCTTAATTGTATGGTTACATTTAAACCATAATATTTTATTCCTGTGTGTTCCATCCTTCTTTTTTATTCTGGTGTTCTTTGCTTTGTTTTAATCTATATGTTCGATTATGGAATATAGATACATACCAAGAGAGTGATTGAGGCCATGTTTGATTATTAACTCACTTATCCCAAATAAAGCCTACCTTTTATGTCATCCTTGTTAGCCCCCTTGAGCTTTAATCCCCTTCGGTTTTATAACCACATTACTAGCTTTAAGCAGAAAAACAAAATAAAAATCCCAAGTTGAATCCTTGGTTAGCTTAAGATAGAAATTGTGTATTGTTAAAGTGTGGGGAAAACTATTGGGAACATGGATAATGAAAAATAGGTAAGAAAGTTGAAAAGAATAAAGATGTTCCAAATTAAGAATTTTTTGGAAACATGCTCATGTGAAATTAAATTAATTAAATTACCATGTGCATCAAAAAAAAAAGCAATGCACATAGAATAAAAATAAAATATGAGCATGTAATATCAAAAGTGGGAAAAATATGGGAAAACAGGTAAAGAAGCTTTACTTTAGAAATTATGTATGTTAGGTGAGATCTTAGACTAATTAAGGATTCACTTATTAGCTCACTTAGCTTTATACATATACCCTTATCTTTACCTTGCCCCATTACTACCTTACTTAAAGACCTCATGATTTTTGGTATGTCTATATTTTATAATTGTTGATTGGTTAGATGAAGAACAAAGTTATAGAAAGTAAGGATAAAAAGAAGAATAGAGTGATTAACCCAATAAACACTGAGTGATTAGAGTGTAAACACAAAATCCAGTGAGGGTTCAATAACTCATCAACATATATCTATGCTTAATTTGTTAATTATCTTGCAAGTTTATAAAATATTTTTCTTCCCATCTCAAGTGTAAAAGTGCTTTAACATTATCTAAGGTTGGCTATGTATATATGAGTCCTTGAGAATGTAAATTGATTTAACTACATGTAAGCTTTATATATGAGTGAATAAAATTAGAATTGCATCATGCATTTAGTTAGTTGCATTTAGATTAGAATTGCATTGCATGGCATTCCACCACTTCAACCTCACTTTTTACCTTGGATATAGCATGAGGACATGCTATTGTTTAAGTGTGGGTAGGTTGATAAACCCATATTTTGTGCTTAGTTTGAGTGGTTTATTCAATCCTTCACCCACTTATTCATATTAACTGCATGGTTTTACTTTCCCTTCCTTATTATGTGATGTATGTGAAAAACATGTTTCCTATGCTTTAAAATTAATTATTTTAATTACCTTTATTTCCATTCGATGCCATGATTAGTGTGTTGAGTAGTTTCAGATCTTCTAAGGCAGGAACGACTTAAAGGACGGAAAAGGAAACATACAAAAATGGAAGGAAAGCGTAAAAACGGAGTTTTGGAGAAACTGGCATCCACGCGATCGCATGGACAACGCGACCGCATGCCAAGAGTGAAGAAGCAGCGACGCGGCCGCATGACTGACGCGACCGCACACCTAAAGAAGGACACCTATGACGCAGCCGCATGACTGACGCGACCGCGCGACAAGGAAAAAACTCCAATTGACGCGACCGCGTGACCCACACGGACGCGTGACAGAGGCCATGCACCAGAAATTGCAGAAAACGCTCATAGCAAATTCTGAAGCCCTTTTTGGCCCAAATCCAAGTCCAGAAGGCATAGACCAGAGGTTATGCATTGTGGGAATGCGTTCATTCAGAGAGTCTTGGCATATTTTTTACTTTTCATGATTTAGGTTTAGTTGGAGAGAGGTTCTCTCCTCTCTCTTTAGGATTAGGATTTAGGACTTCTCTTAGTTTTAGGAGTGACTCTCGATCCCAGGTTCAATGTTCTTTTACTTTATATTTATCTCTTATTCTCAGATACTTTAATGCTTATATTAGTTATGTTGCCTATTTGGCTTATGCCACATTCATGATGATTTTCTTATTTAATGTTATTTGAGGTATTTCAATTTAATATTGCCTTCTTTTATTTATGCCATTGATTATTCCCAATCTGAAGACAATTTCATTCCAGTAGAATTAATTTACTTTTCCCTTTTTGGTCTTGGTTAAGAAATCAGTAATTCAGGAGTTATCTTAGCTCAACATAATTGATAACTGTTATCTTTGCTAATTGAACTGAACTTCAATAATCCCAACCTTTTCTTAGGAAATAAATAGGATTCGAAGGTCAAATTAATTAGTCCCTTGACTTTCCTTTGCTTTAGCAAAGGTCAACTAAGTGGAATTAAGATTCAACTTTCATTATTATTGACAAGAATAACTAAGTCTGAACTTCCAATTTCTCATACCTTGCCAAAGGATTTGCTTTACAGTATTTATTTATTGTAATTGTCATTTAAATTATTTGCCATATTTATTTCTCATTCTCAAAATCCCAATTTACAAAACCCATAACCAATAATAAGAACATACCTCCCTACAATTCCTTGAGAAGACGACTCGAGGTTTAAATACTTCGGTTAACAATTTTAAGGGGTTTGTTACTTGTGACAACCAAATCGTTTGTACGAAGGGATTTCTGTTGGTCTAGAATCTATACTTACAATGCGATTTTATAAAATTCTTTACTAGCAAAAATCCTAACGTCAATCACCTTATGGACACATATAATTTCAAGGAAAAGATCCTGAAAACAAGTTCACTGTCAATGGACAGAAGGTTAAGCATTACCTTGAAGGAGATATAGAGCCAGAAGGCTCAACACTACGACTAAGTTAAGCACAGTAAAGTCAAGCTTATGACATTAAAGAAGCGCTTGTTGGGAGGCAACCCAATAATCACTCATACTTTATTAATTTTCTAGTTGTTTCCATTTTAATTAGTTCTCTTTTTAATTAGCTTTTCATTGTATTTTAAGTTAATTTTAATAATAGTGATCATGAACAGTGCTTAAAAAGAGACAGAATGATGTAGAATAGCAAACAAAATAGGGTGACAATTGGGCGTTCAAAACACCCATGTAGGCAGCAATCCTGTCGTTAAACAACAGCCAAGGAGCCCTGGCTGTGCATTTAACGCCCTGAAGGGAGCATCAACCTGGCGTTAAACGCCAGCCAGGAGGCCCTGGCTGGGCGTTTAACGCCCAAGAGGGAGCACTACTCTGGCGTTAAATGCCAGCATTCTGGGCGTTTAGACGCCAACATGGTAGCATGGAGGTAAATTCAATTTTTCAATCTTCTATTAATTCAACTCATCTTCTTTCAATCCAATTTCAAAATTTCTTTGATTTTTAAATCAAATCTTGTCCAAATACATGAATTTCAATTTAATTTCAAAATTAAAACATTTTTTTTCAAAATTTTTCAAATCCTTTTTCAAAATTTCATATCTTTTACAACTTGTTTTCAAAATCTTTCAAAATATTTTCTTATCTTGTTCATATCTTTTATTAAACTTTCAAATCCTTTTCATACTTCTTATCTTGTCTTTAATGCCTTTTCTACCCTCTTAAAATCTTTTCCTATCTTTTAAATTTAACAACTTATCTTTTTTATCTTTTTTCAAAAATATTTATCTTTTATTCATTATTATTTTCGAAAATCCCTCCCCCTCCCTATTTATGTGTGTGACGGTGCCCCTAATGATCGGATTTTTGTGTGGTATAGAATTCACAAATAAATTCTCGTTGCAAGTATAGTTTCTAAACCAACAAAGAATCCTCTCATATAAAAATTTGGTTGTCACAAGTAACAAACCCCTATAAAAATAAACCGAAGTATTCAAATCTCGGGTCGTCTCTCAAAGGAATTGCAGGGTAGTGTTCTTGTTATCGGTTTTGGACATGTATATTTTGGGGTTTTGAATAAGAAACAAGAAATGTAAATTGCAAGAATAAAACTAATAACTAGAAAAGGTCTTGGCAAGGTATGAGAACTAGAAGTCATATCCTCATTATCTTCATCAATTGTGATGACAATTGTTCATTGCTCAATTTAGTTAACCTCCAACCATGAAGGAAAGTCAAGTGGAAGTAATCAATTTGATTCCTCAAGTCCTAGTGAACTCCTAAGGAAACACTAGCTTTAGTGGAATTCAAATCAATTAGCAACTTCTAATTATCAATCAACGAGGACTTTGACAACTCAAGAGTCACCAAGGCCAAGAGGAGAAAAATCTACTCTAGCATCCTTCCAAGCATTTTATCAAACACTTGGAAGGCATAAAAGGAAAGTAAAATCAAATTGCAAGAAAAGAAGATCTACAGCTACTAATTGCAAGGAAATTAACAACAACAATCAAACAAGGCACAATTAACATGAATTACCTCAAATTGCATTAAAAAGAAATAAAAGGAACAAGTGTGTATCAACAACAAAGTACACAAAATAAGGGAAATTACAACAAAAGAATAAAAGAACATGACGTAGCAACAAGAAATTGAGAAGAATAAGTAAATAAGAAGAAGAATTAAAGCCTAGATCTAGAGAAGAGATTAACCTAATCCTAATCCTAATTCTAGAGAGAAGAGAGAGCTTCTCTCTCTAGAAACTACCTCTAACTACAGCTAAAACTAAACTATAAACTAATCGGTCACTTCTAATCCTCCTTCAATCCTTGGGTTTAATAGCATCAGAAGTGAGTTGGATTTGGGCTTGGAAAGCCCAGAAATCGCCCCCAGCGGATTCACTTTAAGTGGGTCACGTGCGAGCACCGACGCGTACGCGTGGGTCATGCGTACGTGTCGCTTGACAATTTGCTATCCACGCGTACGCGTCGCCATGCGACCTCCCATCCACGCACGCACGTATGCTGTGCGTGCGCGTCGATCTCTGCATCCCAAATCCTTGATTTTCCATGATTTCTCCTCTTTGCATGTTTTTCTCTTCATTTTCTTGATCCATTCCTAGCCTTTTCAACCTAAATTCACTAACAAACACATCAAGACATCTAGTAGAATCTAAGGTGAATCAAAATTAACAAATAAAGGGCCTAAAAAGCATGTTTTTATACTTAAGCACAATTTAGGAGAAAATTATGAAACCATGCTATTTCATTGAATAAATGTAAGAAAAGTGGATAAAATCCACCTAAATTAAACACAAAATGTACCACAAAATAGTGGCGCATCAAATCTCCCCACACTTAAACCAAGCATGTCCTCATGCTTAACCAAGAAGGGAACAAAGGGTATTATCATTTATTCAATGCAAATAAACTATATGTAACCTACCTAAATGCACCTATCTAAATGCAAGTGCCTAAATGGATGCAAGTACTTAGTCAAAATAAATAAATTCCCAAGAAAACCAATATAAGCATAAGCGCTAAGGGTATTAACAACCAAGTCAAACCACAATTGAATTGAGTTATTAAAGATTATACAAACTTGCAAGAGAGGAAATGATTCTAGGTGAAAACATGTAATTCAGCATCAAACCCTCACCGGATGTGTATCCGCTCTAGTCGCTCAAGTGTATAGGGTTAATCACTCAATTCCCCTTAATCATGCTTTCCAAGATTTGTTTTTCATTTAACAATCAACAATTATTCAATGCATCCATACAAATATCATGAGGTCTTTTTTGGGTTGTAATGGGGTTAGGATCAAGGTAAGGATGCATATGGTCAAGTGAGCTTGAAATTTGAATCTTTGACCAACTTAAACTTCCTACCTAACCCATGACATCCTATACAATTTCAAAGCTAACCTAACTACCCATTCTTCACTTTTTCACATACTCATGCATTTTCATTTCACTTCACTACCACACATATGCATTGATTATTATTGAGCTTCACTTTGGGGCATTTTGTCCCCTTTTTTTATTGCTTTTCTTTTTCTTTTTATTTTCTTTTTTTTTCTATTATTTTCTCTTTTGTATATATATATATATATATATATATATATATATATTATTTTCCTTTTGTTTTTCTCTTTTTTTCTTTTTGATGTAATAATATACAAATAGCAATGCATATGGTTTAAACATTTGATTAACACATGAGTATGTACTCAATTCCCAATTTTTTCAACAAAATTACAACTCACGCCTTTTTCCAACCAATGTCCCAAATTTCTCCACACTTGAATGATACACACTGACTAGCCTAAGCTAATCAAAGATCCAAATAAAGGAGATTTATTGTTTTTTGCTTTAAGGCTTGTAATGTACTAAATTAAGAACAAAGTGGATTTAAAATAAGCTCAAAATTGGCTAACAAAGGTTGATGGGAGGTAGGCTATCTCAGTAAGTGAGCCACATAAAACAATAGCCTCAATCATATATATGCATGTATACAAGGAATAATGGGCATAAAGAATCAAACAAATCAAGGATCATAATCATAGAAAGAGAACAATGCACACAAGAAGGAAATAAAGTGGTTATAAGATGTAACCACACTATTAGGCTCAAAACTCACAAGCTTGTGTTTTTAGCTCAAAACATAATCCACAAAATATAATTCAAGCGAGTTCAATGAGAAAAATTTTTTCACTCAAATCAATCAGGCCCTATAAGTAAATTTCTTGGAAAATCACAATATTTTGACAAAGTTTATTTCCTAAATGCAATGTTGTGATTGAGAAAATTTTTAAAAATATCTTAGTTTATCCCTTTTTTTTTCAATCAACCCAAATTCTCTTATGTGAAAAGGGTTAACTAAGCTTCAATAATCTAATATTGTTTTTCAAATCACATCCACTAAACTAAAAACACTACATATATATATATATATATATATATATATATATATATTATCAACTACAAATGGAAATCCAACTAAAAATATCAAAACACACACAACCAAATATGCTAAGTGCAATAAACTAAAAGTATGCAAAAATACCAATATGTACAATAATCCAAAGTGCAGTAAACGAGAGTGCATGTACTAAAATAAGATAAAATAAAACAACTAAGGCTGAAGTCTGAAATCGTCAACTAAAATAACATCTTTGCCGACGACGTCGACCACCCCACACATAGAATGAAGCATCGTCCCCAATGCTACAAGTGGGACTAGGTGGAAGGATTGACACCTGCATCTGGCTGGCGCTCTGGTTGTGGCTGTGGCTGTGTAGAAGCCTGAATCTCTGGAGGTGTCTCTGTCTACCCAGCCTCCTCCTTATGATCTGTGATAAACCGCTATTTTACGGTTTATCTTGTGCTTAATTCAGTAGATTTTACCCATTATTCTCACACTTATTCATAGAAATCGCATGTTTTACATTTTCCTTCCTAATTTTGTGCTATGATTGAAAACATGCTTCTTTGGCCTTAAATTTGCTATTTTTAATCCTCTCATTACCATTCGATGCCGTGATATGTTTGCTGAGTGTTTTCAAGATTTATAGGGCAGAAATGGCTTATAGGATGGAAAGGTGCAAAAGTGGAAGGAATACAAGAAATTGAAGGAATTGCAAAGCTGTCAAGCCTGACCTCTTTGTATTAAATCGATCATAACTTGAGATACAGAGATCCGAATGAGGCGGTTCCAGTTGCGTTGGAAAGCTTACATCCGGGGCTTCAAAATGATATGCAATTTGCTATAGTTGCCTTGCTGTTAGGCGACGCGTACGTGATGAGCGAATATTTTATACGCTTTTTGGTGGTATTTTCATGTAGTTTTTAGTATGCTTTAGTTACTTTTTAGTATATTTTTATTAGTTTTTATGCAAAAATCATATTTCTGGACTTTACTATGAGTTCGTGTGTTTTTCTGTGATTTCAGGTATTTTCTATCTGAAATTGAAGGAACTGAGCAAAAATCTGATTCAGAGGCTGAAAAAGGACTGCAGATGATGTTGGATTCTGACCCTCCTGCACGCGAAATGGATTTTTTGGAGCTATGGAAGCCCAATTGTCACGCTCTTAATTTCTTTGGAAAGTAGACATCTTGGGATTTCCAGCAATGTATAATAGTCCATACTTTTCCCGAGATTTGATAGCACAAACTGGCATTTTAACGCCAACTTTCTACCCTTTTCTGGCGTTAAACGCCAGAACTGGCATAAAAGTTGGAGTTAAACGCCCAAACTAGCACCAAAGCTGGCGTTTAATGCCAGGAATAGCCTATGCACATGAAAGCTTCAATGCTCTACCCAAACACACACCAAGTGGGTTCTGGAAGTGAATTTCTGCACTATCTAGCTTAGTTTACCCATTTTTTGTAAACCTAGGTTACTACTTTAGTATAAAAACTACTTTTAGAGATTCATTTTGTACCTCATGACATTTTACATCTGAATTTGTATCTTCTATGGTATGAGTCTCTAAACCCCATGGTTGGGGGTGAGGAGCTCTGCTGTGTCTCGATGGATTAATGCAATTATTTCTGTTTTCTATTCAATCACGCTTGTTTCTATTCTAAGATATTCATTCGCACTTCAACATGATGAATGTGATGATCCGTGACACTCATCACTATTCTCAACTTATGAACGTGTGCCTGACAACCACTTCTGTTCTACCTTAGATTGAGTGTGTATTTCTTGGGTTCCTGGTTCACGAGTTTGATTGCCTCTGTTGACAACAGAGCGTTCAAATCCGTGAAACCAAAGTCTTCGTGGTATAAGATAGAACCAATTGGCAGCACTCTTGAAATCCGGAAAGTCTAAACCTTGTCTGTGGTATTCCGAGTAGGATCCGGGATGGGGTGACTGTGATGAGCTTCAAACTCACAAATCTTGGGTGCAGTGACAGTGTGCAAAAGGATCAATGGATCCTATTCCAGAACAAGTGAGAACCGACAGATGATTAGCCCTACGTAACCCGTAGTTGGACCATTTTCACTGAGAGGATGGATGGTAGCCATTGACAACGGTGATCCACCAACATACAGCTTGCCATGAAAGGAACCTTGCGTACGTGAAGAAGACAACAGCAAGAAAGCAGAGATTCAGAAGACCGAGCATCTCCAAAACCTCAACATGTTCCTCATTACTGAATCACAAGTACTTTTTATTTCATGTTATTCATTATTCATAAACAAAAATCATTTTTATCCTTAATCTCCTGACTAAGAGTTACAAGAAAACCATAGCTTGCTTCAAGCCGGCAATCTCCGTGGGATCGACCCTTACTCACGTAAGGTATTACTTGGATGACCCAATGCACTTGCTGGTTAGTGGCACCGGAGTTGTGAAACATGTAAATCACAATTCCGTGCACCAAGTTTTTGGCGCCATTCCCGGGAATTATTCGAGTTTGGACAACTGACGGTTCATCTTGTTACTTAGATTAGGAATAATTTATTTTTGTTGGTTTAGAGTCACTAATTTTGAGTCTTTTGTTTGAGTTTAGTTTCATGTTTTATGTTTGGTGTCCTCTTTGTGTTTTTCCTTTTAATTTTCGAAAAAATTATGTTTGGTTTTCTAAAAATTCTAAGTTTGGTGTCTTTTGATGCTTATTATCTTATACATTTTTGAATTATTAGTGTTCCAAGTATAAAAATTTTTAAGTTTGGTGTCCTTTGTGTTCTTATTTTCTTAAATTTTTTTTTTCAAAAAGTTTTCTTGGTGTTCATCTTGACATTCAAAATTTTCTTGTTTCTTTCTATTGTTTTACTCTAAAAGTTTTAAGTTTGGTGTTAGTTTGTTGTTTTTCTCTCTCCACATTAAATTCAAAAAATCAAAAAAATATCTTTTCCTTTAAGTCCTCATAAAATTTCAAATCCCTTGTGTTGACTTGGTCAAAATTTTTAAAATCATATCTTTTTCAAAACTTCCCAACCACTTTCTCTTATTTTCGGTTTTCAAAAAAAAATTTAAATAATAAATATAATATTTCTATCTCCAATCCACATCATCTCCCTTTCGCCATCATGGACTTAAGTGGAAATGAACAGTCCAGAAGGACTCTGGGGTCATATGCTAACCCCACTACTACTTCTTATGGGAGTAGTATCTGTATACCCCCCATAAGAGCTATCATTGTTGAGCTAAATCCTCAGCTCAATATCATGGTGCAGCAAAATTGCCAGTATTTCGGTCTTCCACAGCAAGACCCTACTGAGTTTTTGGTACAGTTCTTACAAATTTCTGTAAAAGACCAAGCTAATAGGTGGTTAAATAACCAACCTGATAAACCACTATTTTATGGTTTATCTTGTGCTCAATTGAGTGGTTTTTATCAAGCCTTTTCCCACTTATTCATATGATTTGCATGGTTTTACATTCTCCTTCCTGATTTTGTGCTATGATTGAAAACATGCTTCTTTGCCTTTTATTTTCTTTTATTTAAATCCTCTCTTGTTATCATTCGATGCCTTGATATGTGTGTTAAGTGATTTCAGGGATTACAGGGCATGAATGGCTCAGAGGATGGAAAGGAAGCATGCAAAAGTGGAAGGAATACAAGAAGTTGAAGAAATTGCTAAGCTGTCCAGCCTGACCTCTTCACACTCAAACGGTCATAACTTGAGCTACAAAGGTCCAAATGATGCAGTTCTAGTTACGTTGGAAAGCTAACATTTGGGGCTTCACAATGATATATAATTTACTATAGCTGCTCCGAAGTTAAGTGACGCGAACGCGTGGATGACGCGTCCACGTCGCATCTGCGAACTTCAATCCACGCAAACGCGTGGACGACGCCTCCGCGTCACTTTGCCATGACCTGTACGGACCAAAAAGCACTGGAAGTGACTTCTGGGTTATTTATAACCCAGTTCTCAGCCCAGAAAACACAGATTAGAGGCTGGGAGTCGAGCAGAATCAGATCATACACTCATAACACACTTTTCATAATTTTAGATGTAGTTTTTAGAGAGGGAGGCTCTCTCCTCTCTCTTAGGATTTAGGATTAGGGTTAGGAGTAGGATTTCAACTTCTTCATCACAGGTTCAATCTTCCTTTAATTTATTTTCTACTTTTATTTATTACTTTAGTTGATTACTTGATGTTGCCAATTTGGCTTATAGATTTCTATGTTCAATCTAACGTTCTATTTAATATAATTCGAGGTATTTCAGATCTATGATTTGTTTCTTTTATTTATGATATAAATAATTTAGATTTTTCTACCTTTTGGCTTTGGTTGATTAATTGGTGACTCTTGAGTTATCAAACTCATTGTTGACTGAAAATTGGAATTCTTCAAGAATTAATTCGAGTTCCACTAACTCTAGCCTTTCCCAAGGAAAAACTAGGACTTGAGGAATTAAAATTAATTCATCCACTTAACTTACCTTCATAGTTAGAGGTTGACTTTGTGGGAGAAAAATCCAATTCTCATCACGATTGATAAGGATAACCGGGATAGGACTTCCAGTTCTCATACCTTGCCAAGAGCTTTACTAGTTATTATTTTGACGACTTGTTATTTTACATTACTTGTTCAACCCTTTTGAAAACCCTAAAATATACCTTTGCATAACCAATAATAAGAACATACCTCCCTGCAATTCCTTGAGAAGATGACCCAAGGTTTAAATACACGGTTATCAATTTTAAAGGTTTGTTACTTGTGACAACCAAAACATTTGTACGAAAGGACTTTTGTTGGTTTAGAAGCTATACTTGCAACGGGAATTTATTCTGAATTCTAGACCACGCAAAAGTTCCTCTCTTCACAACCCAAAGCCAGCATAAGAACATGGAAACTATTGTCAGACAAATTCCTAAATCAATATTTCCCTCCAAAAAGGATGACATAGCTAAGACTGGACATCCAAGGCTTTAAACAAGAGCATCATGAATCTCTTTATGATGCTTGGGAGAGGTACATAGAGATGCTAAGGAAATACCCCTCTGAAATATTTTCTGAGTGGGTACAGTTAGACATCTTTTATTATGTGCTTACAAAAAAAGCCCAGATATCTCTAGACCACTCAGCTGGTGGATCTATACACATGAGAAAAACAATTGAAGAAGCTCAAGAGCTCATAGATAGAGTTGCTAGAAATCAGCATCTATACTTAAGTAGTGAGGCCTCCATGAAAGAAGAGGCTAAGGCAGTATCCACTGAACTTAGTCCTCCAGAACAAGTTGCTGAACTCAATCAGCAATTGTGTTTTCTAACAAAACAGCTAGCAGAATTCAAAGAAATGCTACATGAAACAAAAAATGCCAACCAGAATATGGAAAAACAATTGAATCAGACAAAACAGTAATTATCCAAATAGATAATAGAAGAGTGCCAAGCTGTTCATTTAAGGAGTAGGAAGACATTAAATACCTCAACTCAAAGCAGCAAAAAGTCAAGAAAGGAACAATTGACAGAGGATGAGCAAATCACTGCCCAAAATCCTTTTGAGGATAGTAAGAGCCCAGAGAGGAATACTTCTGGCATTTAAATGCCAGAAAAGGGCAAAGAATTGGCATTAAACGCCCAGTGGATGCCCACTTCTGGCATTCAAACGCCAGAAAAGGGGAAAAATTGGCATTAAACGCCCAGTCCTTGTCCAGTTCTGGCGTTCAAACGCCAGAAAAAGGGGAAAATCTGGCGTTAAATGCCCATCCAGCCCCCAATCCTGGCGTTCAAACGCCAATGAGGGATCAGACACCTACAAGTGCTGATAGTAACCCTCTAAGAAGGCTTCTCAAACCACCTTTGTAGGAAATAAACCTGTAGCCACTAAGGTTGAAGAATACAAAGCCAAGATGCCTTATCCTCAGAAACTCCGCCAAGCGGAACAGGATAAACAATTTGCCCGCTTTGCAGACTATCTCAGAACTCTTGAAATAAAGATTCTATTTGCAGAGGCACTTGAGCAAATACCCTCTTATGCTAAGTTCATGAAAGAGATCTTAAGTCATAAGAATGATTGGAGAGAAACTGAAAAAGTTCTCCTCACTCAAGAATGCAGTGCAGTCATTCTGAAAAGCTTACCAGAGAAGCTTAAAGACCCCGGAAGCTTTATGATACCATGCACATTAGAGGGTACTTGTACCAAGACAACTCTATGTGATCTAGGGGCAAGTATCAACCTGATACCTGCATCCACTATTAGAAATCTTGGTTTGACTGAAGAAGTCAAACCACCCCGGATATGTCTCTAACTTGCTGATGACTCTATTAAAATGCCATCAAGCGTGATTGAGGACATGATTGTCAAGGTTGGACCATTCGCCTTTCCCACTAACTTTGTAGTGCTGGAAATGGAGGAGCACAAGAGTGCAACTCTCATTCTAGGAAGACCTTTCTTAGCAACTGGACGAACTCTCATTGACGTCCAAAAAGGAGAAGTGACCCTGAGAGTCAATGAGGATGAGTTTAAGTTGAATGTTGTCAAAGCTATGCAACATCCAGACACTTCAAGAGATTGCATGAGCATTGATATAATTGACTCCCTGGTGGAGGAGATCAATATGACTGAGAGTCTCGAATCAGAGCTAGAAAATATCTTTAAAGATGTTCAGCCTGACTTGGAGGAATAAGAGAAAACAGAAGAACCTCTGATAACTCCTCATAAGGAGGAAAAGCCTCCTAAACTCGAGCTCAAACCACTACCACCATCCCTAAAATATGCATTTCTGGGAGAAGATGACACTTTTCCGGTGATCATAAGCTCTGCTTTAGATCCACAAGAAGAGAAAGCACTAATTCAGGTGCCAAGGACACACAAGACAGCTCTTGGGTGGTCCATAAGTGATCTTAAAGGCATTAGCCCAGCCAGATGCACGCACAATATCCTATTGGAGGATGATGCCAAGCCAGTGGTTCAACCACAGAGGTGGCTGAATCCAGCCATGAAGGAGGTGGTGCAGAAAGAGGTCACTAAATTAGTAGAGACTGAGATCATTTATCCTATTTCTGATAGCCCCTGGGTGAGCCCTGTCCAAGTTATCCCTAAGAAGGGAGGCATGACAGTGGTGCATAATGATTACTATTTCTCATAGACCAAATGCTAGAGAGATTAGCTGGTCATGATTACTATTGCTTTTTGGATGGATATTTGATAAACCCCATTTGTAGGGTTTATCTTGTATTGATTTTAGGAGATTTTAATACCTTTTACCCATATTTATTTAATGAATTAGCATGATTTTGTGATTGTCTCCTTATTTGTGCTTAGATGTGAAAACATACTTTTTAGGCCTTTAACTTGATGATTTTAATCTCCCTTTGATTCCACTAGATGCCTTGATGTGTTTGTCAGTGATTTCATATTGAAAAGGCTAGGAATGGATCAAATGAGTGAAGAGGAAGGCATGCAAAGTAGAGAAATCATGAAAAGTCAAAGAGTTGAACTCGCCCACGGACGCGCGTGCACACCAGGCGCTTACGCGCGCCTTGCGAATCACAGCATGCGTACGCGTCGGTGCTGGTTTATGATTTTTTTTAATGAAAACGTGGCCAACAAATTCAGAAGGGTTGTGGGGCCCAATCCTAACCAACTTTGGCACCAAAGATGCTATTTAAAGCCAAGGATTGAAGAGCAAAGGGACTTTTTGGGGACTTTTGATCATTTTTTACACATTAGGATTAGTTTAGAGTTAGTTTCTAGAGAGAGAAGTGAGCTTCTCTCTAGGATTAGGATTAGGATTAGGTTTGGTTCTTAGATCTAGATTTAGATTCATGCTTTCTTCTACTTTTGAGTCTCAATTCCTTGTTGTTACATTCATTCTTCTTCTATTCTTTTGTTGTAATTTCCTTTATGTTGTTTTTATGCTTTGTTGTAGATCTACTATTGTTCCTTCCATTTTCTTTCAATTCAATTCAAGGTAATTCATAATAATTGTGTTTCTTTTGTTTGTTGTTGTTAATTCCTTTCAATAATTGTTGTTAGATTATATTCTTGTTGTCAATTTGCTTTGCTTTTCTTTTGTACCATCCAAGTGTTTGATGAAATGCTTGGTTAGGTTTTAGTGTAGGTTTTGTTCCTCTTGGCCTAGGTAGAGTAATTAGTGACTCTTGAGTTATCTAATTTCTATGTTGATTGATAATTAGAAGTTGCTAATTGATTTGAATGCCTCTAAAGCTAGTCTTTCCTTTAGGAGTTGATTAGGACTTGAGGAATCAAATTGATTCATCCACTTGACTTTTCTCCATGGTTAGAGGTTAATTAAGTGGGAGCAATGGAGAATTTGTTGTCACAATTGAGGAGAATAACAAGGATAGGACTTCTAATTCTCATATCTTGCCAAGAGCTTTGTTAGTTGTTAGTTTATTTTCTTTGCCACTTATATTTCTTGTCTAAAATCTCAAAACCCCCAAAATACCTCATAACCAATAACAAGACACTTTATTGTAATTCCCAGGGAGAACGACCTGAGGTTCAATACTTCGGTTTATAAATTTAGGGGTTTGTACTAGTGACAAACACATTTTTGTATGAAAGGATTATTGTTGGTTTAGAGACTATACTTTACAACGAGAATCTATTTGTGAAATTCTAAACCGTCAAAAATCTAATCATTAAAATGGCGCCGTTGCCGGGGAATCGCAATGGTGTTATGTTATTGGTTATTGTATATATGTGAATATTGTGAATAGCTTGATTTTTGGATTGTTTGTTAGTTTTTGCTAGCTTTAGGATTTTGTTTCATTATTTCTTATTAGCTTTTATTTCTTATTTTCTCTTTTCACTATGAATTCTCACTTTGGCTACGAGTTTGGTTCTAACTATGTTGTAGGAAATGAGAGCTTCAATGAGGATGTGTATCAAGGATAGGATAACCAAAGGTGGGAGGAGCCATATGCATATGATCAATCCTCATGGCAATAACCTCCACCAATGCACTATGAAGAAGAGCCATTTTGTGATGCATATCAATCTAATGGCTATGGTGAATCTCTTTGTGACTTTCAAGAACCACCACCATATGCCTATGAGCCATATCCTCAACATAACCCTCAACCATACTCACAAGCCCCTTCTTACCAACCACCTTCATATGACTCTAATCCATATCCACCATACCAACCACCTTTTGAGCCATATGAACTACATATAGAACCATCACCATTCCAATATCAACCTTTCCAAGAGCCACCTTCTCCATATTATGACCAAGATGAACCACCTCCAATGTGTGAAAACTTTCAACCACAAGATGAATTCTACCTTCCATCACAACCCTCCATGGAAGAATATCCATGTCCATCTTTCAAGGAAGCAATGGATCAACTTCAAGCAACCGTCCGTGAAAAGTTAGATGCATGGGACTTATACCATATGTCCAAGGATGATTGTGGAGGAGCAACCGAAAAGGGAAGCATGAAGGGGATTGTAGAATCTCAACTTGAGAATAATAGATTGGAGTGTGTTGAGCAACAAATGGAACAAATGGAGTACATAGAACCACCACATCATTACTATGATAAACCATCACATCATTACTATGATGAACCACCTTCCAACTATGAACCCTTCCCCCAATTTGATGAACCCTTCTACCCACCCCAATCTCTAATGGATGAAACCCTTAGTGTTCTTGTTCAAGGGCAAGAAGAGATGAAAAGGAATGTGTAAAATTTCATGGCCACCTTGGATGCGGTAACAAATCAATTAGCCTCCAAATGCTTGAACACTCAAGGAACCCCCATGGCTACATGTGGAGAATCGAATGAAGAGCATAACATGAAGGAGCGATTGGTGGGAAATCAGGGAAGTTACTTTGTATTGGAACAATTGGAGGAAGCTAGGATTATCGAAGAAAAGGAAGAGATGGTTGAAGACTTAGGAGATGCGGAACCTCCTTGGGAACCTATAGTTGAAGAAGACCCCTCCAAGAAGATTGAAATTGATGTTGAGGAGGGATGTGCACAACCTCCAAGGCATATTCCATATGAAGACTTGGATGGGATAGAACAAGAATTGAGTTCCCATGGCAATGAAGAGCAAGCATCAAATTCTAGTGGTGGTAGATCCTTTGAACTTGAAGAATCTTCTCCCGATGAGATGGAAAGTAAGGTGGAGGTAAATTTTTCTCACCCTCCCTATTATGATTTGAGTAAGGAAAAAGGTTTAGATAAAATTGTTGAGCAAAGGATTGAGATTAAGAGACCTTGTGAGGAGGTGGAAGTCCTTAGAAATAGAAGGATGGGAGTGGAATACGCTTTGTCAAGAACCTCAGAATCATCTTTGCCTAGGTTGCCATCTACTCCTTCACTTTAGTGGGTAAAACTCATTTCTATTAGCTTTATTGTCCCACTTGAGTATGGCTTGCTTGAAACAGATGGTCAACTTAGGATGCTTTGTGGGATAAAGCGTAAGCGAAAGATGTTTCGTGGTTGGGGTTGTAAATCAAGGCTCATTATGGTTGATGCATCAAACATGAAATATAAATATTGGAGTAGTGCTCAACTAGATGGGTCTAGGAGGATTGTTGGCCACTATATAGAGAATTCACCTTACTCACCACCCGGTTGGACTAATAATGATGATCAACTTCAAGACGAGTGTGAAAATAAAGTGTGGGATCCCGTATTAGAAAAAGAGGACTAACTTTGGGAGCCCCAAGCTTATGAAGAACTCCATCAACACTTGGCTCAATCCATTAGAAATCTTGGGGCACAATGGAGAACCAAGCATTGGTGGGAGTTCCAAGATGAATTCAAACACAAGCCACCTTAAGAGGAGCTCCCCATAAGTCCAACTTAAGGACAATAAACAAAAGTGCTAGGTAGGAGACACCCCACCATGGTAAACTCTTTTCATTTTTCTCTTTTGTAAATATTGGTAGAATTTGGCTAATTTCATGTTTAGATTAGTTGGTTGAGTTTATTTGATAGTTTAGTATGTTAAATAAGGTTTTAAGGTGTTTTGGTAGATGTTTGGAGGTTTGGAAGGCTTGGTTTGGTGCAAAAACACAGAAAAATTTTGAAAAATAGAGCACCATCCACGCATACGCGTACATGGCGCGTACGCGCACTTACAGCATTTTCGACCATCTACGCGCACGCGTGGATGCAGAAGTTCTACCCCCAACCAATAACTCGAGAGTTTTGCGAATGTTGTGCGTGCATTGTGCCTAGGGCATAAACGGCCTCACGCGTTTGTGTACATGGCGCGTACACGTCACTCTCGAAAAAAAAGAAAAGAAAGAGGAGCAGGGACGCATACGCACACTGTGCGCATATGCGCCCCTTCTCAGATGCGGCACCATACTTCAGGCCGAGAGTTGCACCAACCCTGGGCCAACATTAAGCTCCTGGCATGGGCAACCACCCATGCTAACGCGCACCGTACGCCTCCGCGCCCCCTCACTATTCACCCATCCGCGCGCGCGCCATTCGTGTGTACGCGCGGATGCCCTTATTTCAAACATTTCTTTTCTTTTCCTCCTCCCATTTCTTTCCTTCTCCTTTCTTCTTCCCTCCTTCTGCCCTTCATCCAACACTTCCAAACACCACTTATAACCATTTAGTTAGTTGGTTTTAGTTTAGTTTTCATTTTATTTTCTCTCTTTTCATTATAAGTGTTGGATTATTGATTTTGTTTACTATGCATTGCTGCCCCTTTATTGCCTACATGCTATTTTATCATGAATGTTTTTAGATAATCTTTGTTGGATTCTATGATTGAGGTTATATTTTGCTACTTGGTTTTGAGTTTTTCATGCTTACCTTTTGAAAAATACCAAGTGATGAGAATTGCCTTCGAGCTTGTAACTCTTCTTGAATTACATGATTTGGCTACCATGTAATTTGAGCCTTATTCTGTGATTAGGCAACTTCTTGATGGATGATGTTGTTGATGAGCGGATAATTTGTATGCTTTTTGGCAGTGTTTTTAGTATGTTTTTAGTATCTTTTAGTTAGTTTCTAGTATATTTTCATTAGTTTTTAGTTAAAATTCACTTTTCTGGACTTTACTATGAGTTTGTGTGTTTTTCTGTGATTTCAGGTATTTTCTGACTGAAATTGAGGGTCCTGAGCAAAAATCTGATCCAGAGACTGAAAAGGACTGCAGATGCTGTTGGATTCTGACCTCCCTGCACTCGAAGTGGATTTTCTGGAGCTACAGAAGCCCAATTGGCGCGCTCTCGACGGCATTGGAAAGTAGACATCCTGGGCTTTCCAGCAATATATAATAGTCCATACTTTGCCCAAGATTTGATGGCCCAAACCGGCGCTCAAAGTCACCTACAGAATTTCCAGCGTTAAACGCCGGAACTGGCATAAAATTTGGAGTTAAACGCCCAAACTGGCATGGAAGCTGGCGTTTAACTCCAGAAAAGGTCTCTACACGAAATTCCTTCATTGCTCAGCCCAAGCACACACCAAGTGGGCCCGGAAGTGGATTTTTCTGTCATTTACTCATTTCTGTAAACCTTAGGACACTAGTTTACTATTTATAGGATCTTTTGACATTGTATCCGTACCTTATGACCCCATAACATTTTGTACACGTTTCTTTCCACAGTATGAGCCTCTAAACCCCATGGTTGGGGGTGAGGAGCTCTGCTGTATCTTGATGGATTAATGCAATTACTACTGTTTCTTATTCAATCATGCTTGCTTCGATTCTAAGATAACACTTGTTCTTAATCCGGATGAATGTGATGATCCGTGACAATCATCATCATTCTCAACTATGAACACGTGCCTGACAACCACCTCTGTTCTATCTTAGATTGAGTAGTTATCTCTTGGGTTCTTTAATCGGAATCTTCGTGGTATAGGCAGGATCTGATGGCAGCATTCAAGAGAATCCGGAAGGTCTAAACCTTGTCTGTGGTATTCTGAGTAGGATTCGATGATTGGATGACTGTGACGTGCTTCAAACCTGTAACCTACTGGGCGTTAGTGACAGACGCAAAAGAGGGATTCTATTCCGGTAGGGGAGGGAACCAAACCGGTGATTGGCAGTACTGTGACAGAGTGCGTGCATTAGCTTTCACTGCGAGGATGGGAGGTAGCCATTGACAACGGTGAAACCCTACATGAGCTTGCCATGGAAGGAGGCTTGCGTGTTTGATGAAGAAGACAGTGGGAAAGCAGAGATTCAGAAGACGGAGCATCTCCAAAACCTCAACCTATTCTCCATTACTGCAATACAAGTAATCATTTCATGTTCTTTTGCTTTTCACAATCAATCCTGATAATTTCTGATCTCCTGACTAAGATTTACAAGATAACCATAGCTTGCTTCAAGCCGACAATCTCCGTGGGATCGACCCTTGCTCACGCAAGGTATTACTTGGACGACCCAGTGCACTTGCTGGTTAGTTGTGCGGAGTTGCAAAAGTGTTATTGCAATTTCGTGCACCAAGTTTTGGCGCCGTTGCCGGGGATTGTTCGAGTTTGGACAACTGACGGCTTATCTTGTTGCTTAGATTAGGACTGTTTTCTTTTTGTTGGTTTAGAGTCTTTTAGTTGAGTCTAGTTTTATATTCTAAGTTTGGTGTCAATTGCATGCTTTTGTTTTTCTTTTAAAATTTTCGTTTTTGCATAGTGTTAGTCCCTTTTTGATTCATAAAAATCCTAAGTTTGGTGTCCTCTTTGTGTTTTTCTCTTAAAATTTTCGAAAAAATTAGTGTTTGATTTCTAAAAATTTTAAGTTTGGTGTCTTTTTGCTGTTTTTCTCTTTCCTCTTTTTAAAAATCAAATCTTTTTCATAAAAAATTTTTCAATCATATCCTTTTAATTGCTGTTTTCAAATCTTTTTTTCACTAATTGATTCAGTTCTCAATTTGCTTTGATCTTATTTTATTTTTAATTTTCGAATTTTATTTTATTTTCCTTTTATTTTGTTTTATTATATTTTATTTTTTTCGGTTATTTCAAAAAAAAAAAAATAAAGATAAACAAAATTTATCTCTTTGCAACCATTCTCATTTCCCTTTTGTCCATTATGGACTCAAGTGGAGTTAATCAGTCCAAGAGGACTCTGGGGTCTTATGCTAACCCCATTACAGCTGCATATGGGAGTAGCATCTGTATACCTCCCATCAAAGCAAGCAGCTTTGAGCTAAACCCTCAACTCATTATCATAGTGCAGCAAAATTGCCAGTATTCCGGTCTTCCACAGGAAGAACCTACTGAGTTTCTGGCACAGTTCTTACAAATTGCTGACACAGTGCATGATAAAGAGGTAGATCAGGATGTCTACAGACTATTACTGTTTCCATTTGCTGTAAAAGATCAAGCTAAAAGGTGGTTAAATAACCAACCTACAGCAAGCATAAAGACATGGAAACAGTTATCAGACAAATTCCTGAATCATTTTTACCCTCCAAAAAGGATGACACAGCTAAGGCTGGACATCCAAGGCTTTAAACAAGAGGATAATGAATCCCTTTATAATGCCTGAGAGAGGTATAGAGGTATGCTAAGAAAATGTCCCTCTGAAATGTTTTCAGAGTGGGTACAGTTAGACATTTTCTACTATGGGCTTACAGAAAAAGCTCAGATGTCTTTAGACCACTCAGCTGGTGGATCTATACACATGAGGAAAACAATTGAAGAAGCTCAAGAGCTTATAGACACTGTTGCTAGAAACCAGTATCTGTACTCTAGTAATGAGTTCTCTCCAGAAGAGGAAGTCATGACAGTAGTCACTGACTCTAATCCTCAAGAACAGATAATGGAGCTTAATCAACAGTTGCTCCTGATGACAGAACAGTTAGCAGAATTTAAAGAAATGCTCCATGGTACTAAGGTTGCTAATAAGAGCATAGAACTGCAGTTGAATCAAGCAAAACAGCAATTATCTAAACAGATAACAGAGGAGTGCCAAGCAGTTCAATTGAGGAGTGGAAAGACCCTGAATAACACTGTTCAAAAGAGCAAAAAGTCAAACAAGGAACAATTGACAGAGGACAACCAAACCTCTGTTCAAAATCCCTCTGAGGACAGTAAGAGCCCAGAGAGGAATATTGGCGTTCAAACGCCAGAAAGGGAAGGAAAACTGGCGTTAAACGCCCATTCCTTGCCCAGTTCTGGCGTTCAAACGCCAGAAAAGGAAGGGAAGTTGGCGTTTAACGCCCAAACTTCAACCATTCCTAGCGTCCAAACGCCAAGGGAGGATCAGACACCTGAGAGTGCTGACAGTAATCCCCCTAACAAGGCTTCTTCAACCACTTCTGTACGGAATAAACCTGCAGCATCTAAGGTTGAAGAATATCAAGCCAAGATGCCTTATCCTCAGAAACTCCGCAAAGCGGAACAGAATAAGCAATTTGCCCGCTTTGCAGACTATTTAAGGACTCTTGAAATAAAGATTCCTTTTGCAGAGGCACTTGAGCAAATACCTTCTTATGCTAAGTTCATGAAAGAGATCTTAAGTCATAAGAAGGACTGGAGAGAGACTGAAAAAGTGTTTCTCACTGAAGAATGCAGTGCAGTCATTCTAAAAAGCTTACCAGAAAAGCTTCAAGATCCTGGAAGCTTTCTGATACCATGCACATTGGAAGGCACTTACACCAAGATAGCCTTATGTGATCTTGGAGCAAGTATCAATTTAATACCTGCATCCACTATCAGAAAGCTTGGGTTGATTGGAGAAGTCAAACCAACCAGGATATGCCTCCAACTTGCTGATGGCTCCATTAAACACCCATCAGGCATAATAGAGGACATGATTGTCAAGGTTGGGCCATTTGCCTTTCCAACTGACTTTGTGGTGCTGGAAATGGAGGAGCACAAAGTGCAACTCTCATTCTAGGAAGACCTTTCCTAGCAACTGGACGAACTCTCATTGATGTACAAAAAGGGGAAGTAACCCTGAGAGTCAATGAGGATGAGTTCAAGTTGAATGCTGTAAAAGCTATGCAGCATCCAGACACACCAGAGGACTGCATGGACGCTGACATTATTGACTCTCTGGTAGAAGAGATCAATATGGCTGAAAGCCTAGAATCAGAGCTTGAGGACATCTTCAAAGATGCTCAAACTGATCAGGAAGAGCCAGAGGAGGCAAAGGAATTTTCGAAAATTCCTCAGGAGGAGGATAAGCCTCCCAAGCCTGAACTCAAACCACTACCATCATCCCTGAAATATGCATTTCTGGGAGAGGGTGACACTTTTCCAGTGATTATAAGCTCTGCTTTAAATTCACAGGAAGAGGAAGCACTGATTAAAGTGCTGAGGACACACAAGACAGCTCTTGGGTGGTCCATAAGTGATCTCAAGGGCATTAGCCCAGCTAGATGCATGCACAAGATCCTATTGGAGGATAATGCCAAACCAGTGGTTCAACCACAGAGGAGGCTAAATCCTGCCATGAAGGAGGTGGTGCAGAAAGAGGTCACTAAATTACTAGAGGCTGGGATTATTTATCCTATTTCTGATAGCCCCTGGGTGAGCCCTGTCCAAGTTGTTCCCAAAAAGGGAGGCATGACAGTGGTTCATAATGAAAAAAATGAACTGGTACCTACAAGAACAGTCACAGGGTGGCGCATGTGTATTGACTACAGAAGGCTTAATACAGCCACCAGAAAGGATCACTTTCCTTTACCATTTATAGACCAAATGCTAGAAAGATTAGCTGGTCATGATTATTACTGCTTTTTGGATGGCTATTCAGGCTATAACCAAATTGCAGTAGATCCCCAGGACCAAGAGAAAACAGCATTCACCTGCCCTTCAGGCGTGTTTGCCTACAGAAGGATGCCTTTTGGTCTGTGCAATGCACCTGCAACCTTTCAGAGGTGCATGCTCTCTATCTTCTCAGATATGGTAGAGAAATTCCTGGAGGTCTTCATGGACGACTTCTCAGTATATGGAGACTCATTCAGCTCCTGTCTTAACCACCTATCACTTGTCCTGAAAAGATGCCAAGAGACTAACCTAGTTTTAAACTGGGAGAAATGTCACTTTATGGTGACTGAAGGAATTGTCCTTGGGCACAAAATTTCAAGCAGGGGAATAGAGGTGGATAAGGCAAAGGTAGAGGTAATTGAAAAATTACCACCACCTGCCAATGTTAAGGCAATCAGAAGCTTTCTGGGGCATGCAGGATTCTACAGAAGGTTTATCAAGGATTTTTCGAAAATTGCTAAACCTCTGAGTAACCTGTTAGCTGCTGACACACTATTTGTGTTTGACACACAGTGTCTGCAGGCATTTGAGACCCTGAAAGCTAAGCTGGTCACAGCACCAGTCATCTCTGCACCAGATTGGACATTACCATTTGAATTAATGTGTGATGCCAGTGATCATGCCATTGGTGCAGTGTTGGGACAGAGGCATAACAAACTTCTGCATGTCATTTATTATGCTAGCCGTGTTCTAAATGATGCACAGAAGAATTACACAACCACAGAAAAAGAATTACTTGCAGTAGTCTATGCCATTGACAAGTTTAGATCCTACTTGGTGGGATCAAAGGTGATTGTGTACACTGACCATGCTGCTCTTAAATACTTACTCACAAAGCAGGATTCAAAACCCAGGCTTATCAGATGGGTATTGCTTCTGCAAGAGTTTGATATAGAAATAAGAGACAGAAAAGGGACAGAGAACCAAGTGGCTGATCATCTGTCCCGGATAGAACCAGTAGCTGGGGCGTCCCTCCCTTCTACTGAGATCTCTGAGACTTTCCCAGATGAGCAACTCTTTGCCATTCAGGAAGCTCCATGGTTTGCAGACATTGCAAATTATAAAGCTGTAAGGTTCATACCCAAGGAGTACAGCAGTGTGCAGAGAAAGAAACTAATTTCAGATGCCAAGTACAACCTTTGGGATGAACCATATCTCTTTAAGAGATGTGCTGACGGAGTGATCCGCAGGTGTGTACCCAGAGAAGAAGCACAAAAGATCTTATGGCACTGCCATGGATCACATTATGGAGGACATTTTGGAAGTGAGCGAACAGCCACTAAAGTTCTCCAGTGCGGCTTCTACTGGCCTACTCTCTATAAAGATTCCCGAGAGTTTGTGCGTAACTGTGACAGTTGCCAAAGAGCTGGTAACCTGCCTCACGGATATGCCACGCCTCAACAAGGAATATTAGAGATAGAATTGTTTGATGTATGGGGAATTGATTTCATGGGACCATTCCCACCATCATACTCAAACACTTACATTCTGGTGGCAGTGGACTATGTATCTAAATGGGTAGAAGCAATTGCTACACCCACTAATGATACCAAGACTGTGCTTAAATTCCTCCAGAAAAACATTTTCAGCAGGTTTGGCGTCCCCAGAGTGCTAATCAGTGATGGGGGCACTCATTTCTGCAATAAACAGCTGTACTCTGCTATGGTTAGATATGGAATCAGCCATAAAGTGGCAACTCCGTATCATCCACAGACTAATGGGCAAGCTGAAGTCTCTAACAGAGAGCTAAAAAGAATCCTGGAACGGACTGTGATGGCCCGAAGAAAGGATTGGGCAAAGAGCTTGGATGATGCTCTGTGGGCATACAGAACAGCATTCAAGACTCCTATAGGCACCTCTCCATACCAACTGGTGTATGGGAAGGCCTGTCATTTGCCTGTGGAACTGGAACACAAAGCTTACTGGGCAACCAGATTCCTAAACATGGATGCACAGTTAGCTGGTGAGAAAAGACTGCTCCAGCTAAATGAGCTAGAGGAGTTCAGACTCAATGCCTTTGAAAATGCAAAAATTTATAAGGAAAAGGCAAAGAAGTGGCATGACAAGAGATTGTCAACCAGAGTCTTTGAGCCAGGACAAAAAGTTCTGCTCTTCAACTCCAGGCTCAAACTGTTTCCAGGAAAACTCAAATCCCGGTGGAGGGGTCCGTATGTGATTACAGGAGTATCACCATATGGATATGTTGAGCTTCAGGATATTGATTCTGACAAGAAGTTCATTGTTAATGGACAGAGAATCAAGCACTATCTTGAAGGAAATTTTGAGCAGGAATGCTCAAAACTGAGACTTGAGTGATTCTCAGTGAAAGTCCAGCTAAAGACAGTAAAGAAGCGCTTGCTGGGAGGCAACCCAGTCATTAGAAAATTGTATAAGTTGTTCTTACAGAGGCAAGTATCAAAAATGAAGGAATTCACAGAGTTACAGAAGGATTCAGCTCAAAAAGCAGAGAAAATGAGCTTACTGGCGAAAAAACGCCAGTAAGGGGCATTTTGGGCGTTAAACGCCAGAATGGGCACCATTCTGGGCGTTTAACGCCAGTAATGGTACCATTTTGGGCGTTAAACGCCAGAATGGGCACCATTCTGGGCGTTTAACGCCAGGTGTGCAGCATCCTGGGCGTTTTAGAAAAACGCCCAGTGAGGAAGAATTTCTGGCGTTTAACGCCAGCCAGGGTACCTGGCTGGGCGTTAAACGCCCAAGTGGGGCAACAGATGGGCGTTAAACGCCAGAATGAGTGCCATTCCGGGCGTTTAACGCCAGCTTGGTGGGGGGACCACAATTTTGTTTTCAAATCAGATTTTTTTCAAACTTTCCTTTTTTCACCCATACTTTTCTACAAAATCACACTTCAATCATTCATCATTCACTTTCAAATCTTCAAAAATCAAAACCTTTTTTTCAAATTTGTTTCAAATCAATTACAAACATTGTTCAAAAATTTCACCCTTTTCTCAATTTCTTCTCATATCTTCTCAAATCTTCTTTCAAATTCTTCTTTTTTTTCGAAAACTCCCCTCCCCACCTTATAAATACACATTTGTTCCCCTCTTCCACCACACCATTCGAATTTTCTCTTCCTCCCCCTCTCTTCTCTCTTCTCTTTTGCTTGAGGACAAGCAAACCTCTAAGTTTGGTGTGCTTTTCCGTGATCACTAAGCCAAGATTCATCAATATCATGGCTCCTAAGGGAAAACAAACCAATTTAAGAGGCAAGAAAGAGAATAATCCAAAGAATCTTTGGAATGAAGAGAAGTTCTTAACCAAAGAACATGAAGACCATTATCATAAAATAATGGGTCTGAGGTCAGTGATCCCGGAAGTTAAATTTGATCTGAAAGAAGATGAATATCCGGGGATCCAAGAGCAAATTCGAAACAGAGGATGGGAAGTTCTAACCAATCCTGAAACAAAGGTTGGAAGGAACATGGTTCAGGAATTCTACTCAAATCTGTGGCTAACAGATAAGCAGAGAATGACTGGAACTGCTTACCATACCTACAGAACCATGGTCAGAGGGAAAGTTATATACTTTCATCTGGACAAAATAAGAGAAATCTTCAAGTTACCTCAACTGCAAGATGATCCTGATTCCTTTAATAGGAGGATGGTGAGAGTAGATAAGGGGTTGGATCAAGTTCTAGAGGACATATGCCTCCCTGGAACTAAGT
Organism: Arachis stenosperma; assembly: GCF_014773155.1. Taxonomy (NCBI): domain Eukaryota; kingdom Viridiplantae; phylum Streptophyta; class Magnoliopsida; order Fabales; family Fabaceae; genus Arachis; species Arachis stenosperma. Next base: position 68,639,502 of record NC_080385.1, read on the forward strand.
GGATAACCAATTCTAAGGGTGTCCCAAACCAACTCAAGAGGGGAGACCTCAAGCCAATTACAAGAGGTTGGCTAGACTTCATTGGGCGTTCCATATTGCCCACTAGCCACCGTTCTGAGGTCACCATCAAGAGGGCAGTGATGATTCATTGCATTATGCTTGGAAAAGAAGTGGAGGTGCATCATGTGATTGCTTGTGAGATTTACACAATTGCAAATAGGAATTCTACTGTAACCAAATTGGCTTACCCAAGCTTGATCTCCTTGCTCTGTAAAGAGGCTGGGGTGAAGATAGAAGAAGATGAATTCATACCCATTGAACATCCAATCACCAAGAAGACAATGGAAGGAGCAAGAGAAGCAAGGGCGTGAAATTCAAGAGATGAAACGCCAAAAGCTCTCCTCTCAAGCTGAGGGAGCATCCACTTCTCAAAATCAAGGTTGTTGAGTCCTAACTCTGTGAACACCTCTATCATTAGAAGCCTATGTTTGCGTTTTTTTTGTTTTGTTTTCTATTTTTATTTTTAGTTCATCTTATATCTATATTTGAGTTTTGTTCTTAGTTTATAATTAATAAAATTTAAGTTTATGCCTTAAAGCTATGAATGTCCTATGAATCCATCACCTCTCTTAATTGAAAAATGCTTTAATCACAAAAGAACAAGAAGTACAGGGTTTCGAAATTTATCTCTGAAACTAGTTGAATTAGTTTGATGTGGTGACAATACTTTTTGTTTTCTGAATGTATGCTTGAACAGTGCATATGTCTTTTGAATTTGTTATTCATGAATGTTAAAATTGTTGGCTCTTGAAAGAATGATGGAAAAAGAGACATGTTATTGAGGATCTGAAAAATCATAAAAATGATTCTTGAAGCAAGAAAAAGCAGTGAATTCAAAAAAAAAAAAATTTTCGAAAAAAAAAGAAGAAGAAAAGAGAAGGAAAAGAAAAAGAAAGAAATAAAGTTGTGATCCAAGGCAATAAGAGTGTGCTTAAGAACCCTGGACACCTCTAATTGGGGACTTTAGCAAAGCTGAGTCACAATCTAAAAAGGTTCACCCAATTATGTGTCTGTGGCATGTATGTATCCGGTGGTAATACTGGAAGACAGAGTGCTTTGGGCCACGGCCAAGACTCATAAAGTAGCTGTGTTCAAGAATCATCATACTTAACTAGGAGAATCAATAACACTATCTGGATTCTGAGTTCCTAAAGAAGCCAATCATTCTGAATTTCAGAGGATAGAGTGAGATGCCAAAACTGTTCGGAGGCAAAAAGCTACTAGTCCCGCTCATCTAATTGGAACTATGTTTCTTTGATATTTTGGAGTCTATAGTATATTCTCTTCTTTTTATCCTATTTGATTTTCAGTTGCTTGGGGACAAGCAACAATTTAAGTTTGGTGTTGTGATGAGCGGATAATTTGTATGCTTTTTGGCAGTGTTTTTAGTATGTTTTTAGTATCTTTTAGTTAGTTTTTAGTATATTTTCATTAGTTTTTAGTTAAAATTCACTTTTCTGGACTTTACTATGAGTTTGTGTGTTTTTCTGTGATTTCAGGTATTTTCTGACTGAAATTGAGGGTCCTGAGCAAAAATCTGATCCAGAGACTGAAAAGGACTGCAGATGCTGTTGGATTCTGACCTCCCTGCACTCGAAGTGGATTTTCTGGAGCTACAGAAGCCCAATTGGCGCGCTGTTAACGGCATTGGAAAGTAGACATCCTGGGCTTTCCAGCAATATATAATAGTCCATACTTTGCCCAAGATTTGATGGCCCAAACCGGCGCTCAAAGTCACCTACAGAATTTCCAGCGTTAAACGCCGGAACTGGCATAAAATTTGGAGTTAAACGCCCAAACTGGCATGGAAGCTGGCGTTTAACTCCAGAAAAGGTCTCTACACGAAATTCCTTCATTGCTCAGCCCAAGCACACACCAAGTGGGCCCGGAAGTGGATTTTTCTGTCATTTACTCATTTCTGTAAACCTTAGGACACTAGTTTACTATTTATAGGATCTTTTGACATTGTATTCGTACCTTATGACCCCATAACATTTTGTACACGTTTCTTTCCACAGTATGAGCCTCTAAACCCCATGGTTGGGGGTGAGGAGCTCTGCTGTGTCTTAATGGATTAATGCAATTACTACTGTTTCTTATTCAATCATGCTTGCTTCGATTCTAAGATAACACTTGTTCTTAATCCGGATGAATGTGATGATCCGTGACAATCATCATCATTCTCAACTATGAACACGTGCCTGACAACCACCTCTGTTCTATCTTAGATTGAGTAGTCATCTCTTGGGTTCTTTAATCGGAATCTTCGTGGTATAGGCAGGATCTGATGGCAGCATTCAAGAGAATCCGGAAGGTCTAAACCTTGTCTATGGTATTCTGAGTAGGATTCGATGATTGGATGTCTGTGACGTGCTTCAAACCTGTAACCTACTGGGCGTTAGTGACAGACGCAAAAGAGGGATTCTATTCCGGTAGGGGAGGGAACCAAACCGGTGATTGGCAGTACTGTGACAGAGTGCGTGCATTAGCTTTCACTGCGAAGATGGGAGGTAGCCATTGACAACGGTGAAACCCTACATGAGCTTGCCATGGAAGGAGGCTTGCGTGTTTGATGAAGAAGACAGTGGGAAAGCAGAGATTCAGAAGACGGAGCATCTCCAAAACCTCAACCTATTCTCCATTACTGCAATACAAGTAATCATTTCATGTTCTTTTGCTTTTCACAATCAATCCTGATAATTTCTGATCTCCTGACTAAGATTTACAAGATAACCATAGCTTGCTTCAAGCCGACAATCTCCGTGGGATCGACCCTTGCTCACGCAAGGTATTACTTGGACGACCCAGTGCACTTGCTGGTTAGTTGTGCGGAGTTGCAAAAGTGTTATTGCAATTTCGTGCACCAGTTGTGCATTTACCTTAATGCCTTGTGTAATGATCATATGCATTAATGAGCGGATAATTTATACGCTTTTTGGCATTATTTTTAGGTAGTTTTTAGTAGGATCTAGCTACTTTTAGGGATGTTTTCATTAGTTTTTATGCTAAATTCACATTGCTGGACTTTACTATGAGTTTGTGTGTTTTTCTGTGATTTTAGGTATTTTCTAGCTGAAATTGAGGGACCTGAGCAAAAATATGATTCAGGCTAACAAAGGACTGCTGATGCTATTTGATTCTGACTTCCCTGCACTCGAAATGGATTTTCTGGAGCTACGAAACTCCAAATGGCGTGCTCTCAACGGCGTTGGAAATTAGACATCCAGAACCTTTCAGCAATATATGATAGTCCATACTTTATTCGAGTTTTGACGATGCAAACTGGCGTTCAACGCCAGTTCTATGCTGCATTCTAGAGTCAAACGCCAGAAACACGTCACAAACCAGAGTTAAATGCCAAAAAGAGTTAAACGCCAAAAACATGTTACAACTTGGCGTTTAACTCCAAAAGAAGCCTCTGCACGTGTAAAGATCAAGCTCAGCCCAAGAACACACCAAAGTGGGCCCCGAAAGTGGATTTCTGCACTTAGACTTATTTTTGTAAACCCTAGTAGCTAGTTTAGTATAAATAGAACTTTTTACTATTGTATTCAGGTGTCTTTTGACCACATCTTTGGATTGTAATTTGATCCTTTGATCACGTTTTGGAGGATGGCCTCTTGGCCATTCCTGGACCTTCATCACTTATGTATTTTCAACGGTGGAGTTTCTACACACATAGATTAAGGTGTGAAGCTCTGCTGTACCTCGAGTTTTAATGCAATTACTACTATCTTTTATTCAATTCCGCTTATTCTTGTTCTAAGATATCACTCGTACTTCAACCTGATGGATGTGATGATCCGTGACACTCATCATCATCCATCCTTATGAACGCGTGCCTGACAACCACCTCCGTTCTATAAGTGAGAGCTAGAGTGTGTATCTCTTGGATTCCTGATGCACGATGCATGGTTGCCCTCGCCTGACAACCGAGCCTTCCATTCCGTGAGATCAGAGTCTTCGTGGTATAAGCTAGAACCCATTGGAAGCATTTATGAGAATCCAGAGATTCTAAACCTTGTCTGTGGTATTCCAAGTAGGATTTAGGGATTGAATGACTGTGACTAGCTTCAAACTCGCGATTGTTGGGTGTAGTGATAAACGTAAAAGAATCAATGGATTCTATTCCGACATGATCGAGAACCAACAGCTGATTAGCCGTGTTGTGACAAACATTTGGACCATTTTCACTGAGAGGATGGGAAGTAGCCATTGACAACGGTGACACCCTACATACAGCTTGCCATGGAAAGGAGTAAGAAAGATTGAAGGAAGGCAGTGAGAAAGCAGAGATTCAACAGGGACAAAGTATCTCCATACACTTATCTGAAATTTCCACCAATGATTTACATAAGTATCTCTATTTTTATTTTATGCTTTATTTATTATTATTTTCGAAAAACTTTATAACCATTTTAATCTGCCTGACTGAGATTTACAAGATGACCATAGCTTGCTTCATACCAACAATCTTCGTGGGATCGACCCTTACTCACGTAAGGTTTATTACTTGGACAACCCAGTGCACTTGCTGGTTAGTTGTGCGAAGTTGTGAAGAATGTTAGTAAACCATAATAGTGTGCACCAAGTTTTTGGAGCCATTACTAAAAATTGTTCGAGTTATGAAAAGAGTAAATCACAATTTTGCCTATCATGCATCCATATGCTTTAGCTTGAATGCTTTCATGCTTCTTTAATGCTTGTTTTACCTTACAAGTTTACTTAAAGCATTTCAAGCACACTAGAATGAGTAAAGAGCTTGCTTTTTTTATGACATAACTTTTATGCTAATGTGTGTTCTAAACCGCGCAATTTAGAATTCACATACTAATAATTCCTAATGTCACACTAATTCACTCACTCAATTCTAGTGATTAGTACTTCATTCCAACAATTATGCTTCATTGCTTTTGTTTTCTCATCTTATCGTGTTATATTTTTGTTTTTCATGATGGATGCACCACAAGCAATAACGGAAGCAAGACTAAGAAAACGTAGCAATCTAGAGATTCGCCGTACCCCCTTGCTCATCTTTGAATGCACCGAGGATGGTGCAAACTTTTAAGTGTGGGGAGGTCGTCCGACCGATCGGCGATTTTGGGTGACAAATTTCTAATCTCAACACTTTGCATTTCATTTTAGGTTTTTAGGATTTTTACTTGTATTTTCTTAATTTTGCATATATATACACAATAAGCTTAGTCAAAATAATGAGATTTTTCAAGAATTCTATCTATAGGGCACCAATTGATTTGAGTGAAAACTTTTTCATAGAACTTGCTTGAATTATATATATTGTGGAACATGAATTTTGAGCCAAGAACACAAGCAAGTGAGATTTGAGCCTAATGGTGTGGTTACATCTTATAACCACTTATTTTTCCTTCTTGTGTGCATTATTCTCTTTCTATGATTGTAATCTTTTATTTATTTGATTCTTTATGTCTATTATTTTGTGTATTCATGCATTTATATGATTGAGGCCATCACTTTATTAGCTCACTTACCCAAATAGCCTTACCTTTTATCTTCCATTGTTAGCCAACTTTGAGCCTACGCTTAACCCACCTGTTCTTTAATTTAGCACATTACAAGCCTTTAAGCAAAAAACAATAATTGTCCTCTATTTGGATCTTCGATTAGCTTAGGCTAGTGTGTGTGTGTATCATTCAAGTGTGGGAAATCTTGGGACATTGGGTGAATAAAAGGGTAGTTTTGTATTTTTATTGGAAATATTGGGAATTGGGTACATTCTCATGTATTAATTAAAATATATAGACCTTATGCATTGATGTTCTTGTATGTAGCTTGAAAGAAAGAAAAATAAAAAAAATGAAAAAAATGAGAAAAAAATAAAAGAAAAAGATAAAATATAATAAATGTGAAAAAGAAAAGAAAGAAAGAAAAAAAGTAGAAAAAGAAAGAAAAAGAAGAAAAACAATAAAAAGGGACAAAAGGCCCCAAACCAAAGTAAAGCTCAATAAAAGTCAATGCATATGAGTTGTAATCAAGAAGAGAATACATGAGTATGTGAAAAAGTGAAAAATGGGTAGTTAGGTTAGAACTTAATTGTATAGGATATCCTAGGTTAGGTGGGAAGTTTAAGCTTATCAAAGATTCAAATTTTAAGCTCACTTGACCAAATATGCATCCTACCTTAACCCTAGCCCCATTACAACCAATGAAAAGACCTCATGATGTGTGTATGCATGCATGAAATGTATGTTGATTGTTAGAAGAAAAACAAATCTTAGAAAGTGTGAAATAGAGAAGAATTAAGAGAATCAACCCTAAACACTTGAGCGAATAGAGCGCAAACACATCCGGTGAGGGTTTGATGCTCAATTACATGTTTCCATCCATAAATATCAATTTTCATGCAAGTTTGTAAAAATATTTAATAACTCAATCCAATTGTGGATTAGACTTGCTAGTCCTTAGCCCTTGTACATATATGCTTCTTGGGAATTGATTTATTTTGACCAAGCAATTGCATTCATATAGATAGTTGCATATAGGTAGATTACATTTAGTTACTTTCCATTGAATAAATGCCATGCCCTTTACTTCATTCTTAGTTTAAGCATGAGGACATGCTTGGTTTAAGTGTGGGGAGGTTGATAAACCCCATTTGTAGGGTTTATCTTGTATTGATTTTAGGAGATTTTAATACCTTTTACCCACATTTATTCAATGAATTAGCATGATTTTGTAATTGTCTCCTTATTTGTGCTTAGATGTGAAAACATACTTTTTAGGCCTTTAACTTGATGATTTTAATCTCCCTTTGATTCAACTAGATGCCTTGATGTGTTTGTTAGTGATTTCAGATTGAAAAGGCTAGGAATGGATCAAAGGAGTGAAGAGGAAAGCATGCAAAGTGGAGAAATCATGAAAAGTCAAACAGTTGAACTCGCCCATGGACGCGCGCGCGCACCAAGCGCTTACGCGCGCCTTGCGAATCACCCCATGGACGCGTACGCGTGCTGTGCGCGTATGCGTCGGTGCTAGTTTATGATTTTTTTAATGAAAACGTGGCCAGCGAATTCAGAAGGGTTGTGGGGCCCAATCCCAACCAACTTTGGCGCCAAAGATGCTATTTAAAGCCAAGGATTGAAGAGCAAATGGACTTTTTGGGTACTTTTGATCATTTTTTACACATTAGGATTAGTTTAGAGGTAGTTTTTAGAGAGAGAAGCTCTCACTTCTCTTTAGGATTAGGATTATGATTAGGTTTATTTCTTTGATCTAGATTTAGATTCATGCTTTCTTCTACTTTTGATTCTCAATTCCTTGTTGTTACATTCATTCTTCTTCTACTCTTTTGCTGTAATTTCCTTTATGTTGTTTCTACGCTTTGTTGTAGATCTACTATTGTTCCTTCCATTTTCTTTCAATTCAATTCAAGGTAATTCATAATAATTGTGTTTCTTTTGATTGTTGTTGTTAATTCCTTTCAATAATTGTTGTTAAATTCTATTCTTGTTGTCAATTTGCTTTGCTTTTCTTTTGTACCTTCCAAGTGTTTGATGAAATGCTTGGTTGGGTTTTAGTGTAGGTTTTGTTCCTCTTGGCCTAGGTAGAGTAATTAGTGACTCTTGAGTAATCTAATTCCTTTGTTGATTGATAATTAGAAGTTGCTAATTGATTTGAATGCCTCTAAAGCTAGTCTTTCCTTTAGGAGTTGATTAGGACTTGAGGAATCAAATTGATTCATCCACTTGACTTTCCTCCATGGTTAGAGGTTAACTAAGTGGGAGCAATGGACAATTTATTTCCAAGAGCTTTGTTAGTTGTTAGTTTATTTTCTTTGCCACTTATATTTCTTGTCTAAAATCTCAAAAACCCCAAAATACCTCATAACCAATAACAAGACACTTTATCGTAATTCCTAGGGAGAATGACCCGAGGTTCAATTCTTCAGTTTATAAATTTAGGAGATTGTACTAGTGACAAACACATTTTTGTATGAAAGGATTATTGTTGGTTTAGAGACTATACTTTACAACAAGAATCTATTTGTGAAATTCTTAACCGTCAAAAATCTATTCATCACTATTCAGGTTACAACCAAATTGCAGTAGATCTACAGGACCAAGAGAAAACAGCATTCACATGTCCATTTGGAGTATTTTCCTACAGAAGGATGCCTTTTGGTCTGTGCAATGCACCTGCAACCTTTCAGAGGTGCATGCTTTCTATCTTATCTAATATGGTAGAGAAATTTCTGGAAGTCTTCATGGATGACTTCTCAGTATTTAGAGACTCATTCAGCTCCTGCCTTGACCATCTAGCACTTGTTCTGAAAAGGTGCCAAGAGACTAACCTGGTTTTAAACTGGGAGAAATGTCACTTCATGGTGACTGAAGGAATTGTCCTTGGGCACAAAATTTTGAACAAGGGGATAGAAGTGGATCAGGCTAAAGTGGAGGTAATCAGAAGCTTTGTGGGACATGCAGGATTCTACAGGAGGTTTATAAAGGATATTTCAAAAATCGCAAAACCTCTGAGTAATCTGCTAGCTGCTGATACGCCATTTGTCTTTGACACAGAGTGTTTGTAGGCATTTGAGACTCTGAAGGCTAAGTTGGTCACAGCACCTGTCATTTCTGCACCAGACTGGACATTACCATTTGAATTAATGTGTGATGCCAGTGACCATGCTATTGGTGCAGTATTAGGACAACGGCATAACAAGCTTCTGCACGTCATTTACTATGCCAGCCATATTCTAAATGACGCACAGAGGAATTATACAACCACAGAAAAAGAGCTGCTTGCCGTGGTTTATGCCATTGACAAGTTTAGATCTTATTTAGTAGGATCAAAAGTGATTGTGTATACTGACCATGCTACTCTTAAATATCTACTCACAAAGCATGATTCAAAACCCAGGCTCATAAGATGGATGTTGCTTCTGTAATAGTTTGATATAGAAATAAGAGACAGAAAAGAGACAAAAAAATAAGTAGCAGATCACCTATCCCGAATAGAACCAGTAGAAGGGGCATCCCATCCCCCTACTAAGATCTCTGAAACCTTCCCGGATGAGCAACTCTTTGCCATTCAGGAAGTACCGTGGTTTGTAGACATTGCAAACTATAAAGCGGTAAGATTCATACCCAAAGAGTATAGTAGGCAGCAATCAAAAAAATTAGTTACCGATGCAATGTACTACTTGTGGGATGAACCATATCTCTTTAAGAGATGTGCAGACGAAATGATCCGTAGGTGTGTGCCCAGAGAAGAGGCACAGAAGATCCTATGGCATTGCCATGGATCACAATATGGAAGACATTTCGGAAGTGAGCGGACAGCCATAAGAGTCCTCCAATGTGGTTTTTACTGGCCTACTCTCTATAGAGACTCCCGAGAGGTTATACATTACTATGACAGTTGCCAAAGAGCTGGTAATCTGCCTCACGGTTATGCCATGCCTCAGAAAGGGATCTTAGAAATTGAGTTATTTGATGTATGGGGTATTGACTTCATGGGGCCCATCATACTCAAACACTTACATTCTGGTGGTAGAAGATTATGTATCTAAATGGGTAGAGGCAATTGCCACACCCACTAATGATACTAAGATAGTGCTGAAGTTCCTCTAGAAGAACATCTTCAGCAGATTTGGTGTCCCCAGAATACTAATCAGTGATGGAGGAACCCATTTCTGCAAAAAACAGCTTGACTCTGCTTTGATTCGATATGGAATTAACCACAAAGTGGCAACTCCATATCATCAACTGACAAATGGGCAGGCTGAAGTCTCAAATAGAGAACTAAAAGGAATCTTCGAATGGACGGTAAGTACCCGTAGAAAGGATTGGGCAAGGAGTCTGGATAATGCTCTATGGGCATACAGAACTGCATTCAAAACTCCTATAGGAACCTCTCCATACCAGCTTGTGTATGAAAAAACCTGTCACCTGCTAGTGGAACTGGAACACAAAGCCTACTAGGCAACCAGATTTCTAAACCTTGATGCTGATGACAAGTCATCTTAGCCTAGTATCACTAGTCTTTTTCTTTTGTTTTCAATAGATTTTATGCACTTTCTTGAGCCATAAGTAAGCCAATTGGGTAGAATTTCATGTTTCCTTTGATTCAATCAACCATGGATAAATTGATGCATTTTCATGAGATTTTGTGCTATAATTGTCATATATTATGAAAGAGAAACAATCTCATGATTTGGAGCATAGCTTTGATGCTTTTGATTGATTGATGATAGGTGAAAAAGCTTTGAAGAAGGTTGAAGAAAAGAAGATGGCAAGGGCAAAAAGGAGGACTCACGTTTGAGCTAAAGTTTGCCTCAAACTTAAGCTCAAACGTGATGAAAAGCATAATTTCACCCAGGGAGGCCAAAAGCTTGCGCCAACGTTTGCCTCAAACTTGAGGTCAAACGTTGGCTTGCAAAATTTCATCCAGGGAGGCCAAAAGCTTGCGCCAACGTTTGCCTCAAACTTGAGGTCAAACGTTGGCCACATCCCAGCAAGGAAAATCAACCCTGGAGCAAGCAAAGTTTGCGCCAATGTTTGCCTCAAACTTGAGGTCAAACGTTGGCGCCATTTTAGCAGGGAAGAGCACTCTGTTTGAAGCCTTGGTCAAGCCAACGTTTGCGCCAATGTTTGCCTCAAACGTTGGGCCAAACGTTGGCCAAAAGAGATGGAATGGAGGAGCCACGTTTGAGCTCACATTTGACCTTAAACGTTGAGCCAAACGTGGATGGCAGCACAAAGGGGCAATCTGCTAAAAAATGTTTGAGTCAAAGTTTGCCTCAAACTTTGACTCAAACTTAATTGGTTCATGGCCCGGTTCACAAGTGGATTTTTTCCCAACACCAAGAACAATCAACAGAGGCTTTTGTCAACCCAATTCCATCAAGAGCAAGGGCCCAATTCAAGGCTTGAAGATCATTTGAAGAGAGTGTATAAATAGCTTAGAATTTAAGTTTTCTAAGGAGCTTTCCTTTTAGTTTTGCTGGGTAGTTTTGGAGAGCTTTTGGTTTTGAGTTATTTTGAGATTCTGAATCTTGGGGAAGGAGAATTGAATTCTCTTCCTCTTAGTTTTCTTGTTTTCAATTTCATTTACACTTGTCTTGAATCTTGGGTTGAAGAATTGAGGAAATTCTGTCTCAATCTCACCTTGAGATCTCTCTGTCTCACTTTACTACAACTTTTGGAAATCGAATTTGGATTTGCTTCTTCTTCTGTTTGATCGTTAATTTCTCTTCAATTGTTTTCTACAAATTGGATCTAGGAAGGCAAGTGAGATCTAGACTTGGTTATCTAGTCTTGTGGGTCCTGAGATCTGCTGGTTTCCATTTTAATTTTCATTGTTAAATGCTTTTGCATGTTCATTTTCATTTCCGTTTGAGATCCGGTTAATTTGAATCCATCTTCTACTCTTCCGTTTGTTTGATTTTACTTTTCTTTGTTTAATTTCTGCAATCCCACATCCCTAACCCATTTAAGATTCAAGCAATTTACATTTCTTGCACTCTAAGCTTCTGCAATTTACATTTCTTGCGTTCTAAGTTTCTGCCATTTAATTACTTGTTCTTTAAGATTAAGCACTTTTACTTTATGTTCTCTTTAATTTACTGCAATTCATCCCTCTCCCTTTAAATTTCATGCAATTTAGCTTCTATCAATCACAAATCACACAACTCAACTCTTGTTTGCTTGACTAAATCAACCACTAAGCTAAAATTGCTCAATCCTTCAATCCCTGTGGGATCGACCTCACTCCTGTGAGTTTTATTACTTGATGCGACCCGATACACTTGCCGGTGAGTTTTGTGTCAGACCGTTTTCCGCACATCAAGTTTTTGGCGCCATTGCCGGGGATTGAAATAGATTGACAATGATTAAGTGATGTGGAGATCTAGATTAAGCATTTTTTTCCGTTTACTAACACATTAACTGTTTGATTATTTGCCTAAGCTAACCAAAACTTCATTCTAGTAATAGATTGAAGTTTCACTGTTTTCTGGTTCTGTATTTCTTGTGCTATGTTTGTATGTCAGGTACAGGGAGAGCTATTCCTATTTTATCTGAAGCAGACCAAAGAACTCTCAGAAGGATAAGAAGGGAAGCCAGAGGAAAGGCTGTTGTTGGAGAGGAAGAATCTGAGGAAGAATTCCAAGAGATGGAAGGAGATCCATCTAATCTCAATCAGCTAGAAGGAGGGGTCAACAATAACCCACAACAGAGGAGAGTACTGGCCTCCTATACATTTGCAAATGCTAGACATTGTGGGAGTAGCATTCTTACCCCTAATGTCAACGCAAATAACTTTGAACTGAAGCCACAGCTCATCACATTGGTCCAAAATAATTGCTCTTTTGGAGGAGGACCATTGGAGGACCCGAACCAACATCTATCCACTTTCTTGAGGATCTGTGACACAGTTAAAAGCAATGGAGTGCACCCTAACATATACAAGTTGCTGTTATTCCCATTCTCTCTCAGGGACAAAGCCACTCAATGGCTAGAAACATTTCCAAAGGAGAGCATCAACACTTGGGATGATTTGGTGAGCAAGTTTCTTGCCAAATTTTACCCCCCTCAAAGGATCATAAGATTGAAGACTGAGGTGCAGACATTCACCCAAATGGATGCTGAAAATCTATATGAGGCATGGGAAAGATATAAGGCTCTACTGAGGAAATGCCCACCAGAGATGTTCACTAAGTGGGACAAGCTGCAGAACTTCTATGAAGGGCTCACTCTAAAGGCTCAAGAGGCACTTGATCACTCAGCTGGAGGCTCTTTGCAACTCATGAAAACTGCAGAGGAAGCTCAAAATCTTATTGATATGGTGGCTAACAACCAATATTTCTTTCCAATGTTGCATAAGTTAGAATGGAAGTTAATGGTGGTGTATGTGTTTGATTAAATACATAACTCGTGAAATAATTGCTGCATAATGTCATTTTCATTGAAGTGTGTGCTAGCTTGCTATTATAAAGGTTCCTATCAGTGAAGAAAAATCCCTTGAGAGCAAAAATAAAACAGAAAGAAAAGGAAGTAGAAAAAGCCAATGTGGCAAGAAAAACAAAGAATAAAGGCTGGACACCAATAGCTTGGACCCTAGGGCACATGCCTGTGGTGTTCTTGTACTAGGATATGCTTGGACAAGTAAATTCTGAGGGGTATTTCAAAATCCGGTCACTTAGATCAACTGATTTGGGATGGCCAATTGAAAGTCCACAATAAAGAGCAACCTAGATACAAAACATTTAGTTATCCAAAGAGATGCTGGGCATCAATGATCCTAGGAGGAAATAGTGAGCCATGTGTCTGTGGTGGAAAGATGTTGAGTAAAAATAAAGCCAAAGGCTACTACTGCAACATTTGACACCAAGCCTTCAAAGAATAATAAGCTTGTTAAGCAAAATGAGAAAAGAAAAGTTAGCAAGGGAGCAAGTAAAGAGTAAACCTTATAACAGCAAGTTTAGTAAGCCTTTGAGGAAAAATGTATATTATGTAACAGCAAACAATAACTTGAGTTATCATTGTCTGCATAAAAACTCCATGAATCAAATTCTGCTATATGCCTAATAAGGATATGTTTTCTCTTCTTGTTCATTTTATTTTCTCTTAGTTTTGATGCTTGCTTGGGGACAAGCAAGATTTAAGTTTGGTGTTGTGATGACAAGTCATCATATACCCATTTTTCAAGCTAATTTCACTTGTTTCATTAGTCTTTATGCACTTTCTTGCATCCTAAGTAAGTAATTTGGAATGAAAATGCATGACTTCTTTAAATCAAACAACCACCATTAAATTGATGCTAAATCATGAGGTTTGAGCTAAAATTTATTGATTTTTAATGAATTATAAACCTTATGAGTTTAGAGATACTTTGATTGGTTGTTTTGGTTTCTTGTAGGTGAAGAAAGGAAGAAAAGAAGAAAAACGTGGCTTAAGAAGTGTGGCCAAAAGATGAGAAGTGTGGTGCAACATAGAAGGAGAAAGCAAACACTGCCCTCCACAAGAGCACACTGCCCTCCAGGAGAGCAGCATAATGAACCAAGCCATAAAAGCATCACTGCCCTGCCCACAATAAGCGCGGAGCACAATTCTATGCCAAGGACCAAAGGAAACAAAAACTCTGCCATGCCCTCCTCAAGAGCAATATCGGGCTTCATCCAAGAGAAATTCAAAGGAAATTGCTTCCTAATATTTCCTATGGGTTTCGAACCCAAGAACAAGGAGGAAAGGAGTAGCGCTCAAATACAAGGAAAACAAGCAAAAATTGGCTTGCTTTCAATCTCCAAGAATCGAACACAGCACCATGAGGAAGCAAGGAACTAGGCGTTATTTTGGTGGCAAGAAAACCAAGGAAAAAGGAGCAGCGTGTGCCTCCACCGAGTTTCGAACTTGGGACTTCACCATTGGCAACATTGCCCTGCCCTCCACAAGGGCAGGGCAGCATTTCTTGGTGCATGGCGCAGCATTTTGGCACGGCCAGGACTTGAGCACTCGGCCAGCAGCACGCACGCACGGGCAGCAAGGCACGCACCATGGCAACACTGCCCTGCTCTCCACAAGGGCAGGGCAGTATCCTGACGCATCACACGCACCAAGCGCACGCAATGAGGCCGCATGCACCATTTCCTACTCTGCCCTCCACAAGGGCAGGACAGCCTCCTGGAAGCTACTTTCTCAAGGGCTGAAAATTGGATTAAAAATCCAATTTAATTCATTTCTTCACCAAATCAAAAGCCCATCCAAATTCCAAAATCCAAGAATAGAAAGTGTATAAATAGGAGATAGTTTGATGTAATTAGGACCTTCTTTTGATTTTTGAATTTTTACATTCTGAGACTTCATTGAGAGCTTTGAACTGAGATCTTAGAGAATTGGGAAGGAGAATTGATCTCTCTTCTTCCTCGTTCTTGCTTGAGCACTTTTTACTTTTCTTGTTTGAGTCTTGGGTGTGAAGAATTGAGGAATTTCTGTCTCAATCTCCATTCAAGATCTCTTTAATTTCCCTTCTGCATAATTGACTTGAATCCAATTTCCTTTATTGCTTCATCTTTAATTTCTTGTTAATTGCTTTGTGAACTTGGATCTGGGAAGGCAATTGAGATCTAGACTTTGCTATCTAGTTTCTGGAGTCCCGAGACCCAATTTTTTTTTGGTTCTTCTGTTAAACCACTGCTGCAATTACATTCTCACTTCCTATTTGAATTCCAGTTACTTCCAATTCAATCTTCTACTTTATTAATTGCTGCAATTAAATTTTCCTTGCTTAAATTCTGAATTCCCAGTCCTCAAATCCCTTTTCCATTCAAGCAATTTATATTTCTTGCACTTTAAGTTACTGCAATTTACATTTCTTGCACTTTAAGTTTCGGTCATTTAATTTCTTGTCCTTTAAGATTCAACACCTTTACTTTCAATTCTCTTTAATTTCTGCAATTCTTCCCTCCCCCTTTACATTTTCTGTCATTTACTTACTGTTGGATACAAAATCACTCAACCAATACTTGATTCGCTTGACTAAATCAACCACTAAACTAAAATTGCTCAATCCTTCAATCCCTGTGGGATCGACCTCACTCCCGTGAGTTTTATTACTTGATGCGACCCGGTACACTTGCCCATGAGTTTTATGTTGGATCATTTTCCACACATCAGTGTGTATGCATAAAATCCTCTTGGAGGACAATTCCAAAGTAGTGGTTCAACCTCAGAGAAGGTTAAATCCCACAATGAAGGAAGTTGTCCAGAAAGAAGTAATGAAGTTGTGGAATGCAGGGATAATCTATCCTATCTCTGATAGCTCATGGATAAGCCCAGTTCAAGTGGTACCAAAGAAGGGTGGGATGACAGTCATTGTTAATGAGAAGAATGAACTCATTCCCACAAAAACTGTGACAGGATGGAGGATGTGTATTGACTATAGGAGACTGAATGATGCCACACGCAAAGATCATTTCCCACTTCCCTTCATTGACCAGATGCTTGAAAGATTGGCCGGCCATGCTTACTATTGCTTCCTGGACGGCTATTCTGGGTATAATCAGATAGTGGTAGATCCAAAGGACCAAGAAAAGACTTCATTCACATGTCCATTTGGAGTTTTCGCCTATAGAAGGATGCCGTTTGGGCTATGCAATGCTCCAGCCACCTTTCAAAGGTGTATGCTCTCCATTTTTTCAGATATGGTCGAAAAGTGTTTAATTTTTGGTGACAATTTCAATGCTTGCCTGAAACATTTAACTCTTGTCTTGAAACGGTGCCAAGAAACTAATTTGGTTTTGAATTGGGAGAAATGCCATTTCATGGTGCCCGAAGGGATTGTTCTTGGTCACAAAGTTTCAAGAAAAGGGATAGAGGTTGACAAGGAAAAGGTTGAGATCATAGAGAAGCTCCCTCCACCAACTAATGTAAAGTCTGTTAGAAGTTTCTTGGGGCATGTAGGATTTTATAGAAGGTTTATCAAAGATTTTTTAAAAATAGCCAAACCTTTGAGTAATCTATTAATGATTGATAATCCTTTTGTTTTTGATGAAAACTGCCAGCATGCCTTTGAAACTTTAAAAAACAGACTCACAACAGCACCAATCATCACACCCCCGGATTGGGAACTACCTTTTGAACTCATGTGTGATGCAAGTGACATTGCAATTGGTGCTGTGCTTAGACAAAAGAAGGGAAACTTGCATCATGTCATATATTATGCAAGTAAAGTGTTGAATGAGACTCAAAAAAATTACACCACAACAGAGAAGGAATTGCTAGCTATAGTTTATGCATTTGATAAGTTTAGATCATACTTGATAGGATCCAAAATTGTGGTTTATATTGACCATGCTGCCCTTAAGAATTTGATGTCAAAGCAGGATGCTAAACCAAGACTTATCAGGTGGATATTGCTCCTACAAGAGTTTGACATTGAGGTAAGGGACAGGAAGGGCACTGAAAATCGAGTTGCTGATCATTTGTTGAGTCTACCACAAGAAACAATTCAAAAAGCCTCCCAACCCGTGAATGAAAGCTTTCCAGATGAGCACCTTTTGTAGATCCAGCAAGCACCTTGGTTTGCTGACATAGCAAACTACAAAGTGGGAAGGAAGATACCTCAAGAGTTCTCTAAGCAACAAGTGAATAAGTTAATCAATGAAGCAAGGAAATTCTTGTGGGATGAACCCTTCCTGTTCATGAGATGTTCTGATGGAGTAATTAGAAGGTGTGTCCCTGATAGTGAAATAAGGGATATATTGTGGCATTGCCATGGCTCAGCTTATGGTGACACTTTGGCCCAGAAAGAACAGTTGCAAAGATACTGCAGAGTGGCTTCTATTGGCCAACTATCTTCAAAGATGCCAGAGAGTATGTTCACCAATGTAATGAATGCCAGAGAGCAGGAGGATTGACAAGAAGGAATGAGATGCCTCAAAATTTCATTTTGGAATTAGAATTATTTGATCTATGGGGAATTGATTTCATGGGACCCTTTCCCCCTTCCTATTCTTTCAGATATATCTTGGTAGCAGTGGAGTACGTCTCAAAGTGGGTGGAAGCCATAGCCACAACCATTTGTGATGCACAAATTGTCCTTCAATTCCTTAAGAGGCATATTTTCACTAGATATGGAGTTCCCAAGGGTCTTGTGAGTGACGGTGGTGGCCATTTTTGCAACAAGCAGATGGAGAAACTCTTCCATAAATATGGAGTCATTCATAAAGTAGCCACGCCATATCACCCCCAGACCAATGGACAAGCTGAATTAGCAAATAGGGAATTGAAGAAGATCTTGGAGAAGACAGTAGGAAGTACAAGAAAAGATTGGGCTCAAAAGCTGGAGGATGCACTCTGGGCATACAAGACAGCTTTCAAAACTCCCATTGGGAAGTCCCCCTTTCAGCTATTATATGGCAAATCTTCTCACCTCCCTGTAGAGCTTGAACACAAAGCTTTTTGGGCTACTAAACTCCTAAACCTTGAATATAAAGCAGCAGGGGAGAAAAGGTTGTTGCGGCTAAATGAGCTGGATGAATTTAGGCTAGAAGCCTATGAAAATGCCAAGATATACAAAGAAAAAGCCAAGAGGTGGCATGACAGCAAGATCTTGAAGAAAGAATTCAAACCTGGGCAGCAAGTACTCTTGTACAACTCATGACTCAAGATGTTCCCTGGCAAGCTTAAATCTAAGTGGACTGGTCCATATTTGGTAACCAAGGTTTTTCCTTATGGGAGTATTGAATTGCTAGACGAAGCAACAAAGAGTCAATTCATAGCAAATGGTCACAGAGCAAAGTTGTACTTAGGAGGACAATGGGACAAGGAAAAAGAGGTTCAGAGCCTACAGCCTTCTTGAAGAAAAAAATGAAGGATGCCAAGCTAGTGACATTAAAAGAGCGCTTGTTGGGAGGCAACCCAACCTGAGGTATTTTTCTTTTCATAGCCTTTTCAATAAAAATGTTGAATAATTGATATGCATTGCAAGGAGCTAAGTTTGGTGTTGCACACCAAAATAATTTAAGGGAGAATGAAGGATTCTAAGTTTGGTGTTCCACCAAAATCTCATTTAAAAGCACATTCTCACTTCCTGCACAATACTAGCTCCAAGCAATCAAACAGATTATTCAACTACTTAACTGCTTTCTAGTTTTAACTCCATAACCTTTAGCAAGGACACAAGATTTTACATAGAGTTAACCTGTTGAATCAGAGGAAGTGGCAAGGAATTAAGTTTGGTGTTCCTACACCAAATTAAATCCAAAAGCCACACTTAATTCATGCATACTAACCAGTCACCTAAGGGCTTGAGAAGCAAGCAACCTTTGAGAATTGTGCAGGGAACTAACCACCATTTGAAGATATTATGCACCACAACTCAAAAGGGGCACAACAGAAGGAAGAACAAAAGAACTGCAAACCAATAGGTTGTATCTATACTTAACTCTTGTGGTTGAGAAATACTTTGACTTATGTCTTGCTAAAGTGTTCATCTAGTACAAGCAGAATCACTCTTTGCAATAAGTAAGCTAGTCTAAGTGTTTGCTTGTGTGTTTACTTTCACTTAACTAAATGCATGCTCTGTCCCCTGTATCTTTTTAATTCAATAAAAGAAATGTTTGAAACATGAAGTAAGATGGTTCATTGCTAGCTAGAAGTCAAATAATAGTAAGTGGTGGCATGTATGTGTGATTGTGTGGTAGCTCACTTTTAGTGAATAAAAAGACTAGACTGTTATCCTTCTAAGTAGAAAATAGCTCACTGTCTATGAATCTCAATCAAATAAAAGTCCTTCGTTAAAAAGAAAAACAAAAAGAGAAAAGAAAAAGCCAAAGGTGGCAGCAGAACAAAAGAAAAAAAAAAATAAAGCTAGACACCAATAGCTTGAACCTTAGAATATATGCCTGTGGTGTCTTTGTACTAGGATCTGCTTGGATTATTAAGTTCTTTGGAGTGCATCAACACTTGGTAACTTGGGTTAACTAACCCGGGATTATCAGCTGAAAATCCACTATCAAGAGCAACCTAACTACAAGGCATTAGTAACCCAAAGAGGTGCTGGGCATCAATGTTCTAAGAAGGAATGTGAGCCAAGTGTCTATAGTGAATAATGTATCAAGCATAAATAGAGAAAAGAGCTTGTTACACATGACACTGAACTAAAGCTTATAGAAAAAATAGTAACCAAGGACAAAGGAATAATGAGAGGTCATAGCAGTGTGTTGCTTGATGCTTGGAGGAGACTTTCTAGGCCTAAATGTCAATAAGAAGTGAGTAGTTACATATCTACATAAAACCCCATGAGCTACCAATAATACTCTGCTAGCATAAACATCCTCTTACATTTCATTATTTCTTCTCAATAAATTCAGTACTTGCTTGGGGACCAGCAAGCTTTAAGTTTGGTGTTGTGATGACAAGTCATCTTAGCCTAGTTTCACTAGTCTTTTTCTTTTGTTTTCAATAGATTTTATGCACTTTCTTGAGCCATAAGTAAGCCAATTGGGTAGAATTTCATGTTTCCTTTGATTCAATCAACCATGGATAAATTGATGCATTTTCATGAGATTTTGTGCTATAATTGTCATATATTATGAAAGAGAAACAATCTCATGATTTGGAGCATAGCTTTGATGCTTTTGATTGATTGATGATAGGTGAAAAAGCTTTGAAGAAGGTTGAAGAAAAGAAGATGGCAAGGGCAAAAAGTAGGACTCACGTTTGAGCTAAAGTTTGCCTCAAACTTAAGCTCAAACGTGAGGAAAAGCATAATTTCACCCAGGGAGGCCAAAAGCTTGCGCCAACGTTTGCCTCAAACTTGAGGTCAAATGTTGGCTTGCAAAATTTCATTCAGGGAGGCCAAAAGCTAGCACCAACGTTTGCCTCAAACTTGAGGTCAAACGTTGGCCACATCCCACCAAGGAAAATCAACCCTAGAGCAAGCAAAGTTTGCGCCAACGTTTGCCTCAAACTTGAGGTCAAACGTTGGTGCCATTTTAGCAGGGAAGAGCACTCTGTTTAAAGCCTTGGTCAAGCCAACGTTTGCGCCAACGTTTGCCTCAAACGTTGGCCAAAAGAGATGCAATGGAGGAGCCACGTTTGAGCTCACGTTTGACCTCAAACGTTGAGCCAAACGTGGATGGCAGCACAAAGGGGCAATCTGCTAAAAAATGTTTGAGTCAAAGTTTGCCTCAAACTTTAACTCAAACTTAAATGGTTCATGGCCCGGTTCACAAGTGGGTTTTTTCCCAACACCAAGAGCAATCAACAGAGGCTTTTGTTAACCCAATTCCATAAAGAGCAAGGGCCCAATTCAAGGCTTGAAGATCATTTGAAGAGAGTGTATAAATAGCTTAGAATTTAAGTTTTCTAAGGAGCTTTCCTTTTAGTTTTGCTGGGTAGTTTTGGAGAGCTTTTGGTTTTGAGTTATTTTGAGATTCTGAGTCTTGGGGAAGGAGAATTGAATTGTCTTCCTCTTAGTTTTCTTGTTTTCAATTTCATTTACACTTGTCTTGAATCTTGGGTTGAAGAATTGAGGAAATTCTGTCTCAATCTCACCTTGAGATCTCTCTGTCTCACTTTACTGCAACTTTTGGAAATCAAATTTGGATTTGCTTCTTCTTCTGTTTGATCTTTAATTTCTCTTCAATTGTTTTCTACAAATTGGATCTAGGAAGGCAAGTGAGATCTAGACTTGGTTATCTAGTCTTGTGGGTCCTGAGATCTGCTGGTTTCCATTTTAATTTTCATTGTTGAATGCTTTTGCATGTTCATTTTCATTTCCGTTTGAGATCCGGTTAATTTGAGTCCATCTTCTACTCTTTCGTTTGTTTGATTTTACTTTTCTTTGTTTAATTTCTACAATCCCACATCCCTAACCCATTTAAGATTCAAGCAATTTACATTTATTGCACTCTAAGCTTCTGCAATTTACATTTCTTGCGTTCTAAGTTTTTGCCATTTAATTACTTGTTCTTTAAGATTCAGCACTTTTACTTTATGTTCTCTTTAATTTACTGCAATTCATCCCTCTCCCTTTAAATTTCATGCAATTTAGCTTCTGTCAATCACAAATCACACAACTCAACTCTTGTTTGCTTGACTAAATCAACCACTAAGCTAAACTTGCTCAATCCTTCAATCCCTGTGGGATCGACCTCACTCCAGTGGGTTTTATTACTTGATGCGACCCTGTACACTTGCCGGTGAGTTTTGTGTTGGACCGTTTTTCGCACATCAGATGCCAAGTTAGCTGGAGAGAAAAGATTGCTCCAGTTGAATGAGCAAGAGGAATTTAGAGTCAATGCTTTCGAAAATAAAAAAATTTACAAAGAGAAAGCAAAAAGGTGGCATGACAAGAAACTGTCATCCAGAGTCTTTGAGCTAGGACAGAAGGTTCTGCTGTTTAACTCTAGGCTCAGATTGTTCGCTGGGAAATTAAAATCTCGGTGGCGGGGACCATATGTGATCACAAGTCTGTCACCATATGGATATATAGAGCTTCAGGATGTTGACTCTGACAAAAAGTTCATTGTTAATAGACAGAGAGTCAAACATTATCTTGAAAGCAATATTGAGCAAGAATGCTCAAAACTGAGACTAGACTAAAGCTCAGTAAAAGTCCAGCTAAAGATAATAAAGAAGCGCTTGCTAGGAGGCAACCCAGTCATTAGTAAGGGTTCTTGTTATTTAAATGATAATTATAGGAGTTTGATATCAATTATCTTTAAGGTTAATTGTCTAAATGCAGAAGTTCACAGAGTTACAGAAGGATTCAAAGCACAAAGCAGAGAAAAAGAGCTCACTGGCTCGAAAATGCCAGTAAGAAGCATTTTTTGGCGTTAAACGCCAGAATGGGTACCATTTTGGGCGTTTAACACCAGTAAAGATACCTTTCTAGGCGTTAAACGCCAGAATGGGCACCATTCTGGGCGTTAAACGCCAGAATGGGCACCATTCTGGGCGTTTAACGCCAGATTTGCAGCATCTGGGCGTTTATAAAAATGCACAGTGATAAAAGATTTCTAGCGTTTAACGCCAGCCAGGGTACCTGGTTGGGCGTTAAATGCCCAAAATGGCTAACAAATGGGTGTTAAACATCAGAATGGATACCATTCTGGGTGTTTAACGGCAGAAAGGACAATGGGAGGTGATTTTGTTTCCACTTCAATTTTTTTCAAATTTTCATGTTTTAATTCATAATTTTCTGCACAAACATGTTACCAATTTTCATCTCTCACATTCAATTTTCAAAAATTTAATAATCTTCTAGATTCTTTTTAATTTTCTTTCAAAATCCCTTTCAAATCTTTTTCAAAAACTCATGTATCTTTTCAATTTCTTTCCAAATCTTTTCCAACTCATCATATCATCTTTTAATTCTTAGATGCATCAACAAAAATTCAGATTTAACTTCTTTATATCTTTTCATATCTTTTGAATTTTAAAATCTCATGTTTTTCATATCATGATTCATCTTTTTCAAAATCATATCTTTTTTAAAATATTCGAAACCCACCCCTCCCTTTTAAATACACGTTCGGCCATCCCCATCAATCCACCATTTGAATCAGTCTCCCCCTCTATTCCTCTCCTTTCCTTTCTTATGCTTGAGGACAAGCAAACCTCTAAGTTTGGTGTGTTTTTCTGTTATCAATGAGCAAAAACTCACCAAAGATCATGGCTTCTAAAGGAAAACAAACCACTCTAAGAGGTAAGAAAGAGAATAATCTAAAACCACTTTAGAATCAAGAGAGGTTCTTAACCAAAGAACATGCAGACCATTATCACAAAATAATGTGTTTGAGGTCATTGATCCCGGAAGTTAAGTTCGATCTGAAAGAAGACGAATATCCAGAGATCCAAGAACAGATTCGAAACAGAGGTTGGGAAATCCTAGCTAATCCTAAGACAAAGGTTGGAAGAAACATGGTCTAGGAATTCTACTCAAATCTGTGGCTGACAGATAAGAAGATAATGACGGGAACTGCCTTCCATACCTTTTGAACTATGGTCAGAGGGAAGAATATTTACTTCCATCTTGATAAAATAAGAGAGGTCTTAAAACTGCCTCAACTACAAGATGATCCAGAATCCTTTAATAGGAGAATGGTGAGAGTAGATAAGCATTTGGACCAAGTTCTAGAGGACATATGCCTCCCTGGAACTAAGTGGATAACCAACTCAAAAGGTGTCCCAAACCAACTCAAGAGAGGAGATCTCAAACCAGTCGCGAGGGGCTTGTTGGACTTCATTGGGTATTCTATACTGCCCACTAGCAACCACTCTGAGGTCACTATCAAAATAGCAGTGATGATTCATTGCATTATGCTGGGAAATGAAGTGGAGATTCATCATCTGATTTCTTGTGAGATTTACACAATTGTAAATAAGAACTCCACTGAAGCCAAATTGGCTTACCCAAGCTTAATCTCTCTGCTATGTAAAGATGATGGGATAAAGATGGGAGTGGATGAGTTTATCTCAGTCGAGCATCCAATCACAAAAAAGTCAATGGAGGGACAACAAGTTCACGACAACTCCATCAAGAGGAGGGCGCAGGAATTCCTCCCAGAAATCCATCAAATTGACTACTGGGCCTGCCTAGAAGCATCTGTCACCAAGCTGCAAGAAGCTATGAATCAACTTAAAGAAGAACAACAAAATCAAAATAGCATGCTCTGCAAACTGCTTAAGGAACAAGAAAAGCAAGGGCGTGAGCTACAGGAGCTGAAGCGCCAGAATAAGGAGGTTATTGAGTCCTAATCTTAAACCTGTGGTAACTTCTATTATTAGAAACCTATCTTATGAATTACATGAGTATTAGTAATTAGGGTCTTTATTTTTATTTTTATTTTTTATTATCTCCAAGTAAGTTATAATTTATTCTTCTCATCATCACTAAACATGAATAAAATAGTAGATTTTTTTAGAATAAGGAGGCAATTGTTTCAAGTTTTCAATAAGAAAAATTCTAATTATTTTTATGTGGTGGCAACACTTTTTGTCTTCTGAATGAATACTTGAATAGTGCATATTTTTTATAGTGAAGTTTATGAATGTTAAAATTGTTGGCTCTTGAAAGAATGATGAAAAGAAAGACAAATGTTATTGATAATCTGAAAAATCATAAAATTGATTCTTGAAGCAAGAAAAAGCAGTGAAAAATACAAAGCTTGCAAAAAAAAAAGAAAAAAAAAGAAAAAGCAAGCAGAAAAAGCCAATAGCCCCTTAAACCAAAAGGCAAGGGTAAAAAAAGGATCCAAGGCTTTGAGCATTAATGGATAGGAGGGCCCAAAGGAATAAAATCCTGGCCTAAGCGACTAAATCAAGCTGTCTCTAACCATGTGCTTGTGTCATGAAGGTCCAAGTGAAATGCTTGAGACTGAGTAGTTAAAGTAATGATCTAAAGCAAAAAAGTGTGCCTAAGAATTCTGGGCACCTCTAACTGGGGACTCTAGCAAAGCTGAGTCATAATCTGAAAGGTTCACCCATTTATGTGTCTGTGGCATTTATGTATCCTGTAGTATTACTGGAAAACAATATGCTTGGTGTCACAGCCAAGAGTCATAAAGTAGCTGTGTTCAAGAATCAATATATTAAACTAGTTGAATCAATAACACTATCTGAATTCTGAGTTCCTATGGATGCCAATCATTCTGAGCTTCAAAGGATAAATTGAGATGCCAAAACTGTTCAGGAGCAAAAAGCTACTAGCCCCGCTCATCTAATTAGAATCTAAGCTTCACTTAAAACTCTGAGATGTATTACCTCTTCATCTTCTTTTTATCATATTTTATTTATCTAGTTGCTTGAGAACAAGCAACAGTTTAATTTTGGTGTTGTGATGAGCGGATATTTTATACACTTTTTTATGGTATTTTCATGTAGTTTTTAGTATGCTTTAGTTACTTTTTAGTATATTTTTATTAGTTTTTATGCAAAAATCATATTTCTGGACTTTACTATGAGTTTGTGTGTTTTTCTATGATTTCAAGTATTTTCTGGCTGAAATTGAGGGAACTGAGCAAAAATCTGATTTAGAGGCTGAAAAAGGACTGCAGATGCTATTGGATTCTGACCCTCCTGCACGCGAAATGGATTTTCTGGAGCTACAGAAGCCTAATTGGCGCGCTCTCAAATGCGTTGTAAAGTAGACATCTTGGACTTTCCAGCAATGTATAATAGTTCATACTTTGCCCGAGATTTGATAGCGCAAACTGGCATTTTAACGCCAACTTTCTACCCTTTTCTGGCGTTAAACGCCAGAACTATCATAAAAGCTGGAGTTAAACGCCCAAACTGGCACCAAAACTGGCGTTTAACACCAGGAATAACCTATGCACGTGAAAGCTTCAATGCTCAGCCCAAACACACACCAAGTGGGCCCCAGAAGTAGATTTCTTAGTCAGGATGCCAATAAGGTTATTTGAATTTAATTGTAAAAAGTGAAAGTGTTTGGAATAAGTAATTATTACTCAATAATGGAGAATATGTTGGAGTTTTGGAGATGCTTTGTCTTCTGAATTTCCGTAACATAATGCTTCCTCACTTTCATAAATGCAAGGCTCCTTCCATGGCAAGCTGTATGTAGGGTGTCACCGTTGTCAATGGCTACTTCCCATCCTCTCAATGAAAATGGTCCAAATGCTCTGTCACAGCATGGCTAATCATCTGTTGGTTCTTGATCATGTTGGAATAGGATCCATTGATCCTTTTGCGTCTGTCACTACGCCCAAAAATCGCGAGTTTGAAGCTTGTCACAGCCATTCAATCCTTGAATCCTACTCGGAATACCACAGACAATATTTAGACTTTCCGGATCCTGATGAATGCCGCCATCAATTCTAGCTTATACCACGAAGATTCTAATTAAGGAATCTAAGAGATACTCATTCAATCTAATGTAGAACGGAGGTGGTTGTCAGGCACACGTTCATTAATGGAAAGTATAAAATAATTGCATGTTTGAATGGAAAGTAGAAATAATTGCATTAATTCATCGAGACGCTGTAGAGCTCCTTACCCCCAACAATGGAGTTTAGAGACTCATGCCGTTAAAGAGTATAAAATTCAGATCTAAAAATGTCATCAGTTCCAAAAATAAGTCTCTAAAAGTTGTTTAAATACTAAACTAATAACCTAGGTTTACAGAAAATGAGTAAACTAAGATAATTGGTGCAGAAATCCACTTCTGGGGCCCACTTGGTGTGTGCTGGGGCTGAGACTTAAGCTTCTCACATGCCTGGGCTGTTTGTGGAGTTGAACGCCAGGTTGTAACCTGTTTCTGGCGTTGAACTCCAACTTGCAACCTGTTTCTGGCCCTGAACGCCAGACTGCAACATGGAACTGGCGTTGAATGCCATTTTACGTCATCTATATTCACGCAAAGTATAGACTATTATATATTTCTGGAAAGCACTGGATGTCTACTTTCTAGCCCAATTGAGAGCGCGCGAATTGGACTGTTGTAGCTCCAAAAAATCCATTCCGAGTGCAGGGAGGTCAGAATCCAACAACATCAGCAGTCCTTTTTCAGCCTAAATCAGATTTTTGCTCAGCTCCCTCAATTTCAGCCAGAAAATACCTGAAATTACAAAAAATACACAAACTCATAGTACAGTCCAGAAATATGAATTTTGCCTAAAAATAAATAAAAAATTATACTAAAAAATAACTAAAACATACTAAAATCTACATGAAATTACCCCCAAAAAGCGTATAAAATATCCGCTCATCACAACACCAAACTTAAACTGTTGCTTGTCCCCAAGAAACTAGATAAATAAAATAGGATAAAAAGAAATTAAGAAGCAATAATATCTCAAAGTTTTAAGTGAAGCTCAGATTCTAATTAGATGAGCAGGGCTAGTAGCTTTTTGCTTCTGAACAGTTTTGGCATCTCACTTTATCCTTTGAAATTCAGAATGATTGGCATCCATAGGAACTCAGAATTCAGATAGTATTATTGATTCTCCTAGTTTAGTATGTTGATTCTTGAACGCAGCTACTTTATGAGTCTTGGCCGTGGCCCTAAGCACTTTGTTTTCCAGTATTACCACCGGATACATAAATGCTACAGACACATAACTGGGTGAACCTTTTTAGATTGTGACTTAGCTTTACTAGAGTCCCCAATTAAAGGTGTCCAGAGTTCTTAAGCACACTCTTTTGCTTTGGATCACGACTTTAACCACTCAGTTTCAAGCCTTTCACTTGGACCTGCATGCCACAAGCACATGGTTAGGGACAGCTTGATTTAGCCGCTTTGGACTGGATTTATTTCCTTGGGCCCTCCTATCCATTGATGCTCAAAGCCTTGGATCCTTTTCACCCTTGCCTTTTGGTTTAAAGGGCTATTGGCTTTTTCTACCTCTTTTGCTTTTCTTTTTTTTTTTCGCATGCTTATTTTTCACTGCTTTTTCTTGCTTCAAGAATCAATTTTTCATGATTTTTCAGATTATCAATAACATTTCTCTTGTTCATCATTCTCTCAGGAGCCAACAATTTTAACATTCATAAAATTCAATATAAAAAATATGCACTGTTCAAGCATTCATTCAGAAGACAAAAAGTATTGCCACCATATATAAATAATTAGAATTTTCCTTATTAAGAACTCGAAAAATATGCACTATTTTATTCATATTTGATGATGATGAGAAAAATAAATTATAACTTAATTGGAAATAAAGTCAAAATAGAGATACTAATTACTACTACTAATATGTAGCTTCTAAGGTAAATTCATAATAAGAACAGTTATCATAGAGTTAAGGCAAAGATTAGGACTCAACAACCTTTATTTTGGGAATTGGGTGTTCCTCTAGTCTGTGGGGTGCTTAATCCTTCAAGAGATAATTTCTGACGCTTCAGTTCCTTCAAGTCACATCCTTGCTCTTCCTGTTCCCTTAGTTGCCATGATCTTGATGAGTTTTAGCTCAGTGATCATGGCAAATCACACCAAACTTAGAGGTTTGCTTGTCCTCAAGCAAAAGAAAGTAAAGGAGAGGAATAGAGGGAGAGGCAATTTCAAAATTCAAAAGATATGATGAGTTGAAAAAGATTTGAAAAAGAGTTGGATTGGATTGGAAAAAGATTTGTGTTTGTGGATTAAGATACATTTGATATTTTTGAAAAAGGGATTTTAGAAATTAGGATTAAAATTTTTGGAATTAAAGGATGAGAGTTTGTAACATGTTTATGCAAGAAATCATGATTTGAAACGTAAAAAAATTTAAAAAATTGTGAAGTAAAAACGAATTTACCTCCTCCCCACCATCCTGGCGTTAAACGCCCAAACGCTGCATGTTTTGGGCGTTTAATGCCCATGTGCAGCTTCTCCTGGGCGTTCAACGTCCAGCTGTTGCTTCTTTCTAGCGTTGAACGCCAGGAACTCCTTTGTCACTGGGCATTTTTCTGAATGCCCAGGACGCTGTAAATCTGGCGTTGAACGCCCAGAAGGTGCTTCTTTCTGGCGTTCAACGCCCAGAAGATGCTTCTTTCTGGCGTTGAATGCCCAAACAGCTCTTACTGGTGTTTTCGCACCAGTGAACTTCTTTTTGCTATTTTTATCCTTTGAATCCTTCTATAACTCAGTGAACTCAAACAATTACTATTTTACCTTGAAGATAATTGACACACACCTATAAAAATCAATTAATTAACAAATAAACTTTGTAAGTGGCTGGGTTACCTCCCAGCAAGCACTTCTTTATTTTCTTTAACTGGACTATTACTGAGCTTTAATCAAGTCTCAGTTTTGAGCATTCTTGCACAAAATTGCGTTCAAGATAATGTTTGACTCTCTGTCCATTAACAATGAACTTTTTGTTGGAATCATTATCCTGAAGCTCTACTTATCCATATGGTGACACACTTGTAATCACATATGGTCCTTTCCACCGGGATTTCAATTTCCCGGGGAATAATCTGAGCTTAGAATTAAATAGCAGAACTTTCAGCCCTGGCTCAAAGACTCTGGATGACAGTTTCTTATCATGCCATCTTTTTGCTTTCTCTTTGTAAATTTTTGCATTTTCAAAAGCATTGAGTCTGAATTCCTCTAGCTCATTTAACTGGAGCAAACATTTTTCTCCAGCTAACTTGGCATCAAGGATTAAGAACCTGCTTGCCCAGAAGGCCTTATGTTCCAGTTCCACTAGCAAGTGACAGGTTTTTTCATACACAAGCTGGTATGGAGAAGTTCCTATGGGAGTCTTGAATGCTGTTCTGTATGCCCACAGAGCATCATCCAAGCTTCTTGCCCAATCAATTCTACGATTAATTACAGTCCGTTCCAGGATTCTTTTAAGTTCTCTGTTAGAGACTTCAGCTTGCCCATTTGTCTGTGAATGATATGGAGTGGCTACCCTGTGGCTAACTCCATAACGAACCAAAGCAGAGTAAAGCTATTTATTGCAGAAATGAGTGCCCCCATCACTGATCAATACTCTAGGGGTACCAAATCTGCTGAAGATGTGTTACTGGATGAATTTTAGCACTGTCTTAGTATCATTAGTGGGTGTTGCAATAGCTTCCACCCATTTGGATACATAATCCACTGCCACCAGAATATAAAGTGTTTGAGTATGATGGTGGGAAAGGCCCCATGAAGTCAATACCCCATACATCAAACAACTCAATCTCCAAAATCCCTTGTTGAGGCATGGCTTAACTGTGAGGCATATTGCCAGATCTTTGGCAACTGTCACAGTTAAGTACAAACACTCGGGAGTCTTTATAGAGAGTAGGCCACTAGAAGCCGCAATGGAAGACTCTTGTGGCTGTTCACTCACTTTCAAAATGTCCTCCATACTGTGAGTATCTTCTGTGCTTCTTCTGGAGTTGAACACCAGGTTGTAACCTGTTTCTGGCGTTGAACTCTAACTTGCAACCTGTTTCTGGCGCTGAACGCCAGACTGCAACATGGAACTGGTATTGAATGCCCTTTTACGTCATCTATCATCGCGCAAAGTATGAACTATTATATATTGCGGGAAAGCCCTGAATGTCTACTTTCCATCCCAATTGAGAGCACGCCAATTGGAGTCTTGTAGCTCCAAAAAATCTATTCCGAGTGCAGGGAGGTCAGAATCCAACAACATCAGCAGTCCTTTTTCAGCATAAATCAGATTTTTGCTCAGCTCCCTCAATTTCAGCCAGAAAATACCTGAAATTACAAAAAACACACAAACTCATAGTAGAGTCCAGAAATATGAATTTTTCCTAAAAATAAATAAAATTATACTAAAAACTAACTAAAACATACTAAAATCTACATGAAATTACCCCCAAAAAGCGTATAAAATATCTGCTCATCAGGAGCTCTGCTGTGTCTCGATGGATTAATGCAATTATTTCTATTTTCTATTCGATCACGCTTGTTTCTATTGTAAGATATTCATTCGCACTTCAACATGATGAATGTGATGATCCGCGACACTCATCCCTATTCTCAACTTATGAACGTGTGCCCGACAACCACTTCCGTTCTACCTTAGATTGAGTGTGTATCTCTTGGGTTCCTGGTTCACGAGTTTGATTGCCTCTACTGATAACAGAGCATTCAAATCCGTGAAACCAGAGTCTTCGTGGTATAAGCTAGAACCAATTGGCAGCACTCTTAAGATCCAGAAAGTCTAAACCTAGTCTGTGGTATTTGGTGCACAAAATTGTGTATGCCAATATTAATGGACTATTTAACACAGCTTCGCACAACTAACCAGCAAGTGCACTGGGTCGTCCAAGTAATACCTTACGTGAGTAAGGGTCGAATCCCACGGAGATTGTTGGCTTGAAGCAAGCTATGGTTATTTTGTTATTCTTAGTCAGGATACCAATAGGGTTCTTTAGTTTCATATTAAGTAAAAAGGGCATAAAATAAATACTTATTGTGCAATAATGGAGAATATGTTGGAGTTTTGGAAATGCTTTGTCTGCTGAATTCCTGTAACATAATGCTTCCTCACTTTCAAAAGTGCAAAGTCCCTTCCATGGCAAGCTGTATGTAGGGTGTCACCGTTGTCAATGGCTACTTCCCATCCTCTCAGTGAAAATGGTCCAAATGCTCTGTCACAGCATGGCTAATCATCTGTTGGTTCTCGATCATGTCGAAATAAGATCCATTGATCCTTTTGCGTCTGTCACTACGCCCAACACTCGCGAGTTTGAAGCTCATCACAACCATTTAATCCTTGAATCCTACTCGGAATACCACATACAAGGTTTAGACTTTCCATATTCTCATGAATGCTGCCATCAATTCTAGCTTATACCACGAAGATTCTAATTAAGGAATCTAAGAGATACTCATTCAATCTGATGTAGAACGGAGGTGGCTGTCAGGCACACGTTCATTGGGTGAGGAAGGTGATGAATGTCACAGATCATCACCTCCTTCATAGTGAAGCACGAATGAACATCTTAGATAGGAACAAGCATATTTGAATGAGAAACAGAAATAATTGCATTAATTCATCGAGACGCTGCAGAGCTCCTCACCCCCAACAATGGGGTTTAGAGACTCATGCCGTCAAAGAGTATAAAATTCTGATCTAAAAATTTCATGAGATACAAACATAAGTCTCTAAAAGTTGTTTAAATACTAAACTAGTAACCTAGGTTTACAGAGAATGAGTAAACTAAGATAATTGGTGCAGAGATCCACTTCTAGGGCCCACCTGGTGTGTGTTGGGGCTGAGACATAAGCCTCTCACGTGCTTGGACTGTTTCTGGAGTTGAACGCCAGGTTGTAACGTGTTTTGGGCGTTGAACTCTTGCTTGTAACCTGTTTCTGGCGCTGGACGCCAGATTGCAACATGGAACTGGCGTTGAACGCCAGTTTACGTCATTTATCTTCATGCAAAGTATGAACTATTATATATTGCTGGAAAGCCCTGGATGTCTGCTTTTCAACCCAATTGAGAGCGCGTCCATTGGACTACTGAAGCTCCAAAAAATTCATTCCGAGTGCAAGGAGGTTAGGATCCAACAGCATCAGCAGTCCTTTTTCAGCCTAACTCAGATTTTTGCTCAGCTCCCTCAATTTCAGCCAGAAAATACCTGAAATCACAGAAAAACACACAAACTCATAGTAAAGTCCAGAAATATGATTTTTGCCTAAAAACTAATAATATTTTACTAAAAACTAATTAAAACATACTAAAATCTACATGAAATTACCCCCAAAAAGCGTATAAAATATCCGCTCATCACAACACCAAACTTAAACTGTTGCTTGTCCCCAAGCAACTAGATGAATAAAGTAGGATAAAAAGAAATTAACTAGCAATAAAATCTCCGAGTTTTAAGTGAAGCTCAGATTCTAATTTAGATGAGCGGGGCTAGTGGCTTTTTGTTTCTGAACAGTTTTGGCATCCCACTTTATCCTTTGAAATTCATAATGATTGGTATCCATAGGAACTCATAATTCAGATAGTATTATTGATTCTCCTAGTGTAGTATGTTGATTCTTGAACACAGTTACTTTATGAGTCTTGGCCGTGGCCCTAAGCACTTTGTTTTCCAGTATTACCACTGGATACATAAATGCCACAGACACATAATTGGGTGAACCTTTTCAGATTGTGACTTAGCTTTGCTAAAGTCCCCTATTGGAGGTGTCCAGAGCTCTTAAGCACACTCTTTTGCCTTGGATCACGACTTTAACCCCTCAGTCTCAAGTTCTTCACTTGGACCTATGATGAACGGATAATTTATACGCTTTTTGGCATTGTTTTTAGTATGTTTTTAGTATGATTTAGTTAGTTTTTAGTATATTTTTATTAGTTTTTAGTTAAAATTCACTTTTCTGGACTTTACTATGAGTTTGTGTGTTTTTCTGTGATTTCAGGTATTTTCTGGCTGAAATTGAGGGATCTGAGCAAAAATCTGATTTAGAGGCTGAAAAGGACTGCAGATGCTGTTGGATTCTGACCTCCCTGCACTCGAAGTGGATTTTCTGGAGCTACAGAAGCCCAATTGGCGCGCTCTCAACGGCATTGGAAAGTAGACATCCTGGGCTTTCAAGAAATGTATAATCGTCCATACTTTGCCCGAGATTTGATGGCCCAAACCGGCGTTGCAAATCTGCCTCAGAAATCCCAGCGTTTAACGCTGGAACTGGCATAAAAATTGGAGTTAAACGCCCAAACTGGCATGAAAGCTGGCGTTTAACTCCAGAAAAGGTCTCTACACATGAAAGCTTCAATGCTCAGCCCAAGCACACACCAAGTGGGCCCGGAAGTGGATTTTTCTGTCATTTACTCATTTCTGTAAACCTTAGGTTACTAGTTCACTATTAATAGGATCTTTTGACATTGTATCTTATCTCATGACACTTTACACGTTTCTTTGTGTACCTTCCACGGCATGAGTCTCTAAACCCCATGGTTGGGGGTGAGGAGCTCTGCTGTGTCTTGATGGATTAATGCAATTACTACTGTTTCTTATTCAATTATGCTTGCTTCCATTCTAAGATATCACTTGTTCTTAACCCGGATGAATGTGATGATCCGTGACACTCATCATATTCTCAACTATGAAAGTGTGCCTGACAACCACCTCCGTTCTACCTTAGATTGAGTAGATATCTCTTGGATTCCTTAATCAGAATCTTCGTGGTATAAGCTAGAACTGATGGCGGCATTCAAGAGAATCCGGAAGGTCTAAACCTTGTCTGTGGTATTCTGAGTAGGATTCAATGATTGAATGACTGTGACGAGCTTCAAACTCCTGAAGGCGGGGCATTAGTGACAGACGCAAAAGAATCATTGGATTCTATTCCGGCCTGATCGAGAACCGACAGATGGATAGCCGTGCCGTGACAGGGTGCGTTGAACATTTCCACTGAGAGGATGGGAGGTAGCCACTGACAACGGTGAAACCCTACATACAGCTTGCCATGGAAGGAGCTTTGCGTGTTTGAAGAAGAAGACAGTAGGAAAGCAGAGGTTCAGAAGACAGAGCATCTCCAAAACCTCAACCTATTCTCCATCACTGCAAAACAAGTACTTATTTCATGTTCTTTTGCTTTTCACAATCAATCCTTATAATTTCTGATATCCTGACTAAGATTTACAAGATAACCATAGCTTGCTTCAAGCCGACAATCTCCGTAGGATCGACCCTTACTCACGTAAGGTATTACTTGGACGACCCAGTGCACTTGCTGGTTAGTTGTGCGGGGTTGCAAAAGTGTGATTGCAATTTCGTGCACCAAATTTTTGGCGCCGTTGCCGGGGATTGTTCGAGTTTGGACAACTGACGGCTTATCTTGTTGCTTAGATTAGGACTGTTTTATTTTTGTTGGTTTAGAGTCTTTTAGTTAAGTCTAGTTTCATATTTTAAGTTTGGTGTCAATTGCATGCTTTTGTTTTTCTCCTAATTTTCGAATTTTCATGTCTTTAGTCTCTTTTTGATCCGTAAAAATTCTAAGTTTGGTGTCCTCTTTGTGTTTTTCCTTTAAAATTTTCGAAAAAAATTGTGTTTGATTTTCTAAAAATTTTAAGTTTGGTGTCATTTTGTTGTTTTTCTCTTTCCTCTTTTCAAAAAAAAACAAATCTTTTTCATAAAAATTTTTCAATCATATCTTTCTAATTGCTAATCTCAAAATCTTTTTAATTAACTAATTGATTCACTTTTCAATTTGCTTTGATCTCATTTTCTTTTAATTTTCGAATTTTTTTTATTTTCCTTTTGTTTCTATTTTATTTTTCGGTTAATTCAAAAAAAAAACAAAAAACAAACAAAATTATCTATTTGCAATCCATATCAGTTCCCTTTATCCACTATGGATCTAAGTGGGATTGATCAGTCCAGAAGGACTCTGGGGTCATATGCTAACCCCATTACAGCTGCATATGGGAGTAGCATCTGTACACCTCCCATCAAAGCAAGCAGCTTTGAGCTAAATCCTCAACTCATTATCATAGTGCAGCAAAATTGCCAGTATTCCGGTCTTCCACAGGAAGAGCCTACTGAGTTT
This sequence comes from Arachis stenosperma, assembly GCF_014773155.1. Lineage (NCBI taxonomy): Eukaryota > Viridiplantae > Streptophyta > Magnoliopsida > Fabales > Fabaceae > Arachis > Arachis stenosperma. The sequence continues at coordinate 68,675,028 of NC_080385.1, forward strand.
CTGGCACAGTTCTTACAAATTGCTGACACAGTACATGATAAAGAGGTAGATCAGGATGTCTACAGATTATTACTGTTTCCATTTGCCATAAAAGATCAAGTTAAAAGGTGGTTGAATAACCAACCTACAGCAAGCATAAAGACATGGAAACAGTTATCAGACAAATTTTTGAATCACTTTTACCCTCCAAAGAGGATGACACAGCTAAGGCTGGACATCCAAGGGTTTAAACAAGAGGATAATGAATCCCTTTATAATGCCTGGGAGAGGTATAGAGGTATGCTAAGAAAATGCCCCTCTGAAATGTTTTCAGAGTGGGTACAGTTAGACATCTTCTACTATGGGCTTACAGAAAAAGCTCAGATGTCTTTAGACCACTCAGCTGGTGGATCTATCCACATGAGGAAGACAATTGAAGAAGCTCAAGAGCTCATAGACACTGTTGCTAGAAATCAATATTTGTACTCTAGCAATGAGTTCTCTCCAAACGAGGAAGTCATGACAGTAGTCACTGACCCTAATCCTCAAGAACAGATGATTGAGCTTAATCAACAATTGCTCCTGATGACAGAACAGTTAGCAGAATTTAAAGAGATGCTCCATGAAACTAAAGTTGCTAACAAGAACATAGAACTGCAATTGAATCAAGCAAAACAGCAAATATCTAAACAGATAACAGAGGAATGTCAAGCAGTTCAACTGAGGAGTGGTAAGACACTGAATAACACTGCTCAAAAGAGCAAAAAGCCAAATAAGGAACAATTGACAGAGGACAACCCAACCATTGTTCAAAATCCCTCTGAGGACAGTAAGAGCCCAGAGAGGGATGCTATTGGCGTTCAAACGCCAGAAGGGGAAGGAAAGCTGGCGTTAAACGCCCATTCCTTGCCCAGTTCTGGCGTTCAAACGCCAGAAAAGGGAGAGAAGTTGGCGTTTAACGCCCAATCTTCACCCATTCCTGGCGTTCAGACGCCAAGGGAGGATCAGACACCTGAGAGTGCTGACAGTAATCCCTCTAAAAAGGCTTCTTCAACCACTTCTGTAAGGAATAAACCTGCAGCATCTAAGGTTGAAGAATATCAAGCCAAGATGCCTTATCCTCAGAAACTCCGCAAAGCGGAACAGGATAAGCAATTTGCCCGCTTTGCAGACTATTTAAGGACTCTTGAAATAAAGATTCCATTTGCAGAGGCACTTGAGCAAATACCTTCTTATGCTAAGTTCATGAAAGAGATCCTAAGTCATAAGAAGGATTGGAGAGAAACTGAAAAAATATTTCTCACTGAAGAATGCAGTGCAGTCATCCTAAAAAGCTTACCAGAAAAGCTTCAAGATCCAGGAAGCTTTATGATACCATGCACATTAGAAGGTGCTTGCACCAAGACAGCCCTATGTGATCTTGGAGCAAGCATCAATCTAATACCTGCATCCACTATCAGAAAGCTTGGGTTGACTGGAGAAGTCAAACCAACCCGGATATGCCTCCAACTTGCTGATGGCTCCATTAAACATCCATCAGACATAATAGAGGACATGATTGTCAAGGTTGGGCCATTTGCCTTTCCAACTGACTTTGTGGTGCTGGAAATGGAGGAGCACAAAAGTGCAACTCTCATTCTAGAAAGACCTTTCCTAGCAACTGGACGAACTCTCATTGATGTACAAAAAGGGGAAGTAACCCTGAGAGTCAATGAGGATGAGTTCAAGTTGAATGCTGTAAAAGCTATGCAGCATCCAGACACACCAAATGACTGCATGGGCACTGACATTATTGACTCTTTGGTGGAAGAGATCAATATGACTGAAAGCCTAGAATCAGAGCTTGAAGACATCTTCAAGGATGCTCAACCTGATCTAGAAGAACCAAAGGAAACAAAGGAATTTTCGAAAATTCCTCAGGAGGAGGATAAGCCTCCCAAACCTGAACTCAAACCACTACCACCATCCCTGAAATATGCATTTCTGGGAGAGGGTGACACTTTTCCAGTGATTATAAGCTCTGCTTTAAATCAACAGGAAGAGGAAGCACTGATTCAAGTGCTAAGGACACACAAGACAGCTCTTGGGTGGTCCATAAGTGATCTTAAGGGCATTAGCCCAGCTAGATGCATGCACAAGATCCTGTTGGAAGATAATGCCAAACCAGTGGTCCAACCACAGAGGAGGCTAAATCCAGCCATGAAGGAGGTGGTGCAGAAAGAGGTCACTAAATTACTAGAGGCTGGGATTATTTATCCTATTTCTGATAGCCCCTGGGTGAGCCCTGTCCAAGTTGTCCCCAAAAAGGGAGGCATGACAGTGGTTCATAATGAAAAAAATGAACTGGTTCCTACAAGAACAGTCACAGGGTGGCGTATGTGTATTGACTACAGAAGGCTCAATACAGCCACCAGAAAGGATCATTTTCCTTTACCATTCATAGACCAAATGCTAGAAAGACTAGCTGGTCATGATTATTACTGCTTTTTGGATGGCTATTCAGGTTACAACCAAATTGCAGTAGATCCTCAGGACCAAGAGAAAACAGCATTTACTTGCCCTTCTGGCGTGTTTGCCTACAGGAGGATGCCTTTTGGTCTGTGTAATGCTCCTGCAACCTTTCAGAGATGTATGTTATCCATCTTCTCTGATATGGTGGAGAATTTTCTAGAAGTCTTCATGGATGACTTCTCAATATATGGAGACTTATTCAGCTCCTGTCTTAACCACCTATCACTTGTCCTGAAAAGGTGCCAAGAGACTAACCTGGTTTTAAACTGGGAGAAATGTCACTTTATGGTGACTGAAGGAATTGTCCTTGGGCACAAAATTTCAAGCAGGGGAATAGAGGTGGATAAGGCAAAGGTAGAGGTAATTGAAAAGTTACCACCACCTGCCAATGTTAAGGCAATCAGAAGCTTTCTGGGGCATGCAGGATTTTACAGAAGGTTCATAAAGGATTTTTCGAAAATTGCAAAACCTTTGAGTAACCTGCTAGCTGCTGACACATCGTTTGTGTTTGACACACAGTGTCAGCAGGCGTTTGAGACCCTGAAAGCTAAGCTGGTCACAGCACCAGTCATCTCTGCACCAGATTGGACATTGCCATTTGAATTAATGTGTGATGCTAGTGACCATGCCATTGGTGCAGTGTTGGGACAGAGGCATAACAAGCTTCTGCACGTCATTTATTATGCCAGCCGTGTTCTAAATGACGCACAGAAGAATTACACAACCACAGAAGAAGAGTTACTTGCAGTGGTCTATGCCATTGACAAGTTTAGATCCTATCTAGTGGGATCCAAAGTGATTGTGTACACTGACCATGCTGCTCTTAAATACTTACTCACAAAGCAGGATTCAAAACCCAGGCTAATAAGATGGGTGTTGCTTCTGCAAGAGTTTGATATAGAAATAAGAGACAGAAAAAGGACAGAGAACCAGGTAGCTGATCATCTGTCCCGAATAGAACCAGTAGCTGGGGCGTCCCTCCCTTCTACTGAGATCTCTGAGACCTTCCCAGATGAGTAACTCTTTGCCATTCAGGAAGCTCCATGGTTTGCAGATATTGCAAACTATAAAGCTGTGAGGTTCATACTCCAGGAGTACAGCAGAGTGCAAAGAAAGAAATTAATTTCAGATGCCAAGTACTACCTATGGGATGAGCCATATCTCTTTAAGAGATGTGCAGACGGAATGATCCGCAGATGTGTACCCAGAGAAGAAGCACAAAGGATCCTATGGCACTGCCATGGATCACAGTACGGAGGACATTTTGGAAGTGAGTGAACAGCCACTAAAGTCCTCCAATGTGGCTTCTACTGGCCTACTCTCTATAAAGACTCTCGAGAGTTTGTGCGTAACTGTGACAGTTGCCAAAGAGCTGGTAACTTGCCTCACGGATATGCCATGCCTCAACAGGGATATTAGAGATAGAATTGTTTGATGTATGGGGAATTGACTTCATGGGTCCATTCCCACCATCATACTCAAACTTACATTCTGGTGGCAGTGGACTATGTATCTAAATGGGTAGAAGCAATTGCTACACCCACTAATGATACCAAGACCGTGCTGAAATTCCTCCAGAAAACATCTTCAGCAGGTTTGGTGTTCCCAGAGTACTAATCAGTGACGGGGGCACTCATTTTTGCAATAGACAGCTATACTCTGCTATGGTCAGATATGGAATTAGCCACAAGGTGGCAACTCCTTATCATCCACAGACAAATGGGCAAGCTGAAGTCTCCAACAGAGACTTAAAAAGAATCTTAGAACGGACTGTGATAGCCCGAAGAAAGGATTGGGCAAAGAGTTTGGATGATGCTCTGTGGGCATATAGAACAGCATTCAAGACTCCTATAGGAACCTCTCCATACCAACTAGTGTATGGGAAGGCCTGTCATCTGCCCGTGGAACTGGAACATAAAGCCTACTGGGCAACCAGATTCCTAAACATGGATGCTCAGTTAGCTGGTGAAAAAAGATTGCTCCAGCTGAATGAGCTAGAAGAGTTCAGACTCAATGCCTTTGAAAATGCAAAAATTTATAAGGAAAAGGCAAAGAAATGGCATGACAAGAAGTTGTCAACCAGAGTCTTTGAGCCAGGACAAAAAGTTCTGCTCTTCAACTCTAGGCTCAAATTGTTTCCAGGAAAACTTAAATCCAGGTGGAGGGGTCCGTATGTGATTACAGGAGTGTCACCATATGGATAAGTTGAGCTTCAGGATATTGATTCTGACAAAAAGTTCATTGTTAATGGACAAAGAATCAAGCATTATCTTGAAGGCAATTTTGAGCAGGAATGCTCAAAACTGAGACTTGAGTGATTCTCAGTAAAGGTCCAACTAAAGACAGTAAAGAAGCGCTTGCTGGGAGGCAACCCAGTCATTAGTAGGTCATATGTTTTGTTTTTACAGAGGCAAGTATCAAAAATGAAGGAATTCACAGAGTTACAAAAGGATTCAGCGCAAAAAGCAGAAAAAAAAAGAGCTTACTGGCGAAAAAACGCCAGTAAGGGGCATTTTGGGCGTTAAACGCCAGAATGGGCACCATTCTGGGCGTTTAACGCCAGTAAAGGTGCCATTTTGGGCGTTAAACGCCAGAATGGGCACCATTCTGGGCGTTTAATGCCAGGTGTGCAGCATCCTGGGCGTTTAGCAAAACGCCCAGTGACAAAGGGGATTCTGGCGTTTAACGCCAGCCAGGGCACCTGGCTGGGCGTTAAACGCCCAAAAGGGGCAACAAATGGGCGTTAAAAGCCAGAATGGGTGCCATTCTGGGCGTTTAACGCCAGAAAGGTGGGGGACCAAGATTTTGTTTTCCAATCAAATTTTTTTTCAAACTTTCCTTTTCTTACCCATACTCTTCCACATAAACCCATCTCAACCTTTCATCATTCACTTTAAAATCCTCACAAATCAAAATCATTCTTCAAATCCCTCTCAAATTAATCCCAAATCTTGTTCAAAAACTCACCCTTTTCTCAAATTTTCTCCATATCTTCTCAAATCTCCTTTCAATTTTTTTCGAAATCTCCTTCCCCCCCTTATAAAAACACGTTCGGCCTCACCATTCCCCCTCACCATTCGAATTTGCTCTTCTTCTCTCTCTCCTCCTTCCTTTCTTTTGCTTGAGGACAAGCAAACCTCTAAGTTTGGTGTGCTTTTTCGTGATCACTGAAGCCAAGATTCATCAAGATCATGGCTCCTAAGGGAAAACAAACCAATTTAAGAGGAAAGAAAGGGAATAATCCAAAGAATTTTTGGAATCAAGAGAAGTTCTTAACCAAAGAACATGAAGACCATTATCACAAAATAATGGGTCTAAGGTCAGTGATCCCGGAAGTAAAATTTGATCTGAAAGAAGATGAATATCCGGGGATCCAAGAGCAAATCCGAAACAGAGGATGGGAAGTTCTAACCAATCCTGAGATAAAGGTTGGAAGGAATATGGTTCAGGAATTCTACTCAAATCTGTGGCTAACAGATAAGCAGAGAATGACTGGAACCGCTTACCATACTTACAGAACCATGGTCAGAGGGAAAGTTATGTACTTCCATCTGGACAAAATCAGAGAAATCTTCAAGTTACCTCAACTGCAAGATGATCCTGAATCCTTTAATAGGAGAATGGTGAGAGTAGATAAAGGGTTGGATCAAGTTCTAGAGGACATATGCCTCCCTGGAACTAAGTGGATAACAAATTCAAAGGGTGTCCCAAACCAACTCAAGAGGGGAGACCTCAAACCAATTGCAAGAGGTTGGCTAGACTTTATTGGGCGTTCCATATTGCCCACTAGCAACCGTTCTGAGGTCACTATCAAGAGAGCAGTGATGATTCATTGCATTATGCTTGGAAAAGAAGTGGAGGTTCATCATGTGCTTGTGAGATCTACACAATTGCAAATAAGAATTCCACTGAAGCCAACTGGCCTACCCAAGCTTGATCTCCTTGCTCTGTAAAGAGGCTGGGGTAAAGATGGGAGTAGATGAATTCATACCCATTGAACATCCAATCACCAAGAAGTCAATGGAAGGACAAACACAAGACAACTCTATCAAAAGGAGGGCGCAGGAGTTCCTCCCTGAATTCCCTGAAATTGGCTACTGGGCCAGCCTGGAAGCATCTATCACCAAGTTGCAAGAGACTATGGAGCAACTTAAGGAAGAACAGCAGAATCAGAATTGCATGCTCTGCAAATTGCTGAAGGAACAAGAGAAGCAGGGGCGTGAGCTTCAAGAGATGAAACGCCAAAAGCACTCCCCTCAAGTGGAGGGAGCATCCACTTCTCAGAATCAAGGTTGTTGAGTCCTAACTCTGTGAAAACCTCTATCATTAGGAGCCTATTTAAATTTTCTGTTTTCTATTTTCTCTCTAGTCTCATCTTATATCTATTTTTGAGTCTTGTTCTTAATTCATAATTAATAAAATTTAAAGTTTATGCCTTAAAGCTATGAATGTCCTATGAATCCATCACCTCTCTTAAATGAAAAATGCTTTAATCACAAAAGAACAAGAAATACAGGATTTCGAATTTAGCCTTGAAACTAGTTGGATTAGTTTGATGTGGTGACAATACTTTTTGTTTTCTGTATGAATGCTTGAACAGTGCATATGTCTTTTGAATTTGTTGTTTTGAGAATGTTAAATTTGTTGGCTCTTGAAAGAATGAGGAAAAAGGGGAACTGTTATTGAGGATCTGAAAAAATCATCAAATTGATTCTTGAAGCAAGAAAAAGCAGTGAATACAAAAAAAAAATTTCGAAAAAAAAGAGGAGAAGAAAAAGAAAGAAATAAAGTTGTGAACCAAGGCAAAAAGAGTGTGCTTAAGAACCCTAGACACCTCTAATTGGGGACTCTAGCAAAGCTGAGCCACAATCTGAAAAGGTTCACCCAATTATGTGTCTGTGGCATGTATGTATCCGGTGGTAATACTGGAAGACAGAGTGCTTTGGGCCACAGCCAAGACTCATACACTAGCTATGTTCAAGAATCATTATACTTAACTAGGAGAATCAATAACACTATCTGAGTTCTGAGTTCCTAAAGATGCCAATCATTCTGAACTTCAAGGGATAAAGTGAGATGCCAAAACTGTTCGGAAGCAAAAAGCTACTGGTCCCGCTCATCTAATTGGAACTATGTTTCTTTGATATTTTGGAGTCTATAGTATATTCTCTTCTTTTTATTCTATTTTGATTTTCAGTTGCTTGGGGACAAGCAACAATTTAAGTTTGGTGTTGTGATGAGCGGATAATTTATACGCTTTTTGGCATTATTTTAGTATGTTTTTAGTATGATTTAGTTAGTTTTTAGTTTTTTATTAGTTTTTAGTTAAAATTCACTTTTCTGGACTTTACTATGAGTTTGTGTGTTTTTCTGTGATTTCAGGTATTTTCTGGCTGAAATTGAGGGATCTGAGCAAAAATCTGATTTAGAGGCTGAAAAGGACTGCAGATGCTGTTGGATTCTGACCTCCCTGCACTCGAAGTGGATTTTCTGGAGCTACAGAAGCCCAATTGGCGCGCTCTCAACGGCATTGGAAAGTAGACATCCTGGGCTTTCAAGCAATGTATAATAGTCCATACTTTGCCCGAGATTTGATGGCCCAAACCGGCGTTGCAAATCTGCCTCAGAAATCCCAGCGTTTAACGCTGGAACTGGCATAAAAATTGGAGTTAAACGCTCAAACTGGCATGAAAGCTGGCGTTTAACTCCAGAAAAGGTCTCTACACATGAAAGCTTCAATGCTCAGCCCAAGCACACACCAAGTGGGCCCGGAAGTGGATTTTTCTGTCATTTACTCATTTCTGTAAACCTTAGGTTACTAGTTCACTATTAATAGGATCTTTTGACATTGTATCTGTATCTCATGACACTTTACACGTTTCTTTGTGTACCTTCCATGGCATGAGTCTCTAAACCCCATGGTTGGGGGTGAGGAGCTCTGCTGTGTCTTGATGGATTAATGCAATTACTACTGTTTCTTATTCAATCATGCTTGCTTCCATTCTAAGATATCACTTGTTCTTAACCCGGATGAATGTGATGATCCGTGACACTCATCATATTCTCAACTATGAACGTGTGCCTGACAACCACCTCCGTTCTACCTTAGATTGAGTAGATATCTCTTGGATTCCTTAATCAGAATCTTCGTGGTATAAGCTAGAACTGATGGCGGCATTCAAGAGAATCCGGAAGGTCTAAACCTTGTCTGTGGTATTCTGAGTAGGATTCAATGATTGAATGACTGTGACGAGCTTCAAACTCCTGAAGGCGGGGCGTTAGTGACAGACGCAAAAGAATCATTGGATTCTATTCCGGCCTGATCGAGAACCGACAGATGGATAGCCGTGCCGTGACAGGGTATGTTGAACATTTCCACTGAGAGGATGGGAGGTAGCCATTGACAACGGTGAAACCCTACATACAGCTTGCCATGGAAGGAGCCTTGCGTGTTTGAAGAAGAAGACAGTAGGAAAGCAGAGGTTCAGAAGACAGAGCATCTCCAAAACCTCAACCTATTCTCCATCACTGCAAAACAAGTACTTATTTCATGTTCTTTTGCTTTTCACAATCAATCCTTATAATTTCTGATATCCTGACTAAGATTTACAAGATAACCATAGCTTGCTTCAAGCCGACAATCTCCGAGGGATCGACCCTTACTCACGTAAGGTATTACTTGGACGACCCAGTGCACTTGCTGGTTAGTTGTGCGGGGTTGCAAAAGTGTGATTGCAATTTCGTGCACCAACCTACATGCCACAAGCACATGGTTAGGGACAGCTTGGTTTAGCCGCTTAGGCCTGGATTTACTTCCTTGGTCCCTCCTATCCACTGATGCTCAAAGCCTTGGATCCTTTTTACCCTTGCCTTTTGGTTTTAAGGGCTATTGGCTTTTTTCTTTTTCTTGATCCAATGAAATATTGTTATTTTTAAAAATTTTTTTCCACTGCTTTTTCTTGATTCAAGAATCAAATTCATGATTTTTCAGATCAGCAATAATATTTTTCGTGTTCCTCATTCTTTCAAGAGCCAATATTCATAAAATTCAAGATAAAAAATATGCACTGTTCAAGCATTCATTCAGAGAACAAAAAGTATTGCCACCACATATAATTAATTATAATTTTACTTATTAAGAACTCGAAAGATATAAATTACCCCTTTATTCTAGAAATCTACTATTTTATTCATGTTTGATGATGATGAGAAAAATAAATTATAACTTAATTGAGACTAAAATCAGAAATAGATATACTAATTACTACTACTCCTATATATCTTCTAAGGTAAATTCTTATAATAACCACTATCTCAAGGTTAAAGATAAAATTAGAACTTAACAACCTGTATTTTGGGAAGTGGATGTTCCTCTAGTCTGTGGGGTGCTTGGTCCTTTAAGAATTAATTTCTGACGCTTCAGTTCCCTTAAGTCACGCCCTTGCTCCTCTTGTTCCCTAAGCAATTTGCAAAGCATGATATTTTGATTATTCTGTTCTTCCTTTATTTGGTCCATAGCTTCTTGCAACTTGGAAATAGATGCCTCAAGATGCTCCCAGTATTCAAATTGAGGGATTTCTGGGAGGAATTCTTGTGCTCTCCTTTTGATGGGGTCATCCTGCAACTGTTGTTTTTCCATTGATATTTTAGTGATTGGCCGCTTAACTGAGATATACTCAATTATTCCCATCCTTACTCCGGCATCTTTGCAGAGCATAGAAATCAGGCTTGGATAAGCCAACGTGGCGTCTTTGGATTTCTTGTTTGCTATTATGTAGAGTTCACACGAAATTAACTGTTGAACTTCTACTTCTTTTCCCAACATAATGCAGTGAATCATCACTGCTCTTTTAACAGTGACTTCAGAACGGTTGCTAGTGGGCAGTATGGAACGCCCAATGAAGTCCAGTCAGCCTCTGGCTACTGGTTTGAGATCTTCTCTCTTGAGTTAATTTGGGACACCCGTGGTGTTGGTGGTCCACCTGGCTACAGGGATGCATATATCCTCTAGAATCTTGTCCAGGCCCTTGTTTGTTCTCATCATTCTCCTATTAAAGGAGTCTGGGTCATCTTTCAGCTGAGGCAGCTTAAAGATCTCCCTGATTTTGTCAGGGTGGATGTGAACAATCTTTCCTCTGACCAAGGTCCGATAGTCATAGAGGTCAGTTCCAGATATTTTCTGCCTGTCTGTTTGCCATAGATTAACATAGAACTCCTGAACTATATTCCTTCCCACTTTTGTTTCAGGATTAGCTAGGATTTCCCAGTTCCTGTTTCGAATTTGCTCTTGGATCTCCGGATATTCATCTTCTTTCAGATCGAACTTGACTTCCGGGATCACTGACCTTATACCCATTATTTTGTAGTAATGGTCTGAATGTTCTTTGGTTAAGAACCTCCCTTGATTCCAAAGTGGTTTTGGAATATTCTCTTTCTTGCCTCTTGGAGTGGGTTATTTTCCTTTAGGAGCCATAATCTTAGTGAGTATATTTTTGTGATCACGGATAAACACACCAAACTTAGAGGTTTGCTTGTCCTCAAGCAAAAGAAAAGAATGGAGAAGGATAGAAGGAGAGCTAATGTCGAATGGTGGATGAGAAGAGGGAGGCCGAATGTGAATTTAAAAGGGAGGGCGGTGGGTTTTCGAAAATTTTAAAAAGATACGATAGAAGAAATGATTTATAAAACATAGATATGCTAAGAAAAAGATATAATTTAAAATTAAAAAGTTGTGAATGATATTTGAAAAAGATAAATCTGAATTTTTAATTTGAAAAAGATTTTAAGAGATAATTGAGTTTTGAAAAATTTGAAAAAGAGTTGGATTGGATTGGAAAAAGATTTGTATTTATGTATTAAGATATATTTGATATTTTTGAAAAAAGGATTTTAGAAATTAGGGTTTTTAGAAAAAAATTTTAAATTTTTTTTTTTTGAAATTGAAGGATGACATTTTGAACATGTTTATGCAAAAAATCATGAATTGAAACATAAAAAATTAGAAAATTTGTGAAGAAAAATGAATTTTACCTCCTCCCCTCCATCCTGGTGTTAAACGCGCAAACGCTGCATGTTTTGGGCGTTTAACGCCCAATTGCTGCTTCTCCTGGGCATTCAACGCCAAGCTGTTGCTTCTTTCTGGCGTTGAACGCCAGGAAGTCCTTTGTCACTGGGCATTTTTCTGAACGCCCAGGACGCTGTAATTCTGGCGTTAAACGCCCAGAAGGAGCTTCTTTTTGGTGTTCAACGCCCAGAAGATGCTTCTTTCTGGCGTTTAACGCCCAGATGGCTATCCTTACTGGCGTTGAACGCCCAGCGGATGCTTCTTTTGGGCGTTCAACGCCCAAAATATTTGTTACTGGCTTTTTCACGCCAGTGAGCTTCCAAATTCCCCTGTAACTCTGTGAACTCAAGCAATTGCTATTCTACCTTGAAGATAACTGAGATATACCTGTAAAAATTAATTAATTAATAAATAAACTTTGTAACTGAGTGGGTTGCCTCCCAGTAAGCGCTTCTTTATTGTCTTTAGCTGGACTATTACTGAGCTTTAATCAAGCCTCAGTTTTGAGCATTCTAGCTCAAAATTGCTTTCAAGATAATGTTTAACTCTCTGTCCATTAACAATGAATTTTTTGTTAGAATCATTATCCTAAAGCTCTACGTATCCATATGGTGACACACTTGTAATCACATATGGTCCTCTCTACCGGGATTTCAATTTCCCGAGGAATAATCTGAGCCTAGAATTAAACAGCAAAACTTTCTGCCCTGGCTCAAAGACTCTGGATGACAGCTTCTTATCGTGCCATCTTTTTGCTTTGTCTTTGTATATTTTTGCATTTTCGAAAGCATTGAGTCTAAATTCCTCTAGCTCATTTAACTGGAGCAATCGTTTTTCTCCGGCTAACTTGGCATCAAGGTTTAGGAATCTGGTTGTCCAGTAGGCCTTATGTTCTAGTTCCACTGGCAAGTGACAGGCCTTTCCATAGACAAGCTGGTATGGAGAAGTTCCTATAGGAGTCTTGAATGCTGTTCTGTATGCCCATAGAGCATCATCCAAGCTTCTTGCCCAATCCCTTCTACGGTTAATGGCAGTACATTCCAGGATTCTTTTAAGTTCTCTATTAGAGACTTCAGCTTGCCCATTTGTCTGTGGATGATATGGAGTAGCCACCCTGTGGCTAACTCCTTATCGAACCAAAGCAGAGTAAAGTTGTTTATTGCAAAAATGAGTGCCTCCATTACTGATTAATACTCTAGGGGTACCAAATCTGCTGAAGATGTGCTTCTGGAGGAATTTTAGCACTGTTTTAGTGTCATTAGTGGGTGTTGCAATGGCTTCCACCCATTTGGATATATAATCCATTGCCACCAGAATATAAGTGTTTGAGTATGATGGTGGGAAAGACCCCATGAAGTCAATACCCCATACATCAAACAACTCAATCTCTAAGATTCTTTGTTGAGGCATGGCATAACTAGGAGGCAGATTGCCAGATCTTTGGCAACTGTCACAATTAAGTACAAACACTCTGGAATCTTTATAGAGAGTAGGCCAGTAGAAGCCGTATTGGAGAACTCTTGTGGCTGTTCGCTCACTTCCAAAATGTCCTCCATACTGTGATCCATGGCAGTGCCAGAGGATCTTCTGTGCTTCTTCTTTAGGCACACATCTACGGATTACTCCGTCTGCGCATCTTTTGAAGAGATATGGTTCATCCCAAAGATAATACTTTGCATCCGTGATCAGCTTCTTTGTTTGCTGCCTATAGTACTTTTTAGGTATGAATCTCACTGCCCTGTAGTTTGCAATATCTGCAAACCATGGCACTTCCTGGATGGCAAAGAGTTGTTCATCCGGAAAGGTTTCAGAGATCTCAGTAAGAGGGAGGAACGCCCCTTTTACTGGTTCTATTCGGGACAGGTGATCTGCTACTTGGTTTTCTGTCCCTTTTCTGTCTCTTATTTCTATATCAAACTCTTGCAGAAGCAACACCCATCTTATGAGTCTGGGCTTTGAATCCTGCTTTGTGAGTAGATATTTAAGAGCAGCATGGTCAGTGTACACAATCACTTTTGATCCTACTAAATAGGATCTGAACTTGTCAATGCCGTAAACCACTGCAAGTAATTCTTTTTCTGTGGTTGTGTAGTTCTTTTGTGCGTCATTTAAAACACGGCTAGCATAATAAATGATGTGCAGAAGCTTGTCATGCCTTTATCCCAACACTGCACCAATGGCATGATCACTGGCATCACACATCAGTTCAAATGGTAATGTCCAATCTGGTACAGAGATGACTGGTGCTGTGACCAGCTTAGCTTTCAGGGTCTCAAACGCCTGCAAACACTCCTGATCAAAGACAAATGGCGTGTCAGCAGCTAGCAGATTACTCAGAGGTTTGGCAATTTTTGAAAAATCCTTTATAAACCTCCTATAGAATCCTGCATGCCCCAGAAAGCTTCTGATTGCCTTAACATTGGCAGGTGGTGGTAATTTTTCAATTACCTCTACCTTAGCTTGATCCACCTCTATACCCTTGTTCGAAATTTTGTACCCAAGGACAATTCCTTCAGTCACCATAAAGTGACATTTTTCCAAGTTTAAAACTAGGTTGGTCTCTTGGCACCTCTTTAGAACAAGTGCTAGATGGTCAAGACAGGAGCTGAATGAGTCTCCAAATACTGAAAAGTCATCCATGAAGACTTCCAGAAATTTTTCCACCATATCAGAGAAAATTGAGAGCATGCACCTTTGAAAGGTTGCAGGTGCATTGCACAGACCAAATGGCAGCCTTCTGTATGCAAATACTCCAGATAGACATGTGAATGTTGTTTTCTCTTGATTCTGGGGATCTACTGCAATTTGATTATAACCTGAATATCCATCCAAGAAGTAGTAGTATTCATGACCTGTCAGTCTTTCTAGCATCTGGTCTAAGAATGGTAAAGGAAAATGATCCTTTCTGGTAGCTGTATTGAGCCTTATGTAATCAATACACATACGCCACCCTGTAACTGTTCTTGTAGGAACCAGTTCATTTTTTTCATTATGGACAACTGTCATGCCGCCTTTCTTAGGGATGACTTGGACATGGCTTACCCAAGGGCTATCAGAAATGGGATAAATAATCCCAGCCTCTAGTAATTTAGTGACCTCCTTTTGCACCACCTCCTCCATGGCTGGATTCAGCCGCCTTTGTGGTTGAACCACTGGCTTAGCGTCACCCTCCAATAAAATCTTGTGCATGCATCTAGCTGGGCTAATGCCCTTAAGATCACTGATGGACCACCCAAGAGCTGTCTTGTGTGTCCTTAACACCTGAATTAGTGCTTCCTCTTCCTGTGGCTCTGATGAGCGGATAATTTGTACGCTTTTTGGCATTGTTTTTAGTATGTTTTTAGTATATTTGGTTTAGTTTTTAGTATATTTTTATTAGTTTTTAGTTAAAATTCACTTTTCTAGACTTTACTATGAGTTTGTGTGTTTTTCTGTGATTTCAGGTATTTTCTGGCTGAAATTGAGGGACCTGAGCAAAAATCTGATTCAGAGACTGAAAAGGACTGCAGATGCTGTTGGATTCTGACCTCCCTGCACTCGAAGTGGATTTTCTGGAGCTACAGAAGCCCAATTGGCGCGCTCTCAACGGCGTTGGAAAGTAGACATCCTGGGCTTTCCAGCAATATATGATAGTCCATACTTTGCCCAAGATTTGATGGCCCAAACCGGCGTCCAAAGTCACCTTCAGATTTCCCAGCGTTAAACGTCGGAACTGGCACCAAAATGGGAGTTAAACGCCCAAACTGGCATAAAAGCTGGCGTTTAACTCCAAGAAGAGTCTCTACACGAAAATGCTTCAATGCTCAGCCCAAGCACACACCAAGTGGGCCCGGAAGTGGATTTTTATGTCATTTACTCATCTTTGTAAACCTTAGGCTACTAGTTTTCTATAAGTAGGACCTTTTACTATTGTATTATCATCTTGGTTTTTCTGGTTCCCTCTCTGGGACCGAAGCCAATGATCACTTTTGTTCTTATGTATTTTCAACGGTGGAGTTTTTACACACCATAGATTAAGGTGTGGAGCTCTGCTGTACCTCGAGTATTAATGCAATTACTATTGTTCTTCTATTCAATTCCGCTTGTTCTTTGTCCAAGATATCACTTGTTCTTCAACTTGATGAATGTGATGATCCGTGACACTCATCATCATTCTCACCTATGAACGCGTGACTGACAACCACCTCCGTTCTACCTTAGATTGGGTGAATATCTCTTGGATTCCTGATACACGATGCATGGTTGATCGCCTGACAACCGAGTGCTCGCCTGACAAACGAGCCAGCCATTCAGTGAGATCAGAGTCTTCGTGGTATAGGCAAGAACTGATGGCGGCATTCAAGAAAATCCGGAAGGTCTAACCTTGTCTGTTGTATTCTGAGTAGGATTCAATGATTGAATGACTGTGACGTGCTTCAAACTCCTGAAGGCGGGGCGTTAGTGACAGACGCAAAAGAATCACTGGATTCTATTCCGGCCTGATCGAGAACTGACAGATGGATAGTCGTGCCGTGACAGGGTGCGTTGAACATTTCCACTGAGAGGATGGGAGGTAGCCACTGACAACGGTGAAACCCTTGCATAAGCTTGCCATGGAAAGGAGTAAGAAGGATTGGATGAAGACAGTAGGAAAGCAGAGAGACGGAAGGGACCAAGCATCTTCATACGCTTATCTGAAATTCCTACCAATGAATTACATAAGTATCTCTATCTTTATCTTTATGTTTTATTCATCATCTATACCCATTTGAGTCTGCCTGACTAAGATTTACAAGGTGACCATAGCTTGCTTCATACCAACAATCTCCGTGGAATCGACCCTTACTCGCGTAAGGTTTATTACTTGGACGACCCAGTGCACTTGCTGGTTAGTTGTGCGAAGTTGTAGTGATCACAATTTCGTGCACCAAGTTTTTGGCGCCGTTGCCGGGGATTGTTTCGCGTATGGACAACTGACGGTTGATGAGCGGATAATTTGTATGCTTTTTGGCATTGTTTTTAGTAGATTTTTAGTATGATCTAGTTAGTTTTTATTATATTTTTATTAGTTTTTAGTTAAAATTCACTTTTCTGGACTTTGCTATGAGTTTGTGTGTTTTTCTGTGATTTCAGGTATTTTCTGGCTGAAATTGAGGGACCTGAGCAAAAATCTGATCCAGAGACTCAAAAGGACTGCAGATGCTGTTGGATTCTGACCTCCCTGCACTCGAAGTAGATTTTCTGGAGCTACAGAAGCCCAATTGGCGCGCTCTCAACGGCGTTGGAAAGTAGACATCCTGGGCTTTCCAGCAATATATAGTCCATACTTTGCCCAAGATTTGATGGCCCAAACCGGCGTTCAAAGTCACCTCAAGAAATTCCAGCGTTAAACGCCGGAACTGGCACCTAATTGGGAGTTAAACGCCCAAACTGGCACTAAAGCTGGCGTTTAACTCCAAGGAGAGTCTCTACACGAAATTGCTTCATTGCTCAGCCCAAGCACACACCAAGTGGGCCCGGAAGTGGATTTTTATGTCATTTACTCATCTATGTACTAGTTTTCTATAAGTAGGACCTTTTACTATTGTATTAGAGAGAGCCTTTTGATCATGTTTTTATGATTGAACCCTCTTTGGGAGGCTGGCCATTCGGCCATGCCTAGACCTTGTTCTTATGTATTTTCAACGGTGGAGTTTCTACACACCATAGATTAAGGTGTGGAGCCCTGCTGTACCTCGAGTATTAATGCAATTACTATTGTTCTTCATTCAATTCCGCTTGTTCTTTTACCAAGATATCACTTGTTCTTCAACATGATGAAGGTGATGATGACGCCCATCACCATTCTCACCCCATGAACAAGGTGACTGACAACCATTCTTGTTCTACAAGCATCTGAGGCTTAGTGAATATCTCTTGGATTCCTGATTGCACGATGCATGGTTGATCGCCTGACAACCGAGTGCTCGCCTGACAAACGAGCCAACCATTCCATGAGATCAGAGTCTTCGTGGTATAGGCAAGAACTGATGGCGGCATTCAAGAGAATCCGGAAGGTCTAACCTTGTCTGTGGTATTCTGAGTAGGATTCAATGACTGAATGACTGTGACGTGCTTCAAACCTGTAACCTACTGGGCGTTAGTGACAGACGCAAAAGAGTGATTCTATTCCGGTAGGGGAGGGAACCAAACCGGTGATTGGCAGTACTGTGACAGAGTGCGTGCATTAGCTTTCACTGCGCGGATGGGAGGTAGCTGCTGACAACAGTGAAACCCTACACGAGCTTGCCATGGAAAGGAGTAAGAAGGATTGGATGAAGGCAGTAGGAAAGCAGAGAGACGGAAGGGAAGGCATCTTCATACACTTGTCTGAAGCTCTTACACCAATGATATACATAAGTATCACTATCCTTATTCTATGTTATTTTCGTTCATCATCATATACATTTGAGTTTGCCTGACTAAGATTTACAAGATGACCATAGCTTGCTTCAATGCTAACAATCTCCGTGGGATCGACCCTTACTCACGTAAGGTATTACTTGGACGACCCAGTGCACTTGCTGGTTAGTTGTG
Organism: Arachis stenosperma; assembly: GCF_014773155.1. Taxonomy (NCBI): domain Eukaryota; kingdom Viridiplantae; phylum Streptophyta; class Magnoliopsida; order Fabales; family Fabaceae; genus Arachis; species Arachis stenosperma. The sequence continues at coordinate 68,693,137 of NC_080385.1, forward strand.
TGAAGTTGTAGTGATTACAATTTCGCGCACCAAGTTTTTGGCGCCGTTGCCGGGGATTGTTCAAGTTTTGATCAAGCTTTTGGTAACAATGCCTGGGATTGTTCTAGTTTGGACAACTGACGGTTCATCTTGTTGCTTAGATTAGGTATTTTTTTTTTCGAAATTCTTGAAGATGAATTCTAGAGTTTCATGATGATTTGTTGAAATCTGGCTGGCTGAGAAGCCATGTCTAATCTGATTGGACCGAGGTTTCAACTTATCACCACAAGAGCTTGTTGATTTTAATCAATCTTGCTTTTGGAGCAGTGATCTGCTAAGGCTTGGCTGACCTTTGGTCATGTCTAGTGTTTTGGACCGAAGCTTCTTTGAAAGCTTGGCTGGCTGTGAAGCCATGTCTAATTCCTGGACCGGAGTCTTAGACTAGCATTGCACTGATTCCTGGAATTCTCATTAAGAATTTTGATACCTTTTCCCACTTAATTTTCGAAAAATACAAAAAAAAAAATTTGCAAAACCATAAAATCCAAAAATATTTCTTGTTTGAGTCTAGAGTCTCATCTTAAGTTTGGTGTCAAATGCATGTTTTTGTTATATTTTTCGAATCCATACATATATTTCTTGTTTTGATCTTTAAATTCTATTGACTTGAGTGTTCATGTGTCTCATATAGTGTCAGTAGCACACAAACTGCTAAGATTGGTGTCTGCATGCATTGTTAATTGATTTGTTGCATTTTGATTAATTAAAAATCCAAAAATATTTTTAATTTGTGTCTTTTCAAGTCAATGATACAAAGAATTGAAGATTCAGAACATACTGCAGAGGAATTATACAGAAAAAGCTGAGCATTCAAAAATGCCCAGTGAAGAAGGCAGACTGGCGTTTAAACGCCAGCCAGGGTACCTGGTGGGCGTTTAACGCCCAAAGAGGTAGCATTTTGGGCGTTAAACGCCAGAATGTATACCATTCTGGGCGTTTAACGCCAGGATGGTGCTAGGGGGAAGATTTGTTTTCAAATCAATTTTTTTTCAAGTTTTCAAAGTTTTTCAAAACCAAATCTCTTTCAAATCATATCTTTTCAATCAAATGTTTTCAAAATCAATTTCTTTCCTTTTTCAAAGATACTTACTAACAATTAATGATTTGATTGAACATTTTTTGCCTTTTCTATTAAGAAAGGTTTTATGTTTGAATCATATCTTTTCTTGTTAGGCAAGTCATTAATTTTCAAATCATATCTTTTCAAATTGTTTCAAATCATATCTTTAAAATTGTTTTCAAATCATATCTTTTCAATCATATCTTTTTAAAACCATAATTTTTCAATCACATCTTTTTTTTTTTTTAAATAAGTTTTCAATCAAATCTTTTTAATTTCTAATTTCAAAATCTTTTTCAAAAATCACTTGATTTCTTTTCCACTCTTATTTTCGAAAATCAATTAAGTGTTTTTCAAAATGTTTTCAAAATCTTTTACTTAAATTTTCGAAAATTACTTCCCTTCTTCTCACATCCTTCTATTCATGGACTAACACTATTCTTTAATGCAAAATTCGAACTCCATCTTCTTTGATAAGTTCGAATTTTCTACTTCTGTCTTCTACTTTTCTTTTCCTCTGACACCTCAAGGAATCTCTATACTGTGACATAGAGGATTCCATATTTTCTTGTTTTCTTCTCTTTCATATGAGCAGGAACAAAGACAAAGGCATTCTTGTTGAAGCTGACCCTGAACATGAAAGGACCTTGAAGAGAAAGCTAAGAGAAGCCAAAGCACAACTCTCTTTAGAGGACCTGACCGAATTCTTCAAAGAAGAAGAAGACATGACAGCCGAAAACAACAACAATGCCAACAATGCAAGGAAGGTGCTGGGTGACTTCACTGCACCTACTCCTGATTTCTATGGGAGAAGCATCTCTATCCCTGCCATTGGAGCAAACAACTTTGAGCTTAAGCCTCAATTAGTTTCTCTAATGCAACAGAATTGCAAGTTCCATGGACTTCCAATGGAAGATCCTCATCAGTTCTTAGCTGAATTCTTGCAAATCTGTGACACAGTCAAGACTAATGGGGTTAACCCTGAGGTCTACAGACTGATGCTATTCCCTTTTGCTGTAAGAGACAGAGCTAGAATATGGTTGGATTCTCAACCTAAAGAAAGCCTGGACTCTTGGGAAAAGCTAGTCAATGCCTTCTTGGCAAAGTTCTTTCCACCACAAAGATGGAGTAAGCTTAGAGTGGAAGTCCAGACCTTCAGACAGAAGGATGGAGAATCCCTCTATGAAGCTTGGGAAAGATACAAACAATTAATCAGAAGATGTCCTTCAGACATGCTTTCTGAATGGAGCATCATAGGTATTTTCTATGATGGTCTCTCTGAACTATCCAAGATGTCTTTGGATAGCTCTGCTGGAGGATCTCTTCATCTGAAGAAGACGCCTGCAGAAGCTTAAGAATTGATTGAAATGGTTGCAAATAACCAATTCATGTACACTTCTGAAAGGAATCCTGTGAACAATGGGACTAGTCAGAAGAAAGGAGTTCTTGAGATTGACACTCTGAATGCCATATTGGCTTAGAACAAGATATTGACTCAACAAGTCAATTTGATTTCTCAAAGTCTGTCTGGAATGCAAAATGCACCAAGCAGTACTAAGGAAGCTTCATCTGAGGAAGAAGCCTATGATCCTGAGAACCCTTCTATGGAAGAGGTGAATTACCTAGGAGAACCCTATGGAAACACCTACAATTCTTCATGGAGAAATCACCCCAATTTCTCATGGAAGAATCAAGAGAGACCTCAACAAGGTCTCAATAACAATAATGGTGGAAGAAACAGGTTTAGCAATGGCAAGCCTTTTCCATCATCTTCTCAGCAGCAGACAGAGAGTTCTAAGCAGAATACTTCTGACTTAGCAACAATGGTCTCTGATCTAATAAAGACCACTCAAAGTTTCATGAATGAAACAAGGTCCTCCATCAGAAATTTGGAAGGACAAGTGGGTCAGCTGAGCAAGAAAGTCACTGAACTCCCTCCTAGCACTCTCCAAGTAATACAGAGGAAAATCCAAAAGGAGAGTGCAAAGCCATAGATATGGCCGAATATGGAGAGGAAAGAGAAGAGGAGGACGCCACTGAGGAAGACCTCAGTGAGCGTGTACCAATCTCCTCTGAGTTCCAATGGGAATCTGAGGCTCAAAATGAGACCATAGAGATTCCATTGGACTTACTTCTGCCATTCATGAGCTCTGATGAGTATTCTTCCTCTGAAGAGGATGAGTATGTCACTGAAGAGCAAGTTGCTAAATACCTTGGAGCAATCATGAAACTGAATGACAAGTTATTTGGAAATGAGACTTGGGAGGATGAACCTCCCTTGCTCACCAAAGAACTGGATGACTTGTCTAGGCAGAAACTGCCTCAAAAGAGGCAAGATCCTGGGAAGTTTTCTATACCTTGTACCATAGGCACCATGACCTTCAAGAAGGCCTTGTGTGACTTAGGGTCAAGTGTAAACCTCATGCCCCTCTCTGTAATGGAGAAATTAGGGATCCTTGAGGTGCAAGCTACAAGAATCTCATTAGAGATGGCAGACAATTCGAGAAAATAAGCTCATGGACTTGTAGAGAATGTTTTGGTGAAGATTGAAGACCATTACATTCCTACTGATTTCATAGTCCTAGCGACTGGGAAGTGCATGGATGAATCCATCATCCTTGGCAGACCCTTCCTAGCCACAGCAAAAGCTGTGATTGATGTTGATAGAGGAGAGTTGATCATTCAAGTGAATGAAGAATCCTTGGTGTTTAAGGCCCAAGGACATCCCTCTATCATCATGGAGAGGAAGCATGAAGAGCTTCTCTCAAAACAGAGCCAAGCAGAGCCCCCACAGTCAAACTCTAAGTTTGGAGTTGGGAGGCCACAACCAAACTCTAAGTTTGGTGTTGAACCCCCACATTCAAACTCTAAGTTTGGTGTTGGGAGGCTCCAACATTGCTCTGATCATTTCTGAAGCTCCATGAGAGTCCTCTGTCAAGCTAATGACATTAAAGAAGCGCTTGTTGGGAGGCAACCCAATGTTTTATAGCTAACTATTTCCTTTGTTATTTATCTTTTTTGTAGGTTGATGATCATAAGAAGTCACAAAAACAATGAAAAAGCAAAAACAGAATGAAAAACAGGAAGAAAAACAGCACACCCTGGAGGAGAAGAAGCTGGCGTTCAAACGCCAGTAATGCTAGCTGTTGGGCGTTTAACGCCCAGTCTGGCACCATTCTGGGCGTTTAACGCCAGAAAGGGGCACCAGACTGGCGTTAAACGCCAGTAAAGGGCAACAACCTGGCGTTAAACGCCAGGAATGGGCACCAGCCCGGCGTTTAACGCCAGAAATAGCTCAAAACGTGATTTTGAGCAACATTTGGTGCAGGGATGACTTTTCCTTGACACCACAGGATCTGTGGACCCCACAGGACCCACCATCACTCTCTCTTTCTTCCCCCACTCACCAATCACCTCAATACCTCTTCCCTAAAAACCCTTCACCTATCAAATCCCATCTTTCTTCACCACTCACATCCATCCTTCATAAATCCCCACCAACCTCACCCTTCAAATTCAAACCACTTTCCCTCCCAAACCCACATCCATGGCCGAACCATTACACCCTCTCTCCTATATATACCTTCTTCAACCCTTCATTTTCACACAACCTAAACACCCTTTCTTTCCTTATTGGCCGAACACACAAACCTTCCCCCTCTTCCTCATTTCTTCTTCTTCTACTCTATTCTTTCTTCTTTTGCTCGAGGACGAGCAAACATTTTAAGTTTGGTGTGGTAAAAGCGTTGCTTTTTCATAACCGTTTATGGCATCCAAGGCCGGAGAAACCTCTAGAAAGAGGAAAGGGAAGGCAAAAGCTTCCACCTCCGAGTCATGGGAGATGGATAGATTCCTCTCAAGGGTGCATCAAGTCCACTTCTATGAAGTTGTGGCCTTGAAGAAGGTGATCCCCGAGGTCCCCTTTTCACTCAAAAAGGGTGAATATCCGGAGATCCGCCAGAGATCCGAAAGAAGAGGTTGGGAAGTACTCACCAACCCCATTCAACAAGTCGGAATCTTGATGGTTCAAGAGTTCTATGCCAATGCATGGATCACCAAGAACCATGACCAAAGTGTGAACCCGAATCCAAAGAATTATCTCACTATGGTTCGGGGGAAATACTTGGATTTTAGTCCGGAGAGTGTGAGGGTGGCGTTCAACTTGCCTATGATGCAAGGAGATGAGCATCCTTACACTAGAAGGGTCAACTTTAATCAAAGGTTGGACCAAGTCCTCACAACCATATGTGAAGAGGGCGCACAATGGAAGCAAGATTCAAGAGGAAAGCCGGTTCAATTGAGAAGGCATGACCTCAAGCCCGTGGCTAGAGGATGGTTAGAGTTCATACAACGCTCAATCATTCCCACTAGTAACCGGTCCGAAGTTACCATAGACCGGGCCATCATGATTCATAGCATCATGATTGGAGAAGAAATAGAGGTTCATGAGGTTATAGCCCAAGAACTCTATAAGGTGGCGGACAAGACCTCCACCTTGGCAAGGTTAGCCTTTCCTCATCTCATCTGTCACCTCTGTTATTCAGTTGGAGTTGACATAGAGGGAGATACCCCATTGATGAGGACAAGCCCATCACCAAGAAAAGGATGGAGTACACAAGAGACCCCTCTCACCATGAGATCCCTGAGATTCCTCAAGGGATGCACTTTCCTCCACAAAATTATTGGGAGCAATTAAACACCTCCCTAGGAGAATTGAGTTCCAACATGGGACAACTAAGGGTGGAGCATCAAGAACACTCCATTCTCCTCCATGAAATTAGAGAAGACCAAAGAATCATGAAGGAGGAGCAACAAAGACAAGGAAGAGACATTGAGGAGCTCAAGCACTCCATAGGATCTTCAAGAGCAAGAAAGAGCCGCCATCACTAAGGTGGACCCGTTCCTTGATTTCCTTGTTCTTTATTCTTCTGTTTTTCGATTTTTATGCCTTATGTTTATCCATGTTTGTGTCTTGTGATCATTAGTGTCTTTGTGTCTATGCCTTAAAGTTATGAATGTCCTATGAATCCATCACCTCTCTTAATAAAAACGTGCTTAATTGAAAAGGAAAGAATTGCATGAATTCTGAATTTTATAATAGTTTAATTATTTTGATGTGGTGGCAACACTTTTGTTCTCTGAATGTATGCTTGAACAGTGCATATGTCTTTTGAACTTGTGGTTCATGAATGTTGGCTCTTGAAAGAATGATGAAAAAGGAGACATGGTACTGAGGATCTGAAAAATCATTAAAAATGATTCTTGAAGCAAGAAAAAGCAGAAAAAAAAAAGACCGAAAAGAAAAAAAAAACCGAAAAAAAAAGAAGAAAGAAAAAGAAAGAATAAGAGTTGTGATCCAAGGCAAATAAGAGTGTGCTTAAGAACCTTGGACACCTCTAATTGGGGACTTTAGCAAAGCTGAGTCACAATCTGAAAAGGTTCACCCAATTATGTGTCTGTGGCATGTATGTATCCGGTGGTAATACTGGAAGACAGAGTGCTTTGGGCCACAGCCAAGACTCAATAAGTAGCTGTGTTCAAGAATCATCATACTTAACTAGGAGAATCAATAACACTATCTGGATTCTAAGTTCCTAAGGAAGCCAATCATTCTGAATTACAAGGGATAGAGTGAGATGCCAAAACTATTCAGAGGCAAAAAGATAAAAGCCCCGCTCATCTAATTAATACTGATCTTCATAGATGTTTTGGAGTTCATTGCATATCTCTTTTTTTATCTTATTTGATCTTCAGTTGCTTGGGGACAAGCAACAATTTAAGTTTGGTGTTGTGATGAGCGGATAATTTGTATGCTTTTTGGCATTGTTTTTAGTAGATTTTTAGTATGATCTAGTTAGTTTTATTATATTTTTATTAGTTTTTAGTTAAAATTCACTTTTCTGGACTTTGCTATGAGTTTGTGTGTTTTTCTGTGATTTCAGGTATTTTCTGGCTGAAATTGAGGGACCTGAGCAAAAATCTGATCCAGAGACTCAAAAGGACTGCAGATGCTGTTGGATTCTGACCTCCCTGCACTCGAAGTGGATTTTCTGGAGCTACAGAAGCCCAATTGGCGCGCTCTCAACGGCGTTGGAAAGTAGACATCCTGGGCTTTCCAGCAATATATAATAGTCCATACTTTGCCCAAGATTTGATGGCCCAAACCGGCGTTCAAAGTCACCTCAAGAAATTCCAGCGTTAAACGCCGGAACTGGCACCTAATTGGGAGTTAAACGCCCAAACTGGCACTAAAGCTGGCGTTTAACTCCAAGGAGAGTCTCTACACGAAATTCCTTCATTGCTCAGCCCAAGCACACACCAAGTGGGCCCGGAAGTGGATTTTTATGTCATTTACTCATCTATGTACTAGTTTTCTATAAGTAGGACCTTTTACTATTGTATTAGAGAGAGCCTTTTGATCATGTTTTTATGATTGAACCCTCTTTGGGAGGCTGGCCATTCGGCCATGCCTAGACCTTGTTCTTATGTATTTTCAACGGTGGAGTTTCTACACACCATAGATTAAGGTGTGGAGCCCTGCTGTACCTCGAGTATTAATGCAATTACTATTGTTCTTCCATTCAATTCCGCTTGTTCTTTTACCAAGATATCACTTGTTCTTCAACATGATGAAGGTGATGATTGACGCCCATCACCATTCTCACCCCATGAACAAGGTGACTGACAACCATTCTTGTTCTACAAGCATCTGAGGCTTAATGAATATCTCTTGGATTCCTGATTGCACGATGCATGGTTGATCGCCTGACAACCGAGTGCTCGCCTGACAAACGAGCCAACCATTCCGTGAGATCAGAGTCTTCGTGGTATAGGCAAGAACTGATGGCGGCATTCAAGAGAATCCGGAAGGTCTAACCTTGTCTGTGGTATTCTGAGTAGGATTCAATGACTGAATGACTGTGACGTGCTTCAAACCTGTAACCTACTGGGCGTTAGTGACAGACGCAAAAGAGTGATTCTATTCCGGTAGGGGAGGGAACCAAACCGGTGATTGGCAGTACTGTGACAGAGTGCGTGCATTAGCTTTCACTGCGCGGATGGGAGGTAGCTACTGACAACAGTGAAACCCTACACGAGCTTGCCATCGAAAGGAGTAAGAAGGATTGGATGAAGGCAGTAGGAAAGCAGAAAGACGGAAGGGAAGGCATCTTCATACACTTGTCTGAAGCTCTTACACCAATGATATACATAAGTATCACTATCCTTATCTTCTCTGTTATTTTCGTTCATCATCATATACATTTGAGTTTGCCTGACTAAGATTTACAAGATGACCATAGCTTGCTTCAATGCTAACAATCTCCGTGGGATCGACCCTTACTCACGTAAGGTATTACTTGGACGACCCAGTGCACTTGCTGGTTAGTTGTGTGAAGTTGTAGTGATCACAATTTCGCGCACCAACGGTTCATCTTGTTGCTTAGATTAGGTATTTTTCAGAATTCTTAAGAATGAGTTCTAGAGTTTCATGATGATCTGTTGAAATCTGGCTGGCTGAGAAGCCATGTCTAATCTTATTGGACCGAGGTTTCAACTGATCATCACAAGAGCTTATTGATCTCTATCAATCTTGCTATTGGAGCAATGATCTGCTAAGGCTTGGCTGGCCATTGGCCATGTCTAGTGTTTTGGACCGAAGCTTTCTTTGAAAGCTTGGCTGGCTGTGAAGCCAGGTCTAATTCCTGGACCGGAGTCTTAGACTAGCATTGCAATGATTCCTGGAATCCAAATTAAGAATTCTGAAACCTTTATTTTCTATTTCCATATAATTTTCGAAAAATCCAAAAAAATTTTTCGAAATCATAAAAAAACCAAAAATATTTTATGTTTCTTGTTAGAGTATAGTGTCTAATTTTAAGTTTGGTGTCTTGCATGCATTGTCTATTTGATCTTGGTTCTATTTTCAAGTTAATAGTACAGGGAACTGAAGATTCAGAACATGCAGCAGAGGAATTACACAGAAAAAGCTGGGCGTTCAAAACGCCCAGTGAAGAAGGACAGACTGGCGTTTAAACGCCAGCCAGGGTGCCTGGTTGGGCGTTTAACGCCCAAAAAGGTAGTGCATTGGGCGTTAAATGCCAGAATGTGCACCATTCTGGGCGTTTAACGCCAGGATGGCACAAGGGGGAGGATTTTGTTTTCAAATCAATTTTTTTTAAGTTTTCAAAAGTTTTTCAAAATCAAATCTTTTTCAAAATCAATTTATTTCCTTTTTCAAAGATACTTGCTAACAATTAATGATTTGATTGAACATTTCAAGTATGTTGCCTTTTCTGTTGAGAAAGGTTTAATGTTTGAATCATATCTTTTCTTGTCAGGCAAGTCATTAATTTTTAAAATCAAATCTTTTTAAAACTGTTTTCAAATCATATCTTTTCAATCATATCTTTTTAAAACCATAACTTTTCAATCATATCTTTTTAATCACATTGTTTTCAAAATAATCCTCAATCATATCTTTTTAAATTCTAATTTCAAAATTTTTTTTTCAAAAATTACTTGATTTCTTTCCCACTCTTGATTTTCGAAAATCAAGTAAAGTTTTTCAAAATGTTGTTAAAATCTTTTTAATTAATTTTCGAAAAATTTCCTCCTCTCTTCTCACATCCTTCTATTTATGGAGCACCACTCCTCCTCAATGCACAATTCGAACTCTATCTGACTAAGTTCGAATTCTTCTCCTTCTTCCTTCTATTTTTCTTCTTCTCTGACACCTCAAGGAATCTCTATACTGTGACATAGAGGATTCCACATTTTCTTGTTCTCTTCTCTTTCATATGAGCAGGAATAAAGACAAAAGCATTCTTGTTGAAGCTGACCCTGAACCTGAAAGGACCTTGAAGCGAAAGCTAAGAGAAGCTAAGGCATAACTCTCTGCAGAGGACCTAACAGAAATCTTCAAAGAAGAAGACATGGCAGCCAAAAACAACAATAATGCAAACAATACAAGGAAGGTGCTGGGTGACTTTACTGCACCTACTCCCGACTTCTATGGGAGAAGCATCTCTATCCCTGCCATTAGAGCAAACAACTTTGAGCTTAAGCCTCAATTAGTTTCTTTAATGCAACAGAATTGCAAGTTCCATGGACTTCCATTGGAAGATCCTCATCAGTTCTTAGCTGAATTCTTGCAAATCTGTGACACTGTCAAGACTAATGGGGTTGACCCTGAGGTCTACAGACTTATGCTATTCCCTTTTGCTGTAAGAGACAGAGCTAGGACATGGTTGGACTCACAACCTAAAGAAAGCCTGGACTCATGGGAAAAGCTAGTCAATGCCTTCTTGGCAAAGTTCTTTCCACCTCAAAAATTGAGTAAGCTTAGAGTGGAAGTCCAAACCTTCAGACAGAAGGATGGAGAATCCCTCTATGAAGCTTGGGAAAGATACAAACAATTGATCAGAAAATGTCCTTCTGACATGCTTTCTGAATGGAGCATCATAGGTGTTTTCTATGATGGTCTCTCTGAACTATCCAAGATGTCTTTGGATAGCTCCGCTGGAGGATCTCTTCATTTGAAGAAGACGCCTACAGAAGCTCAAGAACTAATTGAAATGGTTGCAAATAACCAATTCATGTACACTTCTGAAAGGAATCCTATGAACAATGGGACAAATCAGAAGAAAGGAGTTCTTGAGATTGATACTCTGAATGCCATATTGGCTCAGAACAAAATATTGACTCAGCAAGTCAATTTGATTTCTCAAAGTCTGTCTGGAATGCAAAATGCACCAAGCAGTACTAAGGATGCTTCATCTGAAGAAGAAGCTTATGATCCTGAGAACCCTTCAATGGAATAGGTGAATTACCTGGGAGAACCCTATGGAAACACCTATAATTCTTCATGGAGAAATCATCCAAATTTCACATGGAAGGATCAACAGAGACCTCAACAAGGTTTCAACAACAATAATGGTGGAAGAAACAGGTTTAGCAATGGCAAGCCTTTTCCATCATCTTCTCAGCAACAGACAGAGAATTCTAAGCAGAACCCCTCTGACTTAGCAACTATGGTCTCTGATCTAATCAAAACCACTCAAAGTTTCATGACTGAAATAAGGTCCTCCATCAGGAATTTGGAGGCACAAGTGGGACAGCTGAGCAAGAAAATTACTGAACTCCCTCCTAGTACTCTCCCAAGCAATACAGAAGAAAATCCAAAAGGAGAGTGCAAGGCCATCAACATGGCCGAATTTGGAGAGGAAGGAGAGGAAGTGAACGCCACTGAGGAAGACCTCAATGGGCGTCCACTAACCTCCACTGAGTTCCCCAATGAGGAACCATGGGAATCTGAGTCTCAAAATGAGACCATAGAGATTCCATTGGACTTACTTCTGCCTTTCATGAGCTCTGATGAGTATTCTTCCTCTGAAGAGGATGAGTATGTCACTGAAGAGCAAGTTACTAAATACCTTGGAGCAATCATGAAGCTAAATGACAAGTTATTTGGAAATGAGACTTAGGAGGATGAACCCCCTTTGCTCACCAAAGAATTGGATGACTTGTCTAGGCAGAAATTACCTCAAAAGAGGCAGGACCCTGGGAAGTTCTCCATGCCTTGTACCATAGGCACCATGACCTTCAAGAAGGCTCTGTGTGACTTAGGGTCAAGTGTAAACCTCATGCCTCTCTCTGTAATGGAGAGGCTAGGGATCTTTGAGGTGCAAGCTCCAAAAATCTCACTAGAGATGGCAGACAATTCAAGAAAACAAGCTTATGGACTTGTAGAGGATGTTCTGGTAAAGATTGAAGACCATTACATCCCTGCTGATTTCATAGTCCTAGAGACTGGGAAGTGCATGGATGAATCCATCATCCTTGGCAGACCCTTCCTAGCCACAGCAAAGGCTGTGATTGATGTTGATGGAGGTGAACTGATCATTCAAGTGAATGAAGAATCCTTTGTGTTTAAGGCTCAAGGATATCCCTCTGTCACCATTGAGAGGAAGCATGAAGAGCTTCTCTCAAATCAGAGTCAAACAGAGCCCCCACAGTCAAACTCTAAGTTTGGTGTTGGGAGGCCACAACCAAACTCTAAGTTTGGTGTTGAACCCCCACATTCAAACTCTAAGTTTGGTGTTGGGAGGTTCCAACATTACTCTGAGAAAATGTGAGGCTCCATGAGAGCCCTCTGTCAAGCTACTGACATTAAAGAAGCGCTTGTTGGGAGGCAACCCAATGTTATATTTTACATATTTTCCTTTGTTATTTTATTTTATTTTGTAGGTTGATGATCATGAGAAGTCATAAAATCAAATGAAAAAGCAAAAACAGAATGAAAAACAGGAAGAAAAACAGCACACCCTGGAGGAAGAACCTACTGGCGTTTAAACGCCAGTAAGGCTAGCAGATGGGCGTTTAACGCCCAGTCTGGCACCATTCTGGGCGTTTAACGCCAGAAAGGGGCACCAGACTGGCGTTAAACGCCAGAAAAGGGCAAGCACCTGGCGTTAAACGCCAGAAATGGGCACCAGCCCGGCGTTTAACGCCAGAATTGGCACAGAACGCAAATTTTCTTGCCACTTGGTGCAGGGATGACTTTTCCTTGACACCTCAAGATCTGTGGACCCCACAGGATCCCCACCTACCCCACCACCCTCTCTCTTCTTCTTCACCCATTCACCAATCACCTCAATACCTCTTCCCCAAAAACCCTTCACTTATCAAATCCCATCTTCTCTTCACTACTCACATCCATCCTTCATAAAACCCCACCTACCTCACCCTTCAAATTCAAACCACTTTCCCTCCCAAACCCACCCATACATGACCGAACCATGAGCCCCCTGATGCCAAGGCATCTTAGGCTAGTTTCACTAGCCTTTTTCTTTTATTTTTAATTGTTTTATGCATTTTCTTGAGCCTTAAGTAATCATTTGGACCAAATAGTCATGCTTGTCTTAAATCATTCAAACATGAAGATTTTGATGCAAATTCCATGAGTTTTTAGTTATATTCCTTGAATGCTATGAATGGAAGAATTCTCATGAAATTTTGCAAGACTTTGATGCAGTTGTTTGGATGATTTCAGGGAAGAAGAGGCTAGGCAAGGAAGCAACAAAATCAATAAAAGAAGCTTGAATATCACATGTGGAGTTTAAGCTCCAGTTTAAGCTTAAACTGGAGCATTAAACGCCAAAATCATGAAAGCTGAAAGTGGCGTTTAACCTCCAGTTTAACCTTAAACTGAAAGTTAAACGCCAGAAATGAAATGCATCAGGGAGCCATTCCACGTTTAAGCTCCAGTTTAACCTTAAACTGGAGCTTGAACGTGTTCGACATTCTCCTCCAGGGTTGCCTTCTTCCATTTCCACGTTTAAGCTTCAGTTTAACCTTAAACTGAAGCTTAAACGTGCTCGAGCTTGTGCCTTCAGGGAGTGCCAGCGTTTAAGCTCCAGTTTAAGCTTAAACTGGAGCTTAAACGTGTTATATAGAACAGCTTGACCATGCCTTCTTCAAACATAAATAACTTGAGCTACAAAACTCCAAATGAGGTGATTCAAAATGCATTGGAAAGAAGACATCTAGAGCTTTCCAAGCATATATGGCATGCATGGTGGATACTAAAAATTGAGGGAGAAAACAGCCCCGTAATGTGCATAGAAGAGCATAGTACCAACATGCAATCAGGCCAGCTGACCTCTTCACCTTCCATGGAGTATAACTTGAGCTATAGAGATCCAATTGAGGTGCTTCCAGTTGCGTTAGAAAGCTGACATCCATAGCTTTCCAACGAGGTATAATTGTCTATATTTGGCATCAAATTGGCAAGGTTGACAAGAGAACAAAGTGACGACTCAAGAAAGGGGGGTGCAACGTTTGAGTGTAGTTTAATGGATCATTATCCTTTTTGGATCAATTATGTCACTCTACCCTTCAAGCAAGCAAGGCCCATCAACAACACCAAATCAAGGCCACAAGAATCATCTAGAATAGTTTATTTTCATTTGATTGTAATTTGCTTTTAATTTCATTTTCATTTTGTAATTTAGGGAGCCTATTTAAAGGCCTTAGTTTCTGCATTTGAAAAGGGGATTGAAGGGGAATCCAGCCCCTGAGGGGGACTTTTTTTTACACGGGGAAACTTTTTGATCATTTTGCTACTTTTCATATTTTGTAATTGAATTCAGAGCTATGACTCACTAAACCCCTTTCATTGGGTTAGGGAGCTCTATTGTAATTCAATGAATCAATAATAGTTTTATCTTCTTCTTCAATCTTTTCTCTTGAATTTTGTTAGAAAGCTTCTCGATCTAATTCCATTGGGTAGTTGTCTTGGGAAAGAAACTACCCATAATTGGAATCCTTCGGAACCTTGGGAAAGGAATGGAGGATTCATGCTAGAGAAGCTTTCTCACGGTGAATTGGATTGGGGTTTGGATGGATATTGTGACATGTAATCCTACCAAATTGTGGTTCATGAAACTGTGTGGTATAATCAGTGATCGAGCATCATCTCTTCTTATGAACATTTAAACCAAGGGATTGGGAATTTGTTTGTTTTTAGAGAGAATTGGTGAGCCAAGGGATTGGGATCCAATCATATAAGATTGCCAAGCAAAATTCAATGAATGCATTGGTTGAGGAAGGGATAAGACGTTTTGATTCAGAGATCTCAATATCTCCTGAAACCCAATGAATTCCCCATTTCTGATCTACCACTTTCTCTTACATTCTGCAATTAAATTCATGCAATCAACCCCATCCCTTTTAATTTCAGCAATTTAGCTTCTCGCTCTTTAATTCATGCAATTTTACATTCCGCAATTCTCATCTAAATCTTGATTCCGCTCAACTAGAACATACTTCTAATCCGAATTGCTCACTCAACCAATCCTTGTGGGATTCGACCTCACTCTATTGTGAGTTTTTACTTGACGATAACCGGTGCACTTGCCGGAAGGAATTTTGCCGATCGTGCAATTTCCTAAATCATAGCATATCAAGTTTATGCACATCACCCCCCTCTCCTATATAAACCCTTCTTCACCCCTTCATTTTCACACAACCTAAACACCACTTCTCCCCCTTTTTGGCCGAACACAAAGCCATTCCCTTCTTCCTCATTTCTTCTTCTTCTCCTCTATTCTTTCTTCTTTTGCTCGAGGACGAGCAAACCTTTTAAGTTTGGTGTGGTAAAAGCGTTGCTTTTTCATTTTTCCATAACCATTTATGGCATCCAAGGCCGGAGAAACCTCTAGAAAGAGGAAAGGGAAGGCTAAAGCTTCCACCTTCGAGTCATGGGAGATGGAGAGATTCATCTCAAGGGTGCATCAAGACCACTTCTATAAAGTTGTGGCCTTGAAGAAGGTGATCCCCGAGGTCCCCTTTTCACTCAAAAAGGGTGAATATCCAGAGATCCGACATGAGATCCGAAGAAGAGGTTGGGAAGTTCTTACCAACCCCATTCAACAAGTCAGAATCTTAATGGTTCAAGAGTTCTATGCCAATGCATGGATCACCAAGAACCATGATCAAAGTGTGAACCCGGATCCAAAGAATTGGCTTACTATGGTTCGGGGAAATACTTAGATTTTAGTCCGGAAAATGTGAGGTTGGCATTCAACTTGCCCATGATGCAAGGAGATGAACATCCTTACACTAGAAGGGTCAACTTTGATCAAAGGTTGGACCAAGTTCTCACTGACATTTGTGAAGAGGGCGCCCAATGGAAGAGAGATTCAAGAGGAAAGCCGGTTCAACTAAGAAGGCATGACCTCAAGCCCGTGGCTAGAGGATGGTTGGAGTTTATCCAACGCTCAATCATTCCCACTAGCAACCGGTCCGAAGTTACTCTAGACCGAGCCATCATGATCCATAGCATCATGATTGGAGAAGAAATAGAAGTTCATGAGGTCATAGCTCAAGAACTTTATAAGGTGGCGGACAAGTCCTCTACCTTGGCAAGGTTAGCCTTTCCTCACCTCATTTGTCACCTCTGTTATTCAGTTGGAGTTGACATAGAAGGAGACACCCCCATTGATGAGGATAAGCCCATCACTAAGAAAAGGATGGAGCAAACAAGAGACCCCTCTCATCATGAGATCCCTGAGATGCCTCAAGGGATGCACTTTCCTCCACAAGACTATTGGGAGCAACTGAACACCTCCCTAGGAGAATTGAGTTCCAACATGGGACAACTAAGGGTGGAGCACCAAGAACATTCCATCCTCCTCCATGAAATTAGAGAAGATCAAAGAATCATGAGAGAGGAGCAACAAAGACAAGGAAGAGACATTGAGGAGCTCAAGCACTCCACAAGATCTTCAAGAGGAAGAACAAGCCGCCATCACTAAGGTGGACCCGTTCTTTAATCTCCTTGTTCTTTGTTTTCTTGTTTTTCGAATTTTCATGCTTATGTTTATCCATGTTTGTGTCTTATGATCATTAGTGTCTTAAGTGTCTATGCCTTAAAGTTATGAATGTCCTATGAATCCATCACCTTTCTTGAATAAAAAAATTGTTCTTAATTGAAAAAGAAAAAGGATTGCATGAATTTTGAATTTTATAACAGTTTAATTATTTTGATGTGGTGGCAACACTTTTGTTTTCTGAATGTATGCTTGAACAGTGCATATGTCTTTTGAATTTGTGGTTCATGAATGTTGGCTCTTGAAAGAATGATGAAAAAGGAGACATGTTACTGAGGATATGAAAAATCACCAAAATGATTCTTGAAGCAAGAAAAAGCAGTGAATACAAAAAAAAACGAGAAAAAAAGAGAAAAGAGACGAAAAAAAGAAAGAAAAAGAAAGGAATAAAGTTGTGATCCAAGGCAAAAAGAGTGTGCTTAAGAACCCTGGGCACCTCTAATTGGGGACTCTAGCAAAGCTGAGTCACAATCTGAAAAGGTTCACCCAATTATGTGTCTGTGGCATGTATGTATCCGGTGGTAATACTGGAAGACAGAGTGCTTTGGGCTACAGCCAAGACTCAATAAGTAGCTGTGTTCAAGAATCATCATACTTAGCTAGGAGAATCAATAACACTATCTGGATTTTGAGTTCCTAAAGAAGCCAATCATTCTAAGTTTCAAAGGATAGAGTGAGATGCCAAAACTGTTCAGAGGCAAAAAGCTAAAAGCCCCGCTCATCTAATTAATACTGATCTTCATAGATGTTTTTGGAATTCATTGCATATTCTCTTCTTTTTATCTTATTTGATTTTCAGTTGCTTGAGGACAAGCAACAATTTAAGTTTGGTGTTGTGATGAGCGGATAATTTGTACGCTTTTTGGCATTGTTTTTAGTATGTTTTTAGTATATTTGGTTTATTTTTTAGTATATTTTTATTAGTTTTTAGTTAAAATTCACTTTTCTGGACTTTACTATGAGTTTTTGTGTTTTTCTGTGATTTCAGGTATTTTCTGGCTGAAATTGAGGGACCTGAGCAAAAATCTGATTCAGAGACTGAAAAGGACTGCAGATGCTGTTGGATTCTGACCTCCCTGCATTCGAAGTGGATTTTCTGTAGCTACAGAAGCCCAATTGGCGCGCTCTCAACGGCGTTGGAAAGTAGACATCCTGGGCTTTCCAGAAATATATGATAGTTCATACTTTGCCCAAGATTTGATGGCCCAAACCGGCGTCCAAAGTCACCTTCAGATTTCCCAGTGTTAAACGCCGGAACTGGCACCAAAATGGGAGTTAAACGCCCAAACTGGCATAAAAGCTGGCGTTTAACTCCAAGAAGAGTCTCTACACGAAAATGCTTCAATGCTCAGCCCAAGCACACACCAAGTGGGCCCGAAAGTGGATTTTTATGTCATTTACTCATCTTTGTAAACTTTAGGCTACTAGTTTTCTATAAGTAGGACCTTTTACTATTGTATTATCATCTTGGTTTTTCTGGTTCCCTCTCTGGGACCGAAGCCAATGATCACTTTTGTTCTTATGTATTCACAACGGTGGAGTTTCTACACACCATAGATTAAGGTGTGGAGCTCTGCTGTACCTCGAGTATTAATGCAATTACTATTGTTCTTCTATTCAATTCCGCTTGTTCTTTGTCCAAGATATCACTTGTTCTTCAACTTGATGAATGTGATGATCCGTGACACTCATCATCATTCTCACCTATGAACGCGTGACTGACAACCACCTCCGTTCTACCTTAGATTGGGTGAATATCTCTTGGATTCCTGATACACGATGCATGGTTGATCGCCTGACAACCGAGTGCTCGCCTGACAAACGAGCCAGCCATTCCGTGAGATCAGAGTCTTCGTGGTATAGGCAAGAACTGCTGGCGGCATTCAAGAGAATCCGGAAGGTCTAACCTTGTCTGTGGTATTCTGAGTAGGATTCAATGATTGAATGACTGTGACGTGCTTCAAACTCCTGAAGGCGGGGCGTTAGTGACAGACGCAAAAGAATCACTGGATTCTATTCCGGCCTGATCGAGAACCGACAGATGGATAGCCGTGCCGTGACAGGGTGCGTTGAACATTTCCACTGAGAGGATGGGAGGTAGCCACTGACAACGGTGAAACCCTTGCATAAGCTTGCCATGGAAAGGAGTAAGAAGGATTGGATGAAGACAGTAGGAAAGCAGAGAGACGGAAGGGACCAAGCATCTTCATACGCTTATCTGAAATTCCTACCAATGAATTACATAAGTATCTCTATCTTTATCTTTATGTTTTATTCATCATCTATACCCATTTGAGTCTGCCTGACTAAGATTTACAAGGTGACCATAGCTTGCTTCATACCAACAATCTCCGTGGGATCGACCCTTACTCGCGTAAGGTTTATTACTTGGACGACCCAGTGCACTTGCTGGTTAGTTGTGCGAAGTTGTAGTGATCACAATTTCGTGCACCAGGCTCTAAGGTAGAGCTTATGATAACAGGAAAGGTATCACCTTCTCCCAGAAATGCATATTTCAGGGATGGTGGTAATGGTTTGAGCTCGGCTTTGGGAGGTTTCTCCTCTTCCTGAGGGATTTTCAGAGGTTCTGTCATTCTCTCTGATTCCTCCAGATCATGCTGAACATCTTTAAAGATATCCTCTAGCTTTGATTCGAGACTCTCAGCGATATTAACCTCTTTTACCAGAGAGTCAATAATATCAACACTCATGCAGTCATTTGGGGTGTCTGGATGCTACATAGCTTTGACAACATTCAACTTGAACTCCTCCTCATTGACTCTCAGGGTTACTTCCCCTTTTTGGACATCAATAAGGGTTCAGCTAGTTGCTTGGAAAGGTCTTCCCAGAATGAGAGTTGCACTCTTGTGCTCCTCCATTTCCAGCACCACAAAGTCAGTAGGAAAGGCAAATGGCCCAACCTTGACAATCATGTCTTCAATCATGCCTGATGGGTATTTAATGGAGCCATCAGCAAGTTGGAGACATATCCGGGTTGGTTTGACTTCATCAGTCAACCCAATCTTTGTGATAATAGATGCAGGTATTAGGTTGATACTTTCCCCAAGATCACATAGAGCTTGCTTGGTACAAATACCCTCTAATGTGCATGGTATCATAAAGCTTTCGGGATTTTTAAGCTTCTCAGGTAAGCTTTTCAGAATGACTGCACTGCATTCTTCAGTGAGGTAAACTTTTTCAGTTTTCCTCCAATCCTTCTTGTGACTTAAGATCTCTTTCATGAACTTAGCATAAGAGGGTATTTGCTCAAGTGCCTCTGCAAACGGAATCTTTATTTCAAGAGTCCTAAGATAGTCTGCAAAGTGGGCAAATTACTTATCCTATTCCGCTTGACGGAGTTTCTGAGGATAAGGCATTTTGGCTTTGTATTTCTCAACCTTAGTTGCTGCAGGTTTATTGCCTACAGATGTAGGTTGAGAAGCCTTTTTAGAAGGGTTATTATCAGCACTTGTATTTGTCTGATCCCCCACTGGCATTTGAATGCCAGGGGTGGAAGCTGGAGTGGCGTTAGACGCCAACTCCTCACCTGTTTATGGCGTCTGAATGCCAGAACTATGCTTCCTTTGGGCATTCAATGCCAATTCATTGCTTGTTTCTGGTGTTGAACGCCAGGACTGAACATGGTTTGGGCGTTCAGCGCCAAGTTCCCACCTATTTTCTGGCGTTTGAACACCAGAATTATTCCTCTCTGGGCTCTTAATGTCCTCAGAGGGATTTTGGGTAGTTTGCTCATTTCTTGGCTTCCTGCTATCTTGAAGTGATATTTTTAATGTTTTCCCACTTCTTAATTGAACTGCTTGGCACTCTTCTGTTATTTGTTTTGATAGCTGCTGTTCTGTTTGCTTCAACTGTACTTCCATATTCATATTAGCCATTCTTGTTTCTTGTAATATCTCCTTGAATTCGGCAAACTGTTTTGTTAGAAAGTCTAATTGCTGATTGAATTCCATAGCTTGTTCTGCAGGACTGAGTTCAGCAGTCACTGTTTTAGCCTCTTCGTTGATGGAAGATTCACTGTTTAGGTACAGATGCTGATTTTTGGCAACTGTATCAATAAGCTCTTGAGCTTCTTCTATTGTCTTTCTCATGTGTATAAATCCACTAGCTGAGTGGTCTAGAGAAATCTGAGCTCTTTCTGTAAGCCCATAGTAGAAGATGTCTAACTGCACCCACTCTGAAAACATTTCAGAGGGGCATTTTCTTAGCATCTCTCTGTATCTCTCCCAAGCATCATAAAGGGATTCATTATCTCCTTGTTTGAAGCCTTGGATGCTTAGCCTTAGCTGTGACATCCGTTTTGGAGGAAAATAGTGATTCAGGAATTTTTCTGACAGCTGTTTCCGTGTCTTTATGCTGTCCTTAGGTTGGTTATTTAACCACCTCTTAGCTTGGTCCTTTACAGCAAATGGAAATAGTAATAATCTGTAGACATCCTGATCTACTTCCTTATCATGTACTGTGTCAGCAATTTGTAAAAATTGTGCCAGAAACTCTGTAGGTTCTTCCTGTGGAAGACCGGAATATTGGCAACTTTGCTGCACCATGATGATGAGCTGAGGATTCAACTCAAAACTACTGACTCCGATGGAGGGTATACAGATACTACTCCCATATGAAGCAGTAGTGGGGTTAGCATATGACCCTAGAGTCCTTCTGGACTGTTCATTTCCACTTAGTTCCATGATGGAGCAAGGGAGATGATATGGATGTTGATATTATTTATTTTATTAAATATAAAAATTTATTTTCGGAATAATAAAATAAAATAAGATAAAATAAAATGAAATAAAATAAAAAAATGAAATAAAAATAAAAATAAAAATAAAAATAAAATTTGAAAATATTTTATGAAGATTTTCGAAAAAGATGGGGAGAGAGAAATTGGTTAGGATATTTTCGAAAATTTTGAGAAAAGATAAGATAGAAGATATAATTTGTAAAAGATAAATATGATAGGAAAAAGATGTAATTGAAAATTGAAAAGATATAAAAGATATTTGAAAAAGATAAATTTGTTTTGAAAAAGATATTGTGAAGATTTGAAAAAGATATTTATGAGTTGAAAATATTTTAAGAAGGAAAAGATATAGATTTGTTTTGAAAAAGATAAATTTTTTTTTTGAATTTTGAATTTTATGATGAAAGAGAAAAACACATAAAAGATACAAGATTTAAAATTTTTAAATCTAATGCTCCTTGTTTTCGAAAATTTTGGAGGGAAAATACCAAGAAACACCAAACTTAAAAATTTTAAGAACAAAACACAAAAAAGACTCAAGAACACTTTGAAGATCCACAAGAACACCAAGAACAAAAGAAAGAACACCAAACTTAAAATTTTTAGAAAGCTTCAATAAAATTTTCGAAAATTATAAAAAGATTAACAACAAAACACCAAATTAAAGTTTGGCTCAAGATTCAATCAAAGAAAAATTATTTTTGAAAAAGATTTTAAAAAGAAGATACCCAATTGCCAAGAACATAAGCCAACGCTCTAGCCAACTGAGCTATAAATGTAACGTGTTTTAAAGATGTATTAATTTTATAAACAAGAATAAATTTTTTGAAAACTAATGTTTTAAAAAAGCACAAGAAAAACAAGAAAAGACACAGAACAAGACAAACAAAGATCAAACAAGAAAAATTGACAAGAACAATTTGAAGATCAAGGAAAAACAAAGAACACTAATTCGAAAATTTAAAGGAAAATACAAGATATGCAATTGACACCAAACTTAGAGCATGACACTAAACTCACGAAAAAAATTAAAATTTGATAAAGAAAAATAATATTTTTGAAAAATTTTGAAAAGGGAATAAAGGACTCAGAATTTAATGACTCTATAGCAACAAAAATAAATTATTCCTAATCTAAGCAACAAAATAAACCTTTAGTTGTTCAAACTCGAACAATCCCCGGCAATGGTGCCAAAAACTTAGTGCATGAAATTGTGTATGGCAATATTAATGGACTATTTAACACAGCTTCGCACAACTAACCAGCAAGTTGATAAACGAAATTTATCATGCCGATATAGAATTCAATAATGGATATAATCGTGAGTATAGTCTAATCGACATTCAAACTTCGCGTCAAACAATCCTACAATCTATAACCGAGAGTACTAGTCTCCCGAGTCGTCCTCCCTTGGAATTGCTAGAGAATGCATCTTATTGATTAGGAAGCCTTGTTATGATTCTTTGAGGGTTTAGCAAAATAGATGACAAACAATCAATTTTAGAAGACTTGGCCTAGGGTCGGCATTTGAAATTCTATCATTATAGTTTCTTCAATGTTGATAACAATTAGGCCTTGCTTCATTTAGTTAACCCCTAGGTATAGAGGAAAGTCAAATGAGAGTAACTAACTTGAGTCACAAGTCCTAGTTTTACCCTAGGGAAATCTAGCTTTAGTGCACTCCAAGTCAATTAGCAATTTCTAATTCCAAATCAACAATTGACATAAACTATTCAACTCTTTCTAATGGTCCAAACCCTATGCCAAGTAAGAAACTTTTACTCCATGACTAGTGTTGGCATTTTATCAAACAATTGATGAGCAAGAATGAAAGACATAGTAAGAATGAGAAGAAATTAGAATTAAAAATGCTTCAACACAAGAAACTAACAACAATCAACAAGAACAACAATGAAAATGAACTTCTCAAGAAATTGATAGAATCCAAAACTACAAAGTTGAATCTAGGATCTATGAGAATTGAGCAATTACAAGCACTAATTGAGACTAGAGAAGAAGATCTATAACATGAACAAAGTAAATTGAGAATTGCAATGGATCTCACCAAAGAGTGATTGAGAATTCAGAAGTTGAAGAAGATGAACCTAATGAGAGCTTGGAATCTCTCTCTCTACCCAAGAGTGTAACTACCATTAGTAAAAATATCTAGAACAATCTAAAAATGAGCCAAAAAGTCCCTTAACCCTTCAACCCCTGGTCTTCTTAAGCTCTTCCCGCCAAGGCACTTCCCCAAGATGGGATCTCCAACTGTCTCCACGCCCAGGTCACGTGACTCTTTTAAAAATCATATTCGAGCATCGGCGCGCACGCGCAAAGCACGCGTGGCGCCACTGGGGAACCTTGCAATGCGAGCGGAAGCGTAACGTACGCGTGCGCGCCCATGGGGATCATGGCTTAGCCGCTACACATGCCGGCTCATTGCTTGGCTTTTGACTTTGGCTTCTAGCTGCGCAATCAACGCGGGCGCGCCAAGTACGCGCACCCGCCCTTGCTGAAGTTCCCAAGGCTCAATTTCTCTTGCTCCCTTCCTTTGCACCCATGCTCCTTCTCTCTTCCGGTTCATCCCTGCCCTATATTCTGAAACCACTTAACACACAGGTCACAGCATCGAATGGCACCAAGAGAAGATTAGAAATGTATCTAGTTTAGTGCAAAATAAGCATGTTTTCATCCATGAGGCAGAAATTAGGAAAGGAACACAAAGTCTTGTATTTCCATATGAAAAGCATGTGGAATCATTGATAAGACCCCTGAAATCAATACAAGATAAACCCTCAAATGGGGTTTATCAACCTCCCCACACTTAGATTCTAGCATGTCCTCATGCTTAAAGAAATGCAAAAGACCGAAGGATCATAAAGGTATAAGTCTCATGAGGTGCAACCTACTTACATGAATGCAACTATGACTAGTGTTACTATCTACTTGGTTAGGAACAAATCAACCTTCCTAAGATACATGCAAGCATATTGGGTAAGATAGTGGCCAATGCATGGGACTTACCAATTTTCAGTCATCAAGTGCAATATACGCAACTTTGCATGAAGAACGCTCGTGAGAGCCGGAAACAAGAATTAGAGCCTTCGAACCCTCACCGGAAGCGTTTACACTCTATTCGCTCAAGTGTTTAGGGTTGATTCTCTCAATTTTCTCCTAATCATGCTTTCCAAGATTTGTTCTCCATCTAACAATCAACATTTATTCCATGCATGTGTACAAATATCATGAGGTCTTGTCTTTAGGTTGTAATGGGGCTAGGGTCAAGGTAGGATGCATATTTGGCTAAGTGAGCTTGAATTTTTGAATCCTTGATAAGCTTAAGCTCCCCACCTAGCCTATGACGTCCTATACAATTTCGAAGCTAACCTAACTACCCATTCTTCACTTTTCACATACTCATGTATCCCTTTTTCAATTCACAACACTCATGCATTGATTTTATTGAGCTACACTTTGCTTTGGGGCATTTTGTCCCCTTTTATTCCTTTCTTTTTCTTCTCTCTCTTTTTTTTCTTTTTTTTCATTCATTTTTTTTTCATTTCTTTTCTATATACAAGAGCGTCAATGCATAAGGTTTATACATTTGATCAATACATGAGCATGTACTCAATTCCCAATATTTCCAATAAAAATATAAAACTACCCTTTTATTTACCCAATGTCCCAAGATTCCCACATTTGAATGATACTCACACACACTCGCCTAAGCTAATCAAGGATCCAAAGAGGGACATTTATTGTTTTCCGCTTTAGGCTTGTAATGTACTAATTTAAAGAACAAGTGGGTTAAGCGTAGGTTCAAATTTGCTAACAAGGGGAGATAAAGGGTAAGGCTATTTGGTAAGTGAGCTAATGAAGTGATGGCCTCAATCATATAAATGCATGAATACAAGGAATAATGGACATATAGACTCAAACAAAGCAAGGATCACACTTATAGAGAGAAAACAATTGCACACAAGAAGGAGAATAAGTGACTATAAGATGTAGCCACAAAACAAGGCTCAAAGCTCACTAGCTTGTGTTCTTAACTCAAAATTCATATTCCAAAATACAATTCTTCAAGCAAGTTTAGCATCAAAATATTCAAAATTGGCAATGTCAAGGTTGCCCCAAAGTATTAGTTTCCTAAGAGAGAGTTTCATTGTTCCAACCAAGTAAATTTATCATGCAAATGGTATCAAAGAAAACCTAATCATGCAACCTATCCTAACTACAAAGGAGTTCAAAAGAAAAAATTTATTCGGGTGTTACCTACGGAGATCGGTCAGCCGACCTCCCCACACTTAAAACTTAGCACGGTCCTCCGTGCTATAGGTGATGTGCAATGGGTGGCCGAGTCCCGAGTGTCCTTCATCTCCGTTGTCATCGCTATTTCCGCTCGAAGTTGCGGTGGATGTGGAGATATCTGGTTCCTCCATAGGGAGGGTGACAATGCTTAGAAGCTTCTTCACGTGAGCATATCGGCGCTGGTTACGCCTCTCATAATGGTCCAACTTCTTGTGAAGGTCTTCAAGGCGTTGGGTGGCTGATTTTTGTGGTGCGGATGAGGTAGTGGTGTTGCGAGTTGGGGTGGTCAGTCCAAGGTCCTTGGTGACTTCCGGAGGCTTGAGGCACCTCTTGGTCGGAATAACATCGCCCTCGACTGGGATCGAGGTCCTCCTATCCTTAGCCTCTCGGTGGACACCGGCTGCCGCTACTAATTCGGTCACCATAGCGGGGAAGGGTAAGTTTTCTTTAACATGAATGTGCCCCATGGATTGGCGAATGGCATACGAAATGTCGACTGATTTCTCGGTTAGGATGCACCATACCAATAAGGCAAGCTCGGTGGTAATGGATGACCCATGGGTGCTCGAAAGCACGTAGTGGGCTAGGATTTGGGCCCATGCTGCGGCTTCTTGAGTGAGGAAACGTGCATCTAAACCCTTTGGTCTTTGCTTTATGGTTCCCCGAATCCAAGACGCTTCGGGTAAAGCTATTACGCAGAGGATTGCGCTCCAATCGAACTCACGTTCGTTGCATGCTGACAAGACTTCTTGATAGGCGTCATATGCATCCGCCAATGGCCCAATCTTAAGTACTCCTTGGATGGCTTCCACCGTGACTGACACTTGCTTTCGGCACACAAAGATTGATGTGAGAAGGGGTGAGTGGTAGTTGGAGTAGAATTCCACCACCCATGATAAATTGACCTCCTTTGGTTGCCTCAAGAGGAACCTCCATTGCCTCCGGTCAATGTGTGGCATCACTATCGGAGTGAGGTGGGCCGGTAGGACTAGAAAGGGCTCCAGGTGATAATTCCGCTCAATCATCCTTGAGTAAACAAGTTCGCAGTAGCGGTTAGGGAACTTGTTTGAGTCCTTTGGAGGGTTGTCCTTCTCTAAAGCATCAATGGGGCCCTTAGCCTTCTTGAGGAGGGGCTTGACTGTTGGTTCTTGGCGCGCTCTGTTGGTGGTTGGCTTTTTCGGGGCTTTCCCCTTGTTCTTTTTGATGACCATCCTGCGATAGTAAAGAAAGGAGATAACATCAAACCCAAAAAAGCGTAATTGAATGTGATCATACAAGTGAGAAATTGTTCCATAAGAATATGGGTATCCTTATTACATGACAGCTGCAACATGTAACTAAGATAACATTTGATAAGCAAGGCAAATCACTGGCATGTGGTATAGGGGTAGTGTAAGCATGCAAGTAAAAGGCATGAGAAGCATACACCCTCAAATACCAAAAGTGGAAAGCAATTTATGAAAAGGTGAGTGGGTGGATTGTAGAATGTGAGGGTGCACCCAAAAGTGACTAAGGTATTGGGAGAAAGCACATAGTTAAGAAGCAATAAATTACAATGAGCACAAAAAAAATCATGTATGCTTTTCCTCAAACACTTGGCGTGCATCCTTTTTGTAGTATGCAAATAGATGAGGGGGAAGCAATGTAACATTCCACAAACCAATATTAATCACTACAATGCACAATGGTTGTAAGAAAATCATGCAACACATCGCATCTACCAATGCAAAAGAAGTTATGACCCAAGTGCCAATGAAGAAAAGAAGTGAGGGGCTCAAAAGAGGGAGGAAAAAAGAAAAAGACTACCTAAAAGAGAATGAAATCAACTGACTAAGAAGCAAAAGAGAGAAGTAGAGCAAGAGGGAAGCATAGTATAGTACCTTGATAGAGATGGAAAGGGAGTATAGGAGAGAAAGTTATAGAGTGGAATGATGGAGAATGGAGGGAGTAGTGTAGGGACCACCGGAGGTGGGTGGTCGCCGGAGCTGATGGTGGGAGGTGGATGGAAGGAAAAAATGGTGGTAGATAGTAGGGAGGTAAGTGATGAGCGGATAATTTGTACGCTTTTTGGCACTGTTTTTAGTATGTTTTTGGTAGTTTTAGTTGAGTTTTTATTATATTTTTATTAGTTTTTAATTAAAATTCACTTTTCTGGACTTTACTATGAGTTTGTGTGTTTTTCTGTGATTTCAGGTATTTTCTGGCTGAAATTGAGGGATCTGAGCAAAAATCTGATTCAGAGACTCAAAAGGACTGCAGATGCTGTTGGATTCTGACCTCCCTGCATTCGAAGTGGATTTTCTGGAGCTACAGAAGCCCAATTGGCGCTCTCTCAACGGCGTTGGAAAGTAGACATCCTGGGCTTTCCAGCAATATATAATAGTCCATACTTTGCCCAAGATTTGATGGCCCAAACCGGCGTTCAAAGTCACCTCAAGAAATTCCAGCGTTAAACGCCGGAACTGGCATAAAACTTGGAGTTAAACGCCCAAACTGGCATGAAAGCTGGCGTTTAACTCCAGAAAACGTCTCTACACGAAAATGCTTCATTGCTCAGCCCAAGCACACACCAAGTGGGCCCGGAAGTGGATTTCTATGTCATTTACTCATCTTTGTACACCTTAGGCTACTAGTTTTCTATAAATAGGACCTTTTACTATTGTATTTTTATCTTCGGACATCTAGTTCTTAAATCATTGGGAGGCTGGCCATTTGGCCATGCCTAGACCTTGTTCTTATGTATTTTCAACGGTGGAGTTTCTACACACCATAGATTAAGGTGTGGAGCTCTGCTGTACCTCGAGTATTAATGCAATTACTATTGTTCTTCTATTCAATTCCGCTTGTTCTTTGTCCAAGATATCACTTGTTCTTCAACTTGATGAATGTGATGATCCGTGACACTCATCATCATTCTCACCTATGAACAAGGTGACTGACAACCATTCTTGTTCTACAAGCATCTGAGGCTTAGTGAATATCTCTTGGATTCTTTAACCGGAATCCTCGTGGTATAGGCAGGACCTGATGGCGGCATTCAAGAGAATCCGGAAGGTCTAACCTTGTCTGTGGTATTCTGAGTAGGATTCAATGATTGAATGACTGTGACGTGCTTCAAACTTGTAACCTGCTGGGCGTTAGAGACAGACGCAAAAGAGGGATTCTATTCCGGCAGGGGAGGGAACCGAACCGGTGATTGGCCGCACTGTGACAGAGTGTATGAGCATTAGCTTTCACTGCGAGGATGGGAGGTAGCTGCTGACAACAGTGAAACCCTACACGAGCTTGCCATGGAAAGGAGTAAGAAGGATTGGATGAAGACAGTAGGAAAGCAGAGAGACGGAAGGGAAGGCATCTTCATGCGCTTATCTGAAGTTCCTACCAATGAATTACATAAGTATCTCTATCTTTATCTTTTATGTTATTTTCGTTCATCACCATATCCATTTGAGTCTGCCTGACTAAGATTTACAAGATGACCATAGCTTGCTTCATACCACCAATCTCCGTGGGATCGACCCTTACTCGCGTAAGGTATTACTTGGACGACCCAGTGCACTTGCTGGTTAGTTGTGCGAAGTTGTAGTGATCACAATTTCGTGCACCAAGTTTTTGGCGCCGTTGCCGGGGATTGTTCTTGTGTATGGACAACTGATGGTTCATCTTGTTGCTTAGATTAGGTATTATTTTTCTTCAGAGTTCTTAAGAATGAATTCTAGTGTTTCAAGGTGATGTTCTTATCATCACCAAAGCTGATTGATCATCATCAATTTAGCTCTTGAATGCAATGTCCTGCTGAAGCTTAGCTAGCTATGTCTAATTCCTTTAGACTAAAGCTTTAGACTAACATTGCATGATTCCTGGAATTCTCATTAAAAATTTTGATACCTTTATTTTCTTTTCCACTTAATTTTCGAAAAAAAAAGCCAAAAAAATTACAAAATCATAAAATCCAAAAAAAAAAAAAAAAAAAATTTTCTTGTTTGAGTCTAGAGTCTCATCTTAAGTTTGGTGTCAATTGCATGTTTCTGTTCTTCTTGCATTTTTCGAATTTATGCATGTGTCTTAATTAATCTTCAAGTTGTTCTTGATAATTTCCTTGTTTTGATCTTTGAATTCTATTGACTTGAGTGTTTTGTTGTTTCTCATATGCATTCTTATTTTGTTAGTGTCAATAGTATACAAACTGCTAAGTTTGGTGTCCTGCATGCATTGTTATTTGATTATAGTTGCATTTTGATTATTCCTCATCATTAAAAATCCAAAAATATTTTTAATTTGTGTCTTTTCAAGTCAATAATGCAGAGAATTGAAGATTCAGAACATACTGCAGAGGAATCACACAGAAAAAGCTGGGCATTCAAAAATGCCCAGTGAAGAAGACAGACTGGCGTTTAAACGCCAGCCAGGGTGCCTGGTTGGGCGTTTAACGCCCAAAAGGGTAGTAGTTTGGGCGTTAAACGCCAGAATGTGCACCATTCTGGGCGTTTAACGCCAGGATGGCAAAGGGGGAAGATTTTGTTTTCAAAATCAATTTTTTTCAAGTTTTCAAAGTTTTTCAAAATCAAATCTTTTTCAAATCATATCTTTTCAATCAAATGTTTTCAAAATCAATTTCTTTCCTTTTTCATTGATACTTACTAACAATTAATGATTTGATTGAACTTTTTTGCCTTTTCTGTTGAGGAAGGTTTTATGTTTAAATCATATCTTTTCTTGTTAGGCAAGTCATTAATTTTTAAAATCAAATCTTTTTTCTAAAATTGTTTTCAAATCATATCTTTTAAAATTGTTTTCAAATCATATCTTTTTCAATCACATCTTTTTCAAAATAAGCTTTCAATCATATCTTTTTGATTTCTAATTTCAAATCTTTTTCAAAAATCACTTGATTTCTTTTCCACTTTTATTTTCGAAAATCAATTAGTGTTTTTCAAAAATGTTTTCAAAATCTTTTACTTAATTTTCGAAAATTACTTCCCTTCTTCTCACATCCTTCTATTTTTGGACTAACTCTATTCCTTAATGCAAAATTCGAACTCCATCTTCTTTGATAAGTTCGAATTTTCTACTTCTGTCTTCCATTTTTCTTCCTCTGACACCTCAAGGAATCTCTATACTGTGACATAGAGGATTCCATATTTTCTTGTTCTCTTCTCTTTCATATGAGCAGGAACAAAGACAAAGGCATTCTTGTTGAAGCTGACCCTGAACCCGAAAGGACCTTGAAGAGAAAGCTAAGAGAAGCCAAAGCACAACTCTCTTTAGAGGGCCTGACCGAATTCTTCAAAGAAGAAGAACACATGGCAGCCGAAAACAACAACAATGCCAACAATGCAAGGAAGGTGCTGGGTGACTTTACTGCACCTACTCCCAATTTCTATGGGAGAAGCATCTCTATCCCTGCCATTGGAGCAAACAACTTTGAGCTTAAGCCTCAATTAGTTTCTCTAATGCAACAGAATTGCAAGTTCCATGGACTTCCAATGGAAGATCCTCATCAGTTCTTAGCTGAATTCTTGCAAATCTGTGACACAGTCAAGACTAATGGGGTAGACCCTGAGGTCTATAGACTGATGCTATTCCCTTTTGCTGTAAGAGACAGGGCTAGAATATGGTTGGACTCACAACCTAAAGAAAGCCTGGATTCTTGGGAAAAGCTAGTCAATGCCTTCTTGGCAAAGTTCTTTCCACCACAAAGATGGAGTAAGCTTAGAGTGGAAGTCCAAACCTTCAGACAGAAGGATGGTGAATCCCTCTATGAAGCTTGGGAAAGATACAAACAATTAATCAGAAGATGTCCCTCAGACATGCTTTCTGAATGGAGCATCATAGATATTTTCTATGATGGTCTCTCTGAACTGTCCAAGATGTCTTTGGATAGCTCTGCTGGAGGATCTCTTCATCTAAAGAAGACGCCTACAGAAGCTCAAGAGCTAATTGAAATGGTTGCAAATAACCAATTCATGTACACTTCTGAAAGGAATCCTGTGAACAATGGGACTAGTCAGAAGAAAGGAGTTCTTGAGATTGACACTCTGAACGCCATTTTGGCTCAGAACAAGATATTGACTCAACAAGTCAATTTGATTTCTCAAAGTCTGTCTGGAATGCAAAATGCACCAAGCAGTACTAAGGAGGCTTCATCTGAGGAAGAAGCTTATGATCCTGAGAACCCTTCAATGGAAGAGGTGAATTACCTAGGAGAACCCTATGGAAACACCTATAATTCTTCATGGAGAAATCACCTAAATTTCTCATGGAAGAATCAAGAGAGACCTCAACAAGGTTTCAACAATAATGGTGGAAGAAACAGGTTTAGCAATAGCAAGCCTTTTTCATCATCTTCTCAGCAACAGACAGAGAATTCTAAGCAGAACCCCTCTGACTTAGCAACCATGGTCTCTGATCTAATTAAAACCACTCAAAGTTTCATGACTGAAACAAGGTCTTCCATTAGGAACTTGGAGGCACAAGTGGGTCAGCTGAGCAAGAAAATTACTGAACTCCCTCCAAGTACTCTTCCAAGCAATACAGAAGAAAATCCAAAAGGAGAGTGCAAAGCCATAACCATGGCCGAATATGGAGAGGAAAGGGAGGAGATGGACGCCACTGAGGAAAGCCTCAATGGGCGTGTACCAACCTCCAATGAGTTCCCTAATGAGGAACCATGGGAATCTGAGGCTCAAAATGAGACCATAGAGATTCCACTGGACTTACTTCTGCCATTCATGAGCTCTGATGAGTATTCTTCCTCTGAAGAGGATGAGTATGTCACTGAAGAGCAAGTTGCTAAATACCTTGGAGCAATCATGAAGCTAAATGACAAGTTATTTGGAAATGAGACTTGGGAGGATGAATCTCCCTTGCTCACCAAAGAACTAGATGACTTGTCTAGGCAGAAATTACCTCAAAAGAGACAAGATCCTGGGAAGTTTTCAATACCTTGTACCATAGGCACCATGACCTTCAAAAAGGCCTTGTGTGACTTAGGGTCAAGTGTGAACCTCATGCCTCTCTCAGTAATGGAGAAGCTAAGGATCTTTGAGGTACAAGCTGCAAGAATCTCATTGGAGATGGCAGACAACTCAAGAAAACAAGCTCATGGACTTGTAGAGAATGTTTTGGTAAAAGTTGAAGACCATTACATCCCTACTGATTTCATAGTCCTAGAGACTGGGAAGTGCATGGATGAATCCATCATCCTTGGCAGACCCTTCCTAGCCACAGCAAAGGCTGTGATTGATGTTGATAGAGGTGAACTAATCATTCAAGTGAATGAAGAATCCTTTGTGTTTAAGGCTCAAGGATATCCCTCTGTCACCATGGAGATGAAGCTTGAAGAGCTTCCCTCAAATCAGAGACAAATAGAGCCCCCAAAGTCAAACTCTAAGTTTGGTGTTGGGAGGCCACAACCAAACTCTAAGTTTGGTGTTGAACCCCCACATTCAAACTCTAAGTTTGGTGTTGGGAGGTTCCCACATTGCTCTGATCATTTGTAAGGCTCATTGAGAGCCCTCTGTCAAGCTACTGATATTAAAGAAGCGCTTGTTGGGAGGCAACCCAATGATTATATTTTATATATTTCTCTTTGTTATTTTATGTTTTTTGTAGGTTGATGATCATAAGAAGTCACAAAATCAATTGAAAAAGCAAAAACAGAATGAAAAACAGGAAGAAAAACAGCACACCCTGGAGGAAGAACTCACTGGCGTTTAAACGCCAGTGAGGGTAGCAGTTGGGCGTTTAACGCCCAGTCTGGCACCATTCTGGGCGTTTAACGCCAGAAAGGGGCACCAGACTGGCGTTAAACGCCAGGAAAGGGCTAGAACCTGGCGTTAAACGCCAGAAATGGGCACCAGCCCGGCGTTTAACGCCAGAATTGGCTCAAAACGTGTTTTTGAGCCCCATTTGGTGCAGGGATGACTTTTCCTTGACACCTAAGGATCTGTGGACCCCACAGGATCCCCACAAACCCCTCACCTATCAAATCCCATCTTTCTCTTCACCACTCACCTCCATAAAACCCCACTTACCTCACCATCCAAATTCAAACCACTACTTCTTCCCCTTTTGGCCGAACCACAAGGCCATCTCCCTCTCCTCCATTTCTTCTTCTTCTACTCTCTTCTTTCTTCTTTTGCTCGAGGACGAGCAAACCTTTTAAGTTTGGTGTGGTAAAAGCATTGCTTTTTGTTTTTCCATAACCATTTATGGCATCCAAAGCCGGTTCAACTGAGAAGGCATGACCTCAAGCCCATCACTAAAAAGAAGATGGAGCAAACAAGAGACCCCTCTCATCATGAGATCCCTGAGATACCTCAAGGGATGCACTTTCCTCCACAAGACTATTGGGAGCAACTGAACACCTCCCTAGGAGAATTAAGTTCCAACATGGGACAACTAAGGGTGGAGCACCAAGAACATGCCATCCTCCTCCATGAAATTGGAGAAGATCAAAGGATCATGAGAAAGGAGCAACAAAGACAAGGAAGAGACATTGAGGAGCTCAAGCACTCCATAGGATCTTCAAGAGAAAGAAAGAGCCGCCATCACTAAGGTGGACCCGTTCTTTAATCTCCTTGTTCTTTATTTTTCTGTTTTTCGAATTTTAGTGCTTTATGTTTATCCATGTTTGTGTCTTATGATCATTAGTGTCTTAGTGTCTATGCCTTAAAGCTATGAATATGAATCCATCACCTTTCTTAAATGAAAACTGTTTTTATCACAAAAGAACAAGAAGTACAGGATTTCAAATTCATCCTTAAAACTAGCTTAATTAGTTTGATGTGGTGACAATACTTTTTATTTTCTGAATGTATGCTTGAACAGTGCATATGTCTTTTGAATTTGTTGTTCATGAATGTTAAAATTGTTGGCTCTTGAAAGAATGATGAAAAAGGAGACATGTTACTGAGGATCTGAAAAATCATAAAAATGATTCTTGAAGCAAGAAAAAGCAGTGAATACAAAAAAAAAAAAAACAAAAGAGAAAGCAAGCGAAAAAAAAAAAAAGAAAAAAAAGAAAAAGAAAGAAATAAAGTTGTGATCCAAGGCAAAAAGAGTGTGCTTAAGAACCCTGGACACCTCTAATTGGGGACTTTAGCAAAGCTAAGTCACAATCTGAAAAGGTTCACCCAATTATGTGTCTGTGGCATGTATGTATCCGGTGGTAATACTGGAAGACAGAATGCTTTGGGCCACGGCCAAGACTCATAAAGTAGCTGTGTTCAAGAATCATCATACTTAACTAGGAGAATCAATAACACTATCTGGATTCTGAGTTCCTAAAGAAGCCAATCATTCTGAATTTCAAAGGATAAAGTGAGATGCCAAAACTGTTCGGAGGCAAAAAGCTACTAGTCCCGCTCATCTAATTTGGAGCTCAGTTTCATTGATAATTTGGAGTCTATAGTATATTCTCTTCTTTTTATCTTATTTGATTTTCAGTTGCTTGAGGACAAGCAACAATTTAAGTTTGGTGTTGTGATGAGCGGATAATTTGTACGCTTTTTGGCACTGTTTTTAGTATGTTTTTGGTAGTTTTAGTTGAGTTTTTATTATATTTTTATTAGTTTTTAATTAAAATTCACTTTTCTGGACTTTACTATGAGTTTGTGTGTTTTTCTGTGATTTCAGGTATTTTCTGGCTGAAATTGAGGGATCTGAGCAAAAATCTGATTCAGAGACTCAAAAGGACTGCAGATGCTGTTGGATTCTGACCTCCCTGCACTCGAAGTGGATTTTCTGGAGCTACAGAAGCCCAATTGGCGCGCTCTCAACGGCGTTGGAAAGTAGACATCCTGGGCTTTCCAGCAATATATAATGGTCCATACTTTGCTCAAGATTTGATGGCCCAAACCGGCGTTCAAAGTCACCTCAAGAAATTCCAGCGTTAAACGCCGGAACTGGCATAAAACTTGGAGTTAAACGCCCAAACTGGCATGAAAGCTGGCGTTTAACTCCAGAAAATGTCTCTACACGAAAATGCTTCATTGCTCAGCCCAAGCACACACCAAGTGGGCCCGGAAGTGGATTTCTATGTCATTTACTCATCTTTGTACACCTTAGGCTACTAGTTTTCTATAAATAGGACCTTTTACTATTGTATTTTTATCTTCGGACATCTAGTTCTTAGATCATTGGGAGGCTGGCCATTCGGCCATGCCTAGACCTTGTTCTTATGTATTTTCAACGGTGGAGTTTCTACACACCATAGATTAAGGTGTGGAGCTCTGCTGTACCTCGAGTATTAATGCAATTACTATTGTTCTTCTATTCAATTCCGCTTGTTCTTTGTCCAAGATATCACTTGTTCTTTAACTTGATGAATGTGATGATCCGTGACACTCATCATCATTCTCACCTATGAACAAGGTGACTGACAACCATTCTTGTTCTACAAGCATCTGAGGCTTAGTGAATATCTCTTGGATTCTGTAACCGGAATCCTCGTGGTATAGGCAGGACCTGATGGCGGCATTCAAGAGAATCCGGAAGGTCTAACCTTGTCTGTGGTATTCTGAGTAGGATTCAATGATTGAATGACTGTGACGTGCTTCAAACTTGTAACCTGCTGGGCGTTAGTGACAGACGCAAAAGAGGGATTCTATTCCGGCAGGGGAGGGAACCGAACCGGTGATTGGCCGCACTGTGACAGAGTGTATGAGCATTAGCTTTCACTGCGACGATGGGAGGTAGCTGCTG
Source organism: Arachis stenosperma (assembly GCF_014773155.1). Taxonomy (NCBI): domain Eukaryota; kingdom Viridiplantae; phylum Streptophyta; class Magnoliopsida; order Fabales; family Fabaceae; genus Arachis; species Arachis stenosperma. The sequence goes on from NC_080385.1 coordinate 68,729,405, forward strand.
ACAACAGTGAAACCCTACACGAGCTTGCCATGGAAAGGAGTAAGAAGGATTGGATGAAGACAGTAGGAAAGCAGAGAGACGGAAGGGAAGGCATCTTCATGCGCTTATCTGAAGTTCCTACCAATGAATTACATAAGTATCTCTATCTTTATCTTTTATGTTATTTTCGTTCATCACCATATCCATTTGAGTCTGCCTGACTAAGATTTACAAGATGACCATAGCTTGCTTCATACCACCAATCTCCGTGGGATCGACCCTTACTCGCGTAAGGTATTACTTGGACGACCCAGTGCACTTGCTGGTTAGTTGTGCGAAGTTGTAGTGATCACAATTTCGTGCACCAGTAAGAAGAAAGGGGAAGAGAAGGATGATGGGAGTAAGTGTGCTCCCTTGTTAAATTTACGTCGGACATCCACGCGTGCGCGCACGATGCCCGCCCGCGCAGGAAAGGGGAATAGGGTAATGGCGCGCGCGCGCACAATCCGCGTAGGCGCCCATGTGCTTGCGCCGGTAGCACAAGGATGGCTCAGAGGTGGCACAACTTTCTGGAAGAGATACCAGAAGTTGGCTGCAGGAATGTTGACGCGCGCGCGGCAGGTGCGCGCACGCGGCAATGAGGTTATGCCTCAGGCATGAGATAGGCCTAGGATTGGCTCAACTCTCTGGAGAGTGGCCCAGAGGTTGCTGCAGGCCGAGGGACGCATGCGCGGCATAGGTGCGGGCACGTCCTTTGCGTCGCGAGCGTATTGACGCGTCAGCGCCTAGTGTGCGCACGCGGCAGAGGTGGTGAGCTGGGGGCTCAGTGCAGGCGTGAGAGTGGCCCAACTCTTTGAAAAATGTACCAGGAGTGCACAGGGGCGATTGGCGCGTGCGCGCAAGGTGCGCTAGCGCGTCGATCCGCGGACTGTCAAAAGGGTGCGTACGCGCCATGTGCGCGCATGCGTGATTGGCATGTGCCTCAGGCATGGTGCTAGCGTAGTGTGGGCGCAACTTTCTGGAAAATGTATGGATGGGTAATTCTTGTAATCCACGCGTCTGCGCACGTTGCGCGCCCGCGTGGATGGTCGAAAATGCTTCATATGTGCGTACGCGCGGAATGGTGCTTTTTCAAAGTTTTCATGTTCTTGCACCACTTCAAGCATTCCAACCCTCCAAACAGCCACTTAAGCACTATAGAAGCATTATTTAACATGATAAAGTACCAAACGAACTCAACAAATGAAACAAAACTTGAAATCAAACCTAGCTACAACTTCATCAAATACCTAGCTACCAAACATGAAGTCAAGTATTGAGCAAGTATCAATCAAAGAAGAATTCAATGGCTATGTACAAATGGTAGATCTTACCATGGTGGGGTGTCTCCCACCTAGCACTTTTGTTTACCGTCCTTAAGTTGGACTTCCACTAGCTCAATGTTCTTGTTCAAGAGGTGCATCCCTCAAGAGGAACACTTCAAATTCCTTGGAGTTCTTTCTTTGCTCACCATGGTACAATTTGAGACGGTGCCCATTTACCTTGAAAATGTCCAGACTTGATGGGTGGCGCAAGTGGTAGACCCTGTAAGGATCTACTTTCTCTACTTGGTAAGGTCCATCCCATCTTGATCTAAGCTTTCTGGGTAGCAATCTCAACCTTGAGTTGTAAAGGAGGACTAGCTCACCGCGTCTAAATTCCTTTCTCCTAATGTTCTTGTCATGAATGGCTTTCATCTTTTCCTTGTAGAGTCTAGAATTGTCATAGGCTTCTAATCTCAAGCATTCCAATTCCGCCAATTGAAGCTTTCTCTCTACTCCGGCTCCACCCAAACTCAGATTGCATTCCTTTATGGCCCAATAAGCTTTGTGTTCGATTTCTACCGGTAAGTGGCATGCTTTAACATATACAAGCCTAAAAGGGCTCATGCCAATGGGTGTTTTGTAAGCCGTTCGATATGCCCAAAGTGCATCGGAGAGCTTAGCGCTCCAATCCTTCCTATTCGGCTTCACAATCCTTTCCAACACATGTTTAATTTCCCGGTTAGAAACCTCATCTTGGCCGTTTGTCTGAGGGTGGTAGGCCGTGGCGACTTTGTGTGTGATGCCATACTTCCTCATGAGGCCGTCCATTTTTTTGTTGCAAAAATGGGATCCTTGGTCACTTATGATTGCTCTTGGGGAGCCAAAACGACAAATGATATTGTTCCTCACAAAAGAATAAACAACATGAGCATCATCCGTCCGGGTGGGGATTGCCTCCACCCATTTTGACATATAGTCGACGGCTAACAAAATGTAGAGAAAGCCATTGGAATTTGGAAATGGTCCCATGAAGTCGATTCCCCATACATCAAAAATTTCACAAAAAAGCATATTTTGTTGGGGGATTTCGTCCTTCTTAGAAATATTTCCAAACCGAATACATTGGGGACAAGATTTGCAATAGAGGGAAGAGTCTTTGAGAAGGGTTGGCCACCAAAATCCGCAATCAAGGACCTTTCTTGCCGTTCTTTGCGGGCCGTAGTGGCCACCTCCTTCGGAAGAATGGCAAGCGTCCAAGATTGCTTGGAATTCGGTTTGAGGTATGCACCGTCGCACTATTTGGTCCGCTCCACACCTCCATAAATAGGGATCGTCCCAAACATAGTATTTGGATTCACTTTTCAGCTTATCCTTTTGATGTTTGTTGAGGTTGGGAGGGAAGGTGCGTGAAACCAAGTAGTTTGCTATTGGAGCATACCAAGGAACTACTTCCGAGATTGAGTGCAAACCATCTAGAGGAAAGGAGTCATTGATAGGAGTGGTGTCGCCTTTTGTGTGTTCGAGGCGACTTAGATGGTCCGCCACTAAGTTTTGGGAACCACTCCTATCCTTGATTTCCAAGTCAAATTCTTGTAACAAAAGCACCCATCGAATTAATCTCGGTTTTGATTCCTTTTTGGCCAACAAGTACTTTAATGCCGCGTGATCTGAGTACACTACTATCTTGGAACCAAGAAGATAGGATCGGAACTTGTCCAAAGCAAAAACAATAGCTAAGAGTTCCTTTTCGGTAGTAGTGTAGTTGGATTGGGCCCCATCTAGTGTTTTGGAAGCATAAGCTATAACATAGGGAGTCATACCCTCGGGTTGTGCTAACGCGGCTCCTATCGCATAATTCGAAGCATCGCACATGATTTCAAATGGTTGAGTCCAATTCGGCCCTCGCACAATAGGAGCTTGTGTCAATGCCACTTTAAGCTTGTCGTACGCTTCCATGCATTCTTTGCTCAGCTTAAATTCAGTGTCCTTTTGTAGTAGTCTAGAGAGAGGTAAAGCCACCTTGCTAAAGTCTTTGATGAATCTCCGGTAGAATCCTGCATGTCCAAGAAAAGAGCGGACTTCCCTCTCGGAGGAGGGGTAAGGTAAACTAGATATGACATTTATTTTTGCCAGATCTACGGAGATGCCTTCTTTTGAAACAATGTGTCCCAAAACAATGCCTTGTTTGACCATGAAATGACATTTTTCAAAATTTAAGACAAGGTTTGTTTTGGTGCATCTCTCTAAGACTTTTTCAAGGTTGCCTAAGCAATGATCAAATGAATCACCGTACACATTAAAGTCGTCCATGAAAACTTCCATACATTGCTCTAGAAAGTCCGAAAATAAGCTCATCATGCATCTTTGAAACGTTGCCGGTGCGTTGCATAGGCCAAATGGCATACGCTTGTAAGCAGACGTTCCAAAGGGGCAAGTAAATGTGGTTTTTTCTTGGTCCTCTAGAGCAATGTGTATTTGGAAGTATCCGGAGTAACCATCAAGAAAGCAATAATATGATTTACCGGCTAGTCGATCAAGCATTTGATCAATGAATGGTAGTGGAAAGTGGTCTTTTCTTGTGGCCGCATTCAATCTTCGGTAGTCTATGCATACCCTCCAAGAATTTCGCAACCTTGTTGCTATAAGTTCACCGATTTCATTTTTGATTGTGGTCACCCCGGATTTCTTTGGCACCAGTTGGACCGGGCTTACCCACTCACTATCCGAGACGGGATAGATGATGTCCGCTTCAAGTAGCTGAGTGACCTCCTTTTTCACAACCTCAAGAATGGTTGGATTAAGTCTCCTTTGAGGTTGTCGGACCGGTCTTGCTCCTTCTTCAGGAAATATGCGGTGCTCATATACTTGGGGGCTTATTCCCACTAGATCTGCCAAACTCCACCCGATTGCCCTTTTATTTTTCCTCAAGACGTCTAGCAACTTTTCTTCTTGTTGAGGGGTTAGCTCCTTTGCAATTATCACGGGGAGCTTTTGGGCTTCATCAAGATATGAGTACTTTAGGTGGGGTGATAGTGTTTACTTTGCTTGGATCTTCATTTGCTTTTTCAATCATGTACTTCTCATCCAACTTTGCAAGATGCACTTCGGTAACAATATTGTCGATTGGATCACACCGGAATAGAGAGTGATTCTCCGGTGGGTGCTTCATTGCTTCTTCTAGGCTAAAACTCACGACTCTCCCATCTATCTCAAATGAGTATGTTCCCGAGTAGGCATCTAGCTTGAATCTAGAAGTCCTCAAAAATGGTCTTCCAAATAGGATGGATGATGCTCTCTTGGGTTCACTTGATGGCATTTCAAGGACATAGAAGTCAATCGGAAACACCAACCCTTTGATATTCACCAATACATCTTCCGCAACACCCGTCACGGTTATTATGCTTTTATCCGCTAGGACAAATCTTGCCGTCGACCTTTTTAGTGGTGGTAACTTCAATACCCGGTAGACAGAGAGAGGCATGATGCTAACACATGCTCCGAGGTCACACATACAATCTAGGAATTGAACTCCATTGACGGTGCAAGTGACCATACAAGGGCCCAGATCATCACACTTCTCGGGCAATGCTCCCATTAAAGCGGAAATAGAACTCCCCAATGGGATGATTTCCAATTCAAGAATTCTATCCTTGTTCATGCATAGGTCTTTAAGGAATTTTACATATCTAGGAACTTGATGGATAGCATCAAAGAGGGGGATGGTTGATGTGTGGAAAACGATCCAACACAAAACTCACCGGCAAGTGTACCGGGTCGCATCAAGTAATAAAACTCACGGGAGTGAGGTCGATCCCACAGGGATTGAAGGATTGAGCAATTTTAGTTTAGTGGTTGATTTAGTCAAGCGAATCAAGTATTGGTTGAGTGATTTTGTATCCAACAGTAAGTAAATGACAGAAAATGTAAAGGGGAAGGGAAGAATTGCAGAAATTAAAGAGAATTGAAAGTAAAGGTGCTGAATCTTAAAGGACAAGAAATTAAATGACCGAAACTTAAAGTGCAAGAAATGTAAATTGTAGTAACTTAAAGTGCAAGAAATATAAATTGCTTGAATGGAAAAGGGATTTGAGGATTGGAAATTCAGAATTTAAGCAAGGAAAATTTAATTGCAGCAATTAATAAAGCAGAAGATTGAATTGGAAGTAACTGGAATTCAAACAGGAAGTGAGAATGTAATTGCAGCAGTGGTTCAACAGAAGAACCAAAAAGAAAATTGGGTCTCAGGACTCCAGAGACTAGATAGCAAAGTCTAGATCTCAATTGCCTTCCCAAATCCAAGTTCACAAAGCAATTAACAAGAAATTAAAGATGAAGCAGTAAAAGAAATTGGATTCAACTCAATTATGCAGAAGGGAAATTAAAGAGATCTTGAATTGAGATTGAGACAGAAATTCCTCAATTCTTCACACCCAAGACTCAAACAAGAAAATTAAAAAGTGCTCAAGCAAGAACGAGGAAGAAGAGAGATCAATTCTCTTTCCCAATTCTCTAAGATCTCAGTTCAAAGCTCTCAACGAAGTCTCCGAATGTAAAAATTCAAAAATCAAAAGAAGGTTCCTAATTACATCAAACTATCTCCTATTTATACACTTTCTATTCTTGGATTTTGGAATTTGGATGGGTTTTTGATTTGGTCAAGAAATGAATTAAATTGGATTTTTAATCCAATTTTCAGCCCATGAGAAAGTAGCTTCCAGGAGGCTGCCCTGCCCTTGTGGAGAGCAGAGCAGGAAATGGTGCATGCGGCCTCATTGCGTGCGCTTGGTGCGTGTTCAAGATGCTGCCCTGCCCTTATGGAAGGCAGGGCAGTGTTGCCATGGTGCGCCAAGTGCTGCCCGTGCGTGCGTGCTGCTGGCCGAGTGCTCATGCCCGTGCGTCCATGTTGTGCGCCGGCCATGCACCAAGAAATGCTGCCCTGCCCTTGTGGAGGGCAGGGCAGTGTTGCCAATGGATGAAGTCCCAAGTTCGAAACTTGGTGGAGGCACACGCTGCTCTTTTTTTTTCTTGGTTTTCTTGGCACCAAAGTAACGCCTAGTTCCTTGCTTCCTCATTGGGCCGTGTTCGATTCTTGGAGATTGAAAGCAAGCCAATTTTTGCTTGTTTTCCTTGTGTTTGAGCGCTACTCCTTTCATCCTTGTTCTTGGGTTCGAAACCCATAGGAAACACTAGGAAGCAATTTCCTTTGAATTATTCTTGAATGAAGCCCGATATTGCTCTTGAGGAGGGCAGGGTAGATGGTGGACGAAATTGTGATCACATCAATGTAGTATTCTTTGTTGTTGTATGGAATCCTTATTATGGCACTTATGTGTGGACACAACTCCGTTCAACTAACCAGCAAGTGTACTGGGTCGTCCAAGTAATACCTTACGTGAGTAAGGGTCGATCCCACAGAGATTGTTGGTATGAAGCAAGCTATGGTCATCTTGTAAATCCCAGTCAGGAGGATAAAATTATGGAATTTAGAAAATCAAATATGATTAATAAAAATAAACAGAAAATAAAATGGATAGAGATACTTATGTAAATCAATAGTGGAAATTTCAGATAGGCGTATGGAGATGTTGTGCTCCTCTTGAATCTCTACTTTCTTATTACATTCATCCAATCCTTCTTACTCCTTTCCATGGCAAGCTGTATGTAGGGCATCACCGTTGTCAGTGGCTACATCCCATCCTCTCAGTGAAAACGTTCCTATGCTCTGTCACAGCACAGCTAATCAACTGTTGGTTCTCGATCATGTTGGAATAGGATCCATTGATCCTTTTGCGTTTATCATCACGCCCAGCAATCGCGAGTTTGAAGCTCGTCACAGTCATTCAATCCCAAAATCCTACTCGGAATACCACAGACAAGGTTTAGACTTTCCGGATCCTCATGAATGCCGCCATCTATCTAGCTTATACCACGAAGATTCTGTTGGAGAATCTAAGAGATATGCGCCCGGCCTAAGGTAGAACGGAAGTGGTTGTCAGTCACGCGCGTTCATAGGTGAGAATGATTATGAGTGTCACGGATCATCACATTCATCAAAGTTAAGTGCAACGTATATCTTGGAATAAGAATAAAAGTGAATTGAATAGAAAGTAATAGTAATTGTATTGAAACTTGAGGTACAGCAGAGCTCCACACCCTTAATCTATGGTGTGCAGAAACTCCACTGTTGAAAATACATAAGTAAAAGGTTCAGGCATGGCCGAATGGCCAGCCCCCAAAATGTGATCACAGGATTCAAAATACAATCCAGAATGCGATTATGATAGTAAAAAGTTCTATTTATAATAAACTAGCTCCTAGGGTTTACATGAATAAGTAATTGATGCATAAATCCACTTCCGGGGCCCACTTGGTGTATGTTTGGGCTGAGCTTGATCTATTCACGAGCTGAGGCTTTTATTGGAGTTGAACTCCAAGTTATGACGTGTTTTGGGCGTTCAACTCCGGATCATGACGTTTTTCTGGCGTTTAACTCCAGATAGCAGCATGTACTTGGCGTTCAACGCCAAGTTACGTCGTCAAATCCCGAATAAAGTATGAACTATTATATATTGCTGGAAAGCTCTGGATGTCTACTTTCCAACGCCATTGAGAGCGCGCCATTTGGAATTCTGTAGCACCATAAAATCCATTTTGAGTGCAGGGAGGTCAGATTCCAACAGCATCAGCAGTCTTTTTTGTCAGCCTTTTTCAGAGTTTTGCTCAAGTCCCACAATTTCAGCCAGAAATTACCTGAAATCACAGAAAAACACACAAACTCATAGTAAAGTCCAGAAATGTGAATTTAACATAAAAACTAATGAAAACATCCCTAAAAGTAGCCTGAACTTACTAAAAACTACCTAAAAACAATGCCAAAAAGCGTATAAATTATCCGCTCATCACAACACCAAACTTAAATTGTTGCTTGTCCCCAAGCAACTGAAAATCAAATAGGATAAAAAGAAGAGAATATACTATAAATTCCAGAATATCAATGAATATTAATTATAATTAGATGAGCGGGACTTGTAGCTTTTTGCTTCTGAACAGTTTTGGCATCTCACTTTTTCCTTTGAAGTTCAGAATGATTAGCTTCTCTAGGAACTTAGAATTTCAGATAGTGTTATTGACTTTCCTAGTTAAGCATGTTGATTCTTGAACACAGCTACTTATGAGTCTTGGTCGTGGCCCTAAGCACTTTGTTTTCCAGTATTACCACCGGATACATAAATGCCACAGACACATAACTGGGTGAACCTTTTCAGATTGTGACTCAGCTTTGCTAGAGTCCCCAGTTAGTGGTGTCCAGAGCTCTTAAGCACACTCTTTTTTGCTTTGGATCACGACTTTAACCACTCAGTCTCAAACTTTTCACTTGGACCTTCATGACACAAGCACATGGTTAGGGACAGCTTGATTTAGCCGCTTAGGCCTGGATTTTATTTCCTTGGGCACTCCTATCCATTGATGCTCAAAGCCTTGGATCCATTTTACCCTTGCCTTTTGGTTTTAAGGGCTATTGGCTTTTTCTGCTTGCTTTTTCTTTTTCTTTCTAAATTTTTTTTTGCCATTTTTTTTTCAGAAGCTTCTTCTTTTTCACTGCTTTTTCTTGCTTCAAGAATCAATTTCATAATTTTTCAGATCCTCAATAACATTTCTCTTTGTTCATCATTCTTTCAAGAGCCAACAATTTTAACATTCATGAACAACAAGATCAAAATTATGCACTGTTCAATCATTCATTCAGAAAACAAAAAGTATTGTCACCACATCAATATAATTAAATTCAATTCAAGGATAAATTCGAAATTCATGTACTTCTTGTTCTTTTGAATTAAAACATTTTTCTTTTAAGAGAGGTGAAGGATTAATGGAATTTATTCATAGCTTTAAGACATAGTTACTACATACTAATGATCATGAAGTAGAGACACAAAACATAGATAAACACAACATAAAAACCGAAAAGCAGAAAGAAATAAGAACAAGGAATGAATCCACCTGAGTGAAGGTGGCGCCTTCTTGAAGGTCCAATGGTGCTTTTTGAGCTCCATTATGTCTCTTCCTTGCTTCTGTTGAATGATTCCTAGTAATTTTGGTGTTCCTATCCTTATTCCTGCTCATGTGACAGAGAAGAGAAAAAGAAAAAAGAAAGAGGAATCCTTTATGTCACAGTAAAGAGGATCCTTATTGTTAGTAGAAAAAGAAAGGGCAGAGTATTGAAGAAGAATGGTTGAGGAAAGAGGTAGTGATTTGAGATGAAGAGAGGTGAAGAGAAGTGTTAGTAAATAAATAAATAAATAGAGAAAGGGGAGAGATAGAATTCGAAAATAATTTTGAAAAAGTGGTTAGTAATTTTCAAAAATTAAAGATAAGATATAATTAAAATTAAAATTCAAAACAATTAAAAAGAATTTTTTTTAAAAAAGAGAGAGGTATTTTCGAAAATTAGAGAGGGATAGGTAGTTAGTTGGTTTTGAAAAAGATAGGAAACAAACAAAAAGTCAAATAGTTAGTTGAAAAAGATATTAAAATCAAATTTGAAAAGATAAGAAGATAAGAAGTTAGATAAGATATTTTGAAATCAAAATTTTTTTTGAAAAAGATAAAATTTTGAAAAAGATATAATATAAAAGATAAGATAAAAAGATATGATTAAAAAGATAAAAAAAAGATATTTTGAAAAAGATTTGATTTTAAAATTAAAATTAATTACTTGACTAACAAGAAACTAAAAGATAAAATTCTAGAATTTAAAGATTGAACCTTTCTCAGCAAGAAAGTAACAAACTTCAAATTTTTGAATCAAAACATTAATTATTGATTATATTTTCGAAAATATGATGTAAAAGATAAGAAAAAGATTTTGAAAAATATTAAAAAAAAATTTCGAAAATTATAAAAAAATGAAAAAGATGTGATTTTTGAAAAAGATTTTGAAAAGATAAGATTTTTAAAATTGAAAATTTGACTTGACTTGTAAAAAACAACTAATTTTTAAAATTTTTTGACCAAGTCAACCCAAATTTCGAAAATTTGGAGAAAATTAAGGAAAAGATATTTTTTTTGAATTTTTTTGAATTTTTAATGATGAGAGAGAAAAACATAAAAATGACCCAAAACATGAAAATTTTGGATCAAAACACATGACGCATGCAAGAACACTATGAATGTCAAGATGAACACCAAGAACACTTTGAAGATCATGATGAACATCAAGAACATAATTTTGAAAAATTTTTGATGCAAAGAAAACATGCAAGACACCAAACTTAGAAATCTTTAATGCATGGACTCTAACAAACGAAAAATGCATATGAAAAACAACAAACAACACAAAACAAGAAAACATCAAGATCAAACAAGAAGACTTGTCAAGAACAACTTGAAGATCATGAAGAACACCATGAATGCATGAATTTAAAAAAAAAATGCAAGAAAAATTTTTAAAGCATGCAATTGACACCAAACTTAAAAATTGACTCAAGACTCAAACAAGAAACACAAAATATTTTTGGTTTTTTATGATTTTATGATTTTTTTGTATTTTTATTATTTTTTTTGAAAATTATATTAAAAAAAAACGAAAATAATAAAAAAATATTTTTGAAAGATTTTAGAAAACTTTTTGAAAAGAAAATTACCTAATCTGAGCAACAAGATGAACCGTCAGTTGTCCATACTCGAACAATCCCCGGCAACGGCACCAAAAACTTGGTGCACAATACCATGGCTTACATACATTCTTCACAACTTCGTACAACTAACCAGCAAGTGTACTGGGTCGTCCAAGTAATACCTTACGTGAGTAAGGGTCGATCCCACAGAGATTGTTGGTATGAAGCAAGCTATGGTCATCTTGTAAATCCCAGTCAGGAGGATAAAATTATGGAATTTAGAAAATCAAATATGATTAATAAAAATAAACAGAAAATAAAATGGATAGAGATACTTATGTAAATCAATAGTGGAAATTTCAGATAGGCGTATGGAGATGTTGTGCTCCTCTTGAATCTCTACTTTCTTATTACATTCATCCAATCCTTCTTACTCCTTTCCATGGCAAGCTGTATGTAGGGCATCACCGTTGTCAGTGGCTACATCCCATCCTCTCAGAGAAAACGTTCCTATGCTCTGTCACAGCATGGCTAATCAGTTGTTGGTTCTCGATCATGTTGGAATAGGATCCATTGATCCTTTTGCGTTTGTCATCACGCCCAGCAATCGCGAGTTTGAAGCTCGTCACAGTCATTCAATCCCAAAATCCTACTCGGAATACCACAGACAAGGTTTAGACTTTCCGGATCCTCATGAATGCCGCCATCTATCTAGCTTATACCACGAAGATTCTGTTGGGAAATCTAAGAGATATGCGCCCGGCCTAAGGTAGAACGGAAGTGGTTGTCAGTCACGCGCATTCATAGGTGAGAATGATGATGAGTGTCACGGATCATCACATTCATCAAAGTTAAGTGCAACGTATATCTTGGAATAAGAATAAAAGAGAATTGAATAGAAAGTAATAGTAATTGTATTGAAACTTGAGGTACAACAGAGCTCCACACCCTTAATCTATGGTGTGCAGAAACTCCACTGTTGAAAATACATAAGTAAAAGGTTCAGGCATGGCCGAATGGCCAGCCCCCAAAATTTGATCACAGGATTCAAAATACAATCCAGAATGCGATTATGATAGTAAAAAGTTCTATTTATAATAAACTAGCTCCTAGGGTTTACATGAATAAGTAATTGATGCATAAATCCACTTCCGGGGCCCACTTGGTGTATGTTTGGGCTGAGCTTGATCTATTCACGAGCTGAGGCTTTTATTGGAGTTGAACTCCAAGTTATGACGTGTTTTGGGCGTTCAACTCCGGATCATGACGTTTTTCTGGCGTTTAACTCCAGACAGCAGCATGTACTTGGCGTTCAACGCCAAGTTACGTCATCAAATTCCGAATAAAGTATGAACTATTATATATTGCTGGAAAGCTCTGGATGTCTACTTTCCAACGCCGTTGAGAGCGCGCCATTTGGAATTCTGTAGCTCCATAAAATCCATTTTGAGTGCAGGGAGGTCAGATTCCAACAGCATCAGCAGTCCTTTTTGTCAGCCATTTTCAGAGTTTTGCTCAAGTCCCTCAATTTCAGCCAGAAATTACCTGAAATCACAGAAAAACACACAAACTCATAGTAAAGTCCAGAAATGTGAATTTAACATAAAAACTAATGAAAACATCCCTAAAAGTAGCTTGAACTTACTAAAAACTACCTAAAAACAATGCCAAAAAGCGTATAAATTATCCGCTCATCAGTAGAGTTTTTGCTTCCTTTGGTCCTTGGCATCAAATTGTGCTCCGCCCTTATTGTGGGCAGGGCAGTGATGCTTTTCAAGGCTTGGTTCATTATGCTGCTCTCCTGGAGGGCAGTGTGCTCTTGTGGAGGGCAGTGTTTGCTTCCTCCTTCTATGTTGCACCACACTTCTCATCTCTTGGCCACACTTCTTAAGCCACGTTTTTCTTCTTTTCTTCCTTTCTTTACCTACAAGAAACCAAAACAACCAATCAAAGTATCTATAAACTCATAAGGTTTATAATTCATTAAAAATTAATAAATTTTAGCTCAAACCTCATGATTTAGCATTAATTTAATGGTGGTTGTTTGATTTAAAGAAGTCATGCATTTTCATTCCAAATTACTTACTTAGGATGCAAGAAAGTGCATAAAGACTAATGAAACAAGTGAAATTAGCTTGAAAAATGGGTATATGATGACTTGTCATCAATGGTTACCTCGACTTTCTTGAACATTTCTATCATTTTGGGGTCGAGTTCTATGCGCTTCCTAGCTTTTTTTGCAAGTGTTGGAAATGGGAGTGGTTGAGCAATTTCTTCTTCCAAGGTTCTCTTAGTCTTGGGGGTCTCTTTTGTTGGTTGAGCTTCTTCATCCTCAACTATGACTTGTGGTGTCTCCTCTTCCACTACCTCTTCTATATCTATTCTCTCCTCCTCTTGAGCGGTTGTGATGGGATTTGAATCCTTTGCTCCCTTCTCTTTTAATTGTGTTCCGGATCTTAGGGTGATGGCATTGATGCCTCCCTTAGGATTGGGTTGAGGTTGAGAGGGAATGACGCTTTGGATTGGGGGTTGAGGAGTGGGATTTGATGGTGGGTCCATGCGTGCAAGAAGAGCTTGTAGTGTAGAGGTGAGGCCGGTGAGACTGGAAGCAAGTGTGTTTTGTAGTTCCTTTTGTCCTTGGATGATGGTCCGGAGTGTATCATCTTGGTTAGAGGGGGCGGATGGATATGTGAGTTGAGGAGCTTGTGATTGGTTGGGTGGTGGTCTTTGATGTGGTGGTTGGTATGTTTGGTAGTTTTTTTGTTGATTTTGTTGGTTGTATGGTGGATTTTGTTGGTTGTATGGTGGATTTTTTTGGTTGTATGGTGGCTGGTTTTGTGAGTTGTTGTTCCATCTTTGACCTCCTCCATTGTTGTTGTTGTCCCTATTTCCTTGTTGATGATTGTCTCTCCAATTTTGATTGTGATTTCCACTCCCTTGATTGTAGCTTCCTCCTTGATAAGGGTGCCCTTGGTTAGGATTACCGCCTTGGTAGTACCCTTGATTTGGGCAGTCATAGAAATTGTGAGTAGCCGCCAAAGTGTTGTCTTCTTGAAGGCTTGGGCACTCATCCGTGTAGTGGGAATAGCAAGAACAAATACCACACACTTTTTGAGGGACCAATTGTTGATTGTATTGTTAAGGGGGTGGAGGGTGTTGTTGGTATGGTTGAGGTTGTTGTGGTTGTTGTTGGCTCAATTGGAGTTGCCTCAAGATGGATGTCATTTCACTCAAGTATTTGGTTAGAGCGGTGGTTTCGCTACTAGTTGATACCTCATTCACGGTTTTTGAGCGGTTGACTCTTCGTCTCATATGTTGATTGGATTCGGCTAAGTCAATGATAAGTTGTCATGCCTCCTCCGCTGTTTTATATTTAGACAAAGAACCATTGCTAGAGGTGTCCAAGAGAGTTCTATCTTGTTCTCGCATCCCTTGACATATGTATCCAAGCAACACTTGAGTGTCAATCATGTGATTAGGGCATGCGTCTAGTAGCTTACGAAACCGTTCCTAATACTCGTATAGTGGTTCCGTTTCACCTTGTACAATACATGACATTTCTTTCCTTAGCCTATCCATCTTCTCCGGGGGCAAGAATTTATCCAAGAATCCTCTTCTAAGCAAGTCCCAATCGGAGGTGACCTCACTAGATAGAGTGTAGAACCATTCTTTAGCCTTGTCCTCTAGAGAGAAAGGGAAAGCAAACAACCATATAGCAACCTCATCGGATCCTTCCCGTCCAGTTGTTGAGCATATACGATAAAAGTCTTTGAGATGTCGAATAGGGTCTTGTGCGGGAAGTCCATGGAATTTAGGTAGGAGGTTGATCAAAGTGGTCTTGAGTTCAAAGTTTGCATTCAAGTTGGGGTGAGTTACATGAAGGGGTTGAAGGACATAATCCGGTGCACCCGCTTCCTTGATAGTAACTCTCCTCGGAGCATCCATGGCGTTAGTAGCTAAAACAAAAGAAGAGTTGTTAGTGATATTGATGGGAGAATGGTTATTGCCTTCTTTGAGAGACGGTTCAATGTTCACTTTTAATAAGGTGGTTGAGGTGGTGAAAACCTTTCCACCTTCCCCAAAACTTAACCGCTTCCGAGATTGTCTAATATGAAGCAAAGTTCGTTCTATTTCCGGATCAAAGGGGACTAAGCTTGGATTCTGTTGTGAACGCGTCATGCAATGAAGGAGAAGTAAAACTCATGGTAACGATGAGGGGTTAGTCACTTGAACAAAGAATCACAATGAAATGCAACTATGTACATATACACATATTTACTCTAAACAATAACATGGCACACTAAGCAAATTCCCCGGCAACGGCGCCATTTTGATAAACGAAATTTATCATGCTGATGTAGAATTCAATAATGGATATAATCGTGAATATAGTCCAATCGACATTCAAACTTCGCATCAAACAATCCTACAATCTATAACCGAGAGTACTAGTCTCCCGAGTCGTCCTCCCTTGGAATTGCTAGAGAATGCATCTTATTGATTAGGAAGCCTTGTTATGATTCTTTGAGGGTTTAGCAAAATAGATGACAAATAATCAATTTTAGAATATTTGGCCTAGGGTCGGCATTAGAAATTCTATCATTATAGTTTCTTCAATGATGATAACAATTAGGCCTTGCTTCATTTAGTTAACCCCTAGGTATAGAGGAAAGTCAAATGAGAGTAACTAACTTGAGTCACAAGTCCTAGTTTTACCCTAGGGAAATCTAGCTTTAATGCACTCCAAGTCAATTAGCAATTTCTAATTCCAAATCAACAATTGACATAAACTATTCAACTCTTTCTAATGGTCCAAACCCTATGCCAAGTAAGAAACTTTTACTCCATAACTAGTGTTGGCATTTTATCAAACAATTGATGAGCAAGGATGAAAGGCATAGTAAGAATGAGAAGAAATTAGAATTAAAAATGCTTCAACACAAGAAACTAACAACAATCAACAAAGAACAACAATGGAAATGAACTTCTCAAGAAATTGATAGAATCCAAAACTACAAAGTTGAATCTAGGATCTATGAGAATTGAGCAATTACAAGCACTAATTGAGACTAGAGAAGAAGATCTATAACATGAACAAATTAAATTGAGAATTGCAATGGATCTCACCAAAGAGTGATTGAGAATTCAGAAGTTGAAGAAGATGAACCTAATGAGAGCTTGGAATCTCTCTCTCTACCCAAGAGTGTAACTACCATTAGCAAAAATATCTAGAACAATCTAAAAATGAGCCAAAAAGTCCCTTAACCCTTCAACCCCTGGTCTTCTTAAGCTCTTCCCGCCAAGGCACTTCCCCAAGATGGGATCTCCAATTGTCTCCGCGCCCAGGTCACGTGACTCTTTTAAAAATCATATTCGAGCATCGGCGCGCACGCACAAAGCACGCGTGCGCGCCACTGGGGCACCTTGCAATGCGAGCGGAAGCGTAACGTACGCGTGCGCGCCCATGGGGATCATGGCTTAGCCGCTACTCGTGCCGGCTCGTAGCTTGGCTTCTAACTTTGGCTTCTAGCTGCGCAATCCACGCGGGCGCGCCAAGTACGCGCAGGCACCCTTGCTGAAGTTCCCAAGGCTCAAATTCTCATGCTCCCTTCCTTTGCACCCATTCTCCTTTTCTCTTCCGGTTCATCCCTGCCCTATATTCTGAAACCACTTAACACACAGGTCACGGCATCGAATGGCACCAAGAGAAGATTAGAAATGTATCTAGTTTAGTGCAAAATAAGCATGTTTTCATCCATGAGGCAGAAATTAGGAAAGGAACACAAAGTCTTGTATTTCCATATGAAAAGCATGTGGAATCATTGATAAGACCCCTGAAATCAATACAAGATAAACCCTCAAAATGGGGTTTATCACAAGTGCACTGGGTCGTCCAAGTAATACCTTACGTGAGTAAAGGTCGAATCCCACGGAGATTGTTGGCTTGAAGCAAGCTATGGTTATTTTGTTATTCTTAGTCAGGATACCAATAGGGTTCTTTAGTTTCGTATTAAGTAAAAAGGGCATAAAATAAATACTTATTGTGCAATAATGGAGAATATGTTGGAGTTTTGGAGACGCTTTGTCTGCTAAATTCCTGTAACATAATGCTTCCTCACTTTCAAAAGTGCAAGGTCCCTTCCATGGCAAGCTGTATGTAGGGTGTCACCGTTGTCAATGGCTACTTCCCATCCTCTCAGTGAAAATGGTCTAAATGCTCTGTCACAGCACGGCTAATCATCTGTTGGATCTCGATCATGTCGAAATAAGATCCATTGATCCTTTTGCGTCTGTCACTATGCCCAACACTCGCGAGTTTGAAGCTCATCACAGCCATTCAATCCTTGAATCCTACTCAGAATACCACAGACAAGGTTTAGACTTTTCGGATTCTCATAAATGCCGCCATCAATTCTAGCTTATACTACGAAGATTCTAATTAAGGAATCTAAGAGATACTCATTCAATCTGATGTAGAACGGAGGTGGTTGTCAGGCACACGTTCATGGGGTGAGGAAGGTGATGAATGTCACGGATCATCACCTCCTTCATAGTGAAGCGCGAATGAACATCTTAGATAGGAACAAGCATATTTGAATGAGAAACAGAAATAATTGCATTAATTCATCGAGACGCTGCAGAGCTCCTCACCCCCAACAATGGGGTTTAGAGACTCATGCCGTCAAAGAGTATAAAATTCAGATCTAAAAATGTCATGAGATACAAAAATAAGTCTCTAAAAGTTGTTTAAATACTAAACTAGTAACCAAGGTTTACAAAGAATGAGTAAACTAAGATAATTGGTGCAGAGATCCACTTCTGGGGCCCACTTGGTGTGTGCAGGGGCTGAGACTTAAGCCTCTCACATGCTTGGGCTGTTTCTGGAGTTGAACGCCAGGTTGTAACGTGTTTTAGGCGTTGAACTCCAACTTGTAACCTGTTTCTGGCGTTGGACGCCAGACTGCAACATGGAACTGGCGTTGAACGCCAGTTTACGTCGTCCATCTTCGCGCAAAAGTATGAACTATTATATATTGCTGGAAAGCCTTGGATGTCTACTTTCCAACCCAATTAAGAGCTCATCAATTGGACTCTTTTAGCTCCAAAAAATTCATTCCGAGTGCAGGGAGGTCAGGATCCAACAGCATCAGTAGTCCTTTTTTAGCCTAACTCAGATTTTTGCTCAGCTCCCTCAATTTCAGCCAGAAAATACCTGAAATCACAGAAAAACACACAAACTCATAGTAAAGTCCAGAAATATGATTTTTGCCTAAAAACTAATAATATTTTACTAAAAACTAATTAAAACATACTAAAATCTACATGAAATTACCCCCAAAAAGCGTATAAAATATCCCCTCATCAGTATTCCAAGTTGGATCTGGGAAGGGGTGACTGTGACGAGCTTCAAACTCACAAATGTTTGGGTGCCGTGAAAGTGTGCAAAAGGATAAATGGATCCTATTCCAGTACGAGTGAGAACCGACAGATGATTAGCCCTCGTAACCCGTAGTTGGACCATTTTCAATGAGAGGACGGATGGTAGCCATTGACAGCGGTGATTCACCAACATACAACTTGCCATGGAAGGAACCTTGCGTGCGTGAAGAAGACAACAGTAGGAAAGCAGAGATTCAGAAGACAGAGCATCTCCAAAACCTCAACCTGTTCCTCATTACTGAATCACAAGTACTTTTTATTTCATGTTATTTATTCTTCATAAACAAAAATCATTTTTTTCATTAATCTCCTGACTAAGAGTTACAAGATAACCATAGCTTGCTTCAAGCCGGCAATCTCCGTGGGATTGACCCTTACTCACGTAAGATATTACTTGGATGACCCAGTGCACTTGCTGGTTAGTGGCACCGGAGTTGTGAAACGTGTAAATCACAATTCTGTGCAGCAGTACGCGTGGGCGACGTGTACGTGTGATGGAGCCACGTGCTGTACGTATTAAAAATTTCTGGGGGCAATTTCTGGGCTATTTTTGGCCCAATTTCAAGCCCAAAATCACATATTAGAGGCTGGGAGTGGAGCAGAATCAAGGATACACTTATCATTCACAGAATATTAGGTAATAGATGTAGTTTTTCTAGAGAGAGAGAGGCTCTCTCCTCTCTCTAGGTTTTAGGTCTTAGTTTTATTCCTTTCCAATTTCTGAATTCTATCTTATTTCAATTTAGTTTCTCTTCTACTTTTAATTGCTCTAGCATTCTAGTTTATTTATTTCCCTTGTTGATTACTTTATGTTGACAATTTAGCTTATGAGTTCTCATGTTAGATTCGATTTCCCTTTTTATGCAATTTGAGGTATTTCATGTTTATTGCTTCTTCCTTTATTTGTTGTCATTGATTTTGGAATTATTGGTTTAGATTTAATATTCTCCTTTTACTTTTATATGCTTTTATTTTATGCCTTCCAAGTGTTTGATAAAATGCTTGGAAGGATGTTAGAGTAGATTTGTCTCATCTTAGCTTTGGTTGAGTAATTGGAGACTTTTGAGTTATCAAACTCCTTTGTTGATTGATAATTGGAAGTTGCTAATTGAATTGCATGTCACTAAAGCTAGTCTTTCCCTTTGGATTTGACTAGGACTTGTGAATCCAATTTGATTATCTTCACTTGACTTTTCTTCATAGTTAGAGGTTAACTAAGTGGAGCAATGAACAATTGTTGTCACAATAGATGATGATAATAAGGATAGGACTTCTAGTTCTCATACCTTGCCAAGAGCTTTTCTAGTTGTTAGTTTACTTCTTTTGCAATTTACATTTCTTGTTTCTTAATTCAAAACCCTAAATATATACATGTCCATAACCAATAGTAAGAACACCTCTGATGAGCGGATAATTTGTACACTTTTTGGCATTGTTTTTAGTATGTTTTTGGTAGTTTTAGTTTAGTTTTTATTATATTTTTAGTAGTTTTTAATTAAAATTCACTTTTCTGGACTTTACTATGAGTTTGTGTGTTTTTCTGTGATTTCAGGTATTTTCTGACTGAAATTGAAGGTTCTGAGCAAAAATCTGATTCAGAGACTGAAAAGGACTGCAGATGCTGTTGGATTCTGACCTCCCTGCACTCGAAGTGGATTTTCTGGAGCTACAGAAGCCCAATTGGCGCGCTCTCAAGGCATTGGAAAGTAGACTTCCTGGTCTTTCCAGCAATATATGATAGTCCATACTTTGCCCAAGATTTGATGGCCCAAACCGGCGCTCAAAGTCACCCTCAGGAATTCCAGCGTTAAACGCTGGAACTGGCATAAAACTTGGAGTTAAACGCCCAAACTGGCATGAAAGCTGGCGTTTAACTCCAGAAAAGGTCTCTACACGAAAATGCTTCATTGCTCAGCCCAAGCACACACCAAGTGGGCCCGGAAGTGGATTTTTCTGTCATTTACTCATTTCTGTACACTCTAGGATTACTAGTTTACTATTAATAGGATCTTTTGACATTGTATCTGGACATCATGACAATTTTACACGTTTCATTGTATACATTCCACGGCATGAGTCTCTAAACCCCATGGTTGGGGGTGAGGAGCTCTGCTGTGTCTTGATGGATTAATGCAATTACTACTGTTTCTTGTTCAATCATGCTTGCTTCCATTCTAAGATATCACTTGCTCTTAACCCGGATGAATGTGATGATCCGTGACACTCATCATCATTCTCAACTATGAACATGTGCCTGACAACCACCTCTGTTCTACCTTAGATTGAGTAGATATCTATTGGATTCCTTAACCAGAATCTTCGTGGTATAAGCTAGAACTGATGGCGGCATTCAAGAGAATCCGGAAGGTCTAAACCTTGTCTGTGGTATTCTGAGTAGGATTTAATGATTGAATGACTGTGACGTGCTTCAAACTCCTAGCAGGCGGGGCGTTAGTGACAGACGCAAAAGGATCGATGGATTCTATTCCGGCCTGACCGAGAACCGACAGCTGATTAGCCATGCTGTGACAGAGCATAGGAACATTTTCACTGAGAGGATGGGAGGTAGCCACTGACAATGGTGAAACCCTACATACAGCTTGCCATGGAAGGAGCCTTGCGTGTTTGATGAAGAAGACAGTAGGAAAGCAGAGATTCAGAAGATGGAGCATCTCCAAAGCCTCAACCTATTCTCCATTACTGAAAAACAAGTAACCAATTCATGTTCTTTTGCTTTTTACAATCAATCCTGATAATTTCTGATATCCTGACTAAGATTTACAAGATAACCATAGCTTGCTTCAAGCCGACAATCTCCGTGGGATCGACCCTTGCTCACGCAAGGTATTACTTGGACGACCCAGTGCACTTGCTGGTTAGTTGTGCGGGATTGCAAAAGTGTGATTGCAATTTCGTGCACGAACCTCCCTGCAATTCCTTTGAGAGACGACCCGAGGTTTGAATACTTCAGTTATTATTTTTAGGTGTTTGTTACTTGTGACTACCAAATTTTTGTATGAGAGGATTCTTTGATTGGTTTAGAAACTATACTTACAACGAGAATTTATCGTGAAATTCTATACCATCAAAAATCCGATCATCAATCTGTCTTCTCCTCAGAATGATTGAAAGTGTCGGGATCCGGGGGTATGACGGCTCCCAGTGATGCCAACATCTGAAACACGCGCTGAAAGTGTCGCTCGATGAGCCGAAAGTGTCGCTCGTGGTATGACGGTCACTCTAATCCATGCGCCCGATAAGATACTGAACTAGTCTGTAGGTCGGCTGAGGTGCTAATGATGGCAGTGGTAGTGGCTGACTAGCCGCTACGGATGGTGCAGTGGGTCTGGCTACTGCTGATGAAGATGATGGTCCAGATGCTGCTGCTGAAGAAGGTGGTGGCCTAGATGCAACTACTGCTGAGCGGGCTCTGGATCTACGTGAGGCTGGTCTATCATCCACCCAAGTCCGCCACAGAATCACTTTCTCCTTTTCGTGGATCGGGGGTGGCGACTCATCATCCTGATGCAGGGTGCGCCAGCCCGCTGACACATCTCTGTGACCAAAGAAGGAAATGAGAGTGTGCCACGGATATGTGCTCACCACATATACTTCCTGATCAGGCGGGGAAAATACATATGGTGCCCCTCCATAATGCACCTGATCAGAGCGATCATGCCCACCAGAATCTCTGAGAAGTGCGTGGTAGGCATGACATAATGAGCAAAGATCTGCTGCCATGTCCTTGCCTCCCAAGTCAGATAGTCGAACACCATCCCCTTGGGCTTCATTTTGTTGGCGTCCATCTCCCAAGGGGCGTCCGAGGTAGCTACTATACTCCTCAGCGCATCATAGTCATATGTCATATAGTGTATCTCCACCTCAGCCTGCATAAAAGCATCTGTATCACTGGTCTTAGGCTGACAGCGGAGTGCATCCTCAATGCCAGTTTCTGTAATCAGGATCCGTCCGCCACTCAGGTGAATCGAATCAAAGGTTAGTGAAAAGAAATTGTAGTAAAATTCCCGAACCCATGACTCATTCACTCTAACTAGCACCCTATCCGTGAAGGACAAGCCCAACGCATCAAGTTAAAGCTCAATGGACTGCCTGAGATACGAAAGAATGGTGAGCTTTTTCTCCAGATTGAGCTTTTGCCCCTAAAAAATTGGGAAGCGGCACTCACAGTACAGGTTTGGAAACTTGTCTGCATCGGTAGGGGGCAGTAATTGATTTGCTTTCTCCTTGTCTGAAAGAGGATTCTTGGCATAATCGGAGAAAGGAGAAGCAGTAGAAGATTGGGATTTCTTCATTTTTTGATATGTAACCTTCGCTTTCCCTCTGTCAGTCATCCTGGAGAAAATAGAAATCACAGGATATAAACAATTAAGCCAAGTAGAGGGGTATAAAGTAAAGAATTATGCAACAGACAGAAAATAGATAAGAGGATTGACATATTCATGAAGTGAGGCAAAGAAGAAAACTTTTGGAATGCAAGAAACTAGAGATCAAACACCAAATAGGATACAAACCAAGAATTCAAGCAATGCTAGCAAAGTGCTTGTTTGTTAAGCCACCCAATTATCATGCCTCAAAAGAATGTAAAAGAGTTAATGTGAAAACTAAAAAGAAGAATTAGAGAGTTAACAAAGGTCAAAAGTTAGAAAACTAGGTTAGATATTAGTGGCATGACAAATGTGGAACTTAACCAAGAGAAGCTCAAAAAGTATAGAGAACAAGCATACTCACATTCATGATGAAATATGGAATGCATAAAAGCGCAGAATGGAAAAACAAGTCATCAATGTTTATGTTCACTAAGCTTGTAAAAATTGGTGTTGAAAGATTCAGAAGTGTACTTGGTGTAACTAAAAGAAAGTTGGGACAGTTTTAATTGAAAGAGTGTACATTAATGGAGAACACCAATAATTACAGTGTGAAAACCTTAAACAAAAGGAATAGGTTTAAATCAAATGGCAAAATCATGGAAATAGGCTTCATTGGTCAGCTAAGGCGAAAATCGAACAGGACCACAAAGTCAGAAAGCATTTGACTTAACCATGGAATGTTAAAACACAAACAAGGTTCACATTAGGTTGATTAGTTGAGGCTCTATTTGACACAGAAATCCATCAAATAGTTTCTTGAATTGATCAATTTCAATGCACAAACAGGAACCAAAATAAAGCGGGAATGCCGACCAAATTAACTAAGGAATTGCACTTGGTATAAATTGACTGAATTTTCAAACCCAAAAAGTGTCAAGTACACTCCCTAAGTTGCAAGTTAACAACAGATTGCTTTTCCAAAAATTTTGGCCGCATTTCGGCAATAAATTGGATGTTCCCGGATAACATTCAGCAACAAACAAACACATGAATCCAAGTTATATCAAACAGGTAAAACAATCAAGGATTTTATATGATTCAGGCAGCATTAAGCAAACCAAAACAGCTTAAATCACATGGCAGTACCCATAAGTAATAAACAGCAATATGGAAAATCACACAACACTAACATCATCACCATTCAGCAAGCAAGTAACATTCAAAAATTAAACAAAAATGGAGTACTTATCAGGCATAGAATCCTCTAACCACAACCTAGCTACCTAACCACATGCAATTCTATCTAACCTAATCAAAAAGAAATTAATCAACTACTGATATAAACTCGAAAAATGAACTAAAAGGATATGAAAAACAGAGGGAAGAACATGGGAAAACCTGGGAATAGTAGCAGACAGAAATGGAAAAGGAGAGAGATTGAGGATAGTGCCGACTAGAGATTGCGGCTACAAGTGGTGGGGTAGTGCTGACACGGTGGCTCGCAGTGGCACTAAGATGGTAGCACAGAGAATGGCCAAACTCACTGACGTGCAGAGTAGAGAAGTAAGGCTTCTCTTCTGTCGAGGTGAGGTGAGAAAGAGACGATGTGGATTATGGGTGAAAGAGGTTTGCCGGCAGCAATGAAGGGGCACGGCGGTTCTGGTGGTTGCGTAGCAAAAATGGTCGAGAGAGGTAGGGGGAGAAAAGGGGAGAAGAAAGAAAGAGAGAAAAGACGAGAAAGGAGGGAGAGATGCGGCTGGTTTGGTCGCCGGACTGGTGGTAGTTACGGTGGTTGCAGAGCTTGGGAAGGTGGCAATGGTGGTTTTGTAGGGGGAAGGTGTGAATTTGGAACGTTGTGGGTGAAACAATGGACGCGAATCGCTAGGGCTTGCGCATCCCTGGGTATTAGCAAATTCGAATCCACGCGTATGCGTAGGGCACGCGTACGCGTGGATGGATAAAAAGATGATAGACGCATAAGCGCGATGCACATGTATGCACATAGGGGGAGAGTGCGGATCGACGCGTACACGTGATGTATGCATATGCGTGGAATGTGTAACGACCCAATTTTCAGTATGTCTAGATCATACCAGAAACTGAGCACTACCAACTTGTCCTTCTAATTATTACCTATTATCTATTATATGAGCCTGAATCGTTGTTAAACGCGTAGTTACTTTGAGGGGTCCTTTTTTTTTGAAGACGTTTGGATTAACAAACAGAATCATTCATAATCAATTCACAATTGATAACATATAAAACAGTTATAAACAACCACACATGAATACGTCACAAGCAGTTGACAATATTCGGTGATCCAGCCTATAATAGAGTATAGACTTTTAGTTAGAACATGCTTAGATATAGCTAAATAATATCTATATACATATATATACATACAACATCCCAGGCCCTAACCTGTTCAAAAAGTCCCTAAGCTGGCGCCCAGGCTAGCCTAGACTCTATACTCACCTAGTCCCTTTAAAATACTAAAGCGAGGGAAAGTACGTTCTAAGTCTTCAAAACTCAAGTCAGGTGGAACGTCAATAAAAAGTAGAACGTCATCTGCAACTCCTCTGCACGATCAGACATTGCCATATGACGTCTCTCTGGTACCTCATCAAGTAGCCACACAACAGGAGTCACGTACACAGGATTTAGGTTAAAGTTCACATACAAACGTGGTGCAGACATTGCTAGTCTCATGGTATATACATATAAACAGGTAACAGAGTTCACTCTAGACTCAGAAGACTACCTAGAGCGGAATCCTCTTTGCAGAACGATAATCAACGAACTATGGAAGGGTACTCTTGCTTCCATCTAAGGGGAAGGGAGAGAGAAGGGGTAAGAACTGGGGAGTTCTTAGTAGGGCCGGGGTTATTAGTTATTTTCATTAATTCCGTGTTGTTTAGCAGACAAATAGCAGAATACCGAGAAGCAGTAAACAGAAGATAGATAAATAGAAAAAATAGAGAAAACAAATAGCATAACACAAACAGAAGAATACAAGAAAATAACACAAACACAGAGAATAGAATACAAACAAGGAAGCGTACCTTCATACAACAATCATAACAGAGAAAATGCACAACCAAGTATGATGCATGTCTAGCCCTTTCGCAGGTAATGAGCTCATTTGTCGGTTACATACCCGCTCCTGACGTTACCCAGCAACCTCTGTCTGGATAAGGCTTTCCTATTGGCAATACACACTGCAAGCAACCTTTGTCTTGCAGGGTATCCACTGCAAGCAACCTTTGTCTTGCAGGGCGGCACTTCTTAGCCGATATACGCCCAACACACTCACTGTAAGCAACCTCTGTCTTACAGGAGCAACAACATTCTCACTATAAGCAACCTCTGTCTTACAGAAGCACACTGATCTCGATACCTCTGTAAGGAACCTCTGTCTTACAGTAAAGCATTATAGCAAGGTAACCCAGGAAAGCGTTCTCAGTGGTCGTACCACCATCTATCTGATTGCCCCTCTGCAGCAGATCCTTACATAATCATTCTCATTATCATCATTCATTAACATTCTCATTATTCATCATCACTTTCACATTCTCATGCAGTACCTATTTCTTTCTCTGTTCAATCATACTATGCAAACTTTACAGTTTTTACTTTTACAACATCTTAACTCAAACCATTTTTCTTTATCAGATTACACTTTTCTCTTTGTCTTTTTACTCTGATCTGATTACTCTTTTCTCTGTATTTCTTTACTCTACTTTGGTTACTCTGTTCTCTGTATTTCTTTACTTCTCTCCGCTTACTCTTCCTCTGTATCTATATTTACTCTTTTTTCTCTTTATCTCTTTACTTTACTCTAGTTACTCTGTTTTTTGTGTTTCTCTACTCTGCTTTTTCTATTTAACATATGTATTTAAAGCTTATGTAAATTTCGGTATGAATAGTTAGCCTGTCCCAAGTATAAGTTCATTAAGTCTATACTGAAACAATTTAACTTTTCACATAATACCTAACCCTAGTCGCAACTCAAGAACTAACTATGTTGCCCTAGTTCGTTCACTAATCTTTGTCTGTTTTTCTGTTATTACTTATTAAAACTTTACAAACTTTTCTTTGGTTTTTCTCTTTTCTTTAACTTTTTATCTTTCATTTATCTTTACCTTACTATCATGTTATTATTCTGCGCTTAAAGTTGTCTTTCTAAAGCTTTTACAAAAAACTGCCTTTTCTGCATTATTTTATTATTTTTATTAAAATATTATTTTTAATTAAATATTATTTAATATTTTATTATTATTTACTATTTTATCATTAATTTTTCGAAAATTACCTTACTTTTACTTTTAACCTTTAAAATTCACTTTTTACCACCCGTAACTTTTAATATTTGTAATTTAACCACCCTTACTTTCAGAAATTACAAAATAACCCCTCAAACACCAAAATAATTACAACCTTGCCCTATTTAAGATCTAAAAGGTGTTCTTCATTGTTCTTCACCATACTAAAAGTGTTCTTCATGTTCTTCGTAAATTTTTCAGATTCTTTCTTTGTTTTTACCCGTTTTTCAGTCTTTTCAGCAACTGATTTTTACCATAATTGAAAATAAATTCCCAGCCACTAAAACCCCATCTTTTCCACATGATTTTAACACAAATTAAACCCCAATTTAAGGCCTAGGGTTTCGTTTTTCAGCAGCCATGAAGAACACAAATTCAAAGTTGAATGTCCTCAAATTTCATCAAATTTTCACCAAACTTTCAACAAGAATCACCCACATAAACAATCAATTTCATGCATAACCAAACCATACCATAATCACACAACTCAAACAAAATCAATCAAGATTAATTTTACCAAACCCTACCTGGTTTTGCTACTCCTAATTCGGATAGACTTTCAGGTGGTCCTTAAGCACTTTTTCCTCCTAAATCACATCAAGAACAACTTTAAATCCAAAAACTCTCAACCGACCAAATCTTACTCAGCATGTTAGGAAGGGATTTCTCACCATAGAGTTGCTGGAAATTAACGTTTCTTGACCCTCAAGTCAAGTTAAGCATGATTCCTAAGGAAGAACATCAAGAAAACACATATTTTGCATGGTTTTCCTTGAAAACCGAATTGAAGAGGGAGGGAGACAGACATATCACCTTATTTCCAGCCTTGATATGTTATATGGTTATGTAGAGGAAGAAGAGAGGATCATTTTGGTGAAATCAGAATTTTGATTTGAGTTTTCGTTCAGAAGAAATCAAGCTTTGAAGATTAAGTGTTCATGAAAGTTTCTCTCTTTTCTCTCTTGTTATTTTCGGCCAAAATGAAGAAATGATACAGCCTTGGAGGTTTTGGGGGTGTAAGGTGAGTGGTGATTGGTTGGCTTGGAGGTGGATTAAAATAATATTAAAATATCTCTGGTGTATAACTACTAAAACTAGGTGTAGCAAAACACTTGTAAAAACATCTCTAAAAATTATTTTCTGAGCTACTAGCATAAATGACACTAGTAACATATTTATTATGAGAATAAAATATGTATAGTGAGGCCTTAGCATTGCTAAAGTCATCAGAGAGTGCTGGTGCTAAGCTGCACCAGTAAACTGTGAACCCAGTTAAACCGATTTTTTGTTTTCAACTAAAACAGACCGAGTAACCTTATAATATCATTCAAGAAGCTTATAATAATAATATAATGATAATATTATCCTATTATCTCTATTCTCTTATGAATCGAGTCTGGTTCATCAAACTGAGACTATTTACGAAAACTAGAATCAAAACTCCTAACCGATACGGTTCAAAAACTAGGTTCTTCGCAATTGCGTTATCGGGCTTATCTCCACTAAGGTCCTGAGTTAAAGATAATATAATGACAATAAGGATTGAGATGCTTGATGATATAGCAGAAGTTCTCCCCTTAATGATCTTCCAGAGAAATTCGTACTTTCAGAAAAGATCTCGCGTACTCGAAAATTGGGGTTGTTAAAGAATGAGAATTGTGCCAGAAGCACGATTCTGGCGCCAAGTTGGCCTGACTCTCGGGAAAAAGTATGGGTGCTGCACTTGACACATCGACGCGTACGCGTCATGGACACTGCGCGTAGGCGGGGAGTTTGTGGATCGACGCGACCGCGTGATGTATGCGTACGTGTGGGTTAGAATTGTGCCAAAGGCACGAAATAGGCGCAAAATGGGCACAACTCTCTGTAAAGTGTATGGGACCTGCATCGACTCATCGACGCGTACGCGTGCCTTTCCCCCCTCCCCTCTTTTTTTTCAGAAACACTAAAACAAAGATGAAAATCCTCCTAAACTACCTACAACTCAAAACCAACGAAAATGCAAAATTAACAAAAATCTTTTTGGGTTTTAAAGAATTTTCAAACACAAAATAAACATGACATGCACCTCAAGCAACTAACAACCAAAGCATTATAATAAGACTATATGAAGAGGAAAACTACCTACAATGGGACCTCAAATCACTTATTAATCAAATCTACAAGAGAATGGAAAGAGTTTACCACGGTGGAATGTCTCCCACCTAGCACTTTTAGTTTACGTCCTTAAGTTGGACATTGGGACACTCTTTGCATGGTGGCTTATGCTTGTATTCATCCTTGAATCTCCAAGGATGCTTGCTTCTCAAATGGTTGTCAGAATTTCCAACCGTCTTCACCAAGCTTGGGTGAAGTTCTACCCAAGATATGAGCTCCCAAAATTGGTCTTCATGTTTCGATCTGGGATCCCATATCTTATTTTCACACCCATCTTCTAGTTGATCATCATGGTTCTTCCATCCGGGTGGTTGACACATAGAATTCTCCTTATCACCGATTTCTCATTATAGACCCACACAAACTTGCATTCATCCAACCATGATGCCTACGCCTTGAAAGTTCAACCTTAATGAGCTAAATATCAAACTTCCAACCACTACACAATTCCCTATTACTTTTAACTCCACAAAGAGCTCTAAGTTGCCCATCCATTTCAATCAAACCATATTAAAGGGGAATAATGAAGCTTATGGTTAAGAATTTTACCCACTTGAATGAAAGAATGGATGGTGACTTAGGAAGGGGAACTTCCCCACACTTAGACAATGCGAGGTCTACTCCTTTATGCCCTTCCTTAGTTTTTTCCACCTCTTGAAAACTTCCTTCAATTTCTCCTTGCTTGTTGACTTCTTCCAAATTCTCCTTATCATTAATCAAGTTAAACTTTAGAGGTTGTGTGAAGTCCACTTCAATGTCAACCTCATATTCATTGGAAGAGTTTTCACTAACTTCAACTTCACATTCCATGGGAGAGGATTCCATTTTGGACAAGAATTCATCAATGATCAAATCCATCTCTCGATCAACCTCTTTAAGGTCTCCAACCATGAGATGCTTTGGAGGTTGTACACCTTCCTCAACATCAATGTCAAGCTTCTTGGAGAGAGGTTCTTGAGAATCCCATGGTAGTTCCGCATCTCCTAAGTCTTTAACCACTTCTTCCTCTTCTTTAACAATCCTCCAATTGTTCCAATACAAAATCTAAATCCTCATTCTCCACCAGATTTTCCAATCACTCCTTCATACTATGCTCTTCTTTTGATTCTTCACATGTGGCAATGGAAGTACCTTGACTGCATAGGTATCGCGAGGCCAAAGCGTGCACCATATTGGTCAATATAGTCATAGATTCTAGTGCATTCTTTTGCATAGCCTCTTGCTCTTGAAGTAGCAAAGTGAGAGAATTATCTATTATTGCTTGGGGTGGATAGGGGGGTTCATTATTTTGGAGAAAGGGTTCATAATAGGAAGGTGGTTCTTCTTGGTAAATGTATGGAGATTGTGTGTATTGATGTGGTTCTTGGTAGTAATCATGATGGGATTGTGGTGGTTCCATAGGTTTTTGCTCATAGGGGTCACAAGGATGAGGTAAAGGTGGTTGGTTATATGATGGATAAGGGTCATAGGTAGGTAGTTGGTAAAAAGGGGCTTGTGAGTATGGTTGATGGTCAAGTTGAGGGTGAGGTTTATAGGCATATGGCGGTGGTTGTTGATTGTCACAAAGAGGTTTGCCATAGCCATTAAATTGACATGCATTAGGATGGGGATTATACCTATAAGTAACCGGAGGTTGTTGCCAAGAGGAGTGATCAATTCCTTGAGGCTCCTCCCATCTTTGATTGTTCCATCCTTGATACATGTTGGGTAGTGACTGTCCAATACCAAACTTAGGTTTGATGTCTGGAAAAACTGTACGAGTTTCCACCAAGGGAGGAGGCTTTAGTATTGTACTCTGCATGCAAGTACCTCCTTTATCAAGGGGTCTTGGATGTTTAAGGACCTTGAAAACCATGTAATCCTTATGTAACCTCAGCACCAATTCACCTCTCTCAGCATCAATGAGATTTCGTCCATTAGAGATAGACCTTTGCTTCAAAACCTCAGTAAAAGAAATATTGATTTGTTGCTTCTTAAAGACTTCCAAGAACTGTGAGAAGTGCTCGTTCTTAGTCTCCTTTTAGGGCTTTTGAGGGTGTGGTGCTTCAAGCTCTTGAGTAGGTGTCATAGAGGAGGCATGTGACTGTGTAACCTCAGCCTTTTCTGGAGCTTCTTTCTCCTCTGATCCTTTAGCAGCTTCCATTTCTTCATTTGGCATGGATTCAGCATCCATTATGATGGCCTTGCACTCTACGCATGGCGTAGGCACTGTGTCAGTCGGAAGAGTGAGAGGTCTCTTAAGTTTCTCGGGAAGGTTCCTCTGAATGACTGCATTGCACTCCTTAGTAAGCACCATTGTCTCTACTTCCTTCTAATCCCTCTTGTTATTTACTATTTCCTTCATGAACTTAGCATATGAAGGTATTTGTTCAAGAGCCTTTGTAAAGGGAATTTTGATCTCTAGCTTCTTGAAATCTTCTAGGAACTTGGAGAATTGCTTATCCTTTTTCTTTCCGCTGAAGTCTCTGAGGATATGGTAACCTAGCCTTCTACTCTAGGGCTTTAGATAGTGCAGGATTGGTTTCCATGATGACTGGAAAGGGATTGTCAGGATGTCTAGGGGGGATGTCCTTTGATTTGGCATTTGTGTCCCCTCCCCTTTCTAGGCGTTGAACGCCCTTGTTGACCCCTGCTGGGCGTTGAATGCCCATGCTGCACCGCTCTGGGCATTCAACGCCCTTGGTAGTGCCCTGGGTTGCTGTGTTTTCACTGTTTGGTGTTTCTTCTTTATCCCGCGCTCTATTTTTCTGAGGTTGGGTGTCCAGTGTCCTTCCACTCCTCAATTAGATGGCTTGGCACTCTTCTCTGATCTGTCAGACAAATGTTGTTTAGCCTGGTTCAACTGTGCTTCTATATTCTTGTTGGAGGCTCGGGTCTCCTGCAACACTTCTTGCAAACTTAGCAACTGTTGTGTGAGGGAGTGTAGCTGCTGGGTTAATGATTCATTTTGTTTCAAAGGGTTAGATTCAGTAGACACTGTCTTGACCTATCCTTTCATTGAAGTCTCACCAGATGAGTATAGATGCTGGTTGCTGGCGATTGCCTAAATGAGTTGTGAAGCTTCTTGAATTGTCTTTTTCATGTGTATTGAACCACAAACAGAATGATTTAGGGACATCTTAGCTATGTCTGTGAGTCCATAATAGAAAATATCCAGCCTGACCCAATCTGAAAACATTTCAATAGGGCATCTTTTGAACATCATCTTGTACCTCTCCCAAGCATCGTAGAGGGACTCGCTCTCTCCTTGTTTAAAGTTATGAATGTCTATCCTCAACTTAGTAAGCTTTATTGGGGGAAAGAACCTATTCAGGAACTTGTCAACAACCTTATCCCAAGTGTTCAAACTTCCCTTGGGCTGGCTGCGAAGCCAATTCTTTGTTTGGTCCCTTACAGCAAATGGGAAAAGCATCAGCTTGCAGACTTCATAATCTACTTCATTGGTCTTTACAGTATCACAAATCTGCAGAAAGTCAGAGATGAATTTATTAGGATCTTTCTGTGGGAGTCCATGACACTAGATATTTTATTGCACTAGGAAGATTAACTCTGGGTTCAGCTTAAAATGATCTACTCCAATAGGAGGTATACTAATGCTGCTTCTAGATAAATCAATAGTGGGAGCTGTGTAAGATCCCAGGGTTCTTTTGGGTTGAGCATTCCCAATTGGATTCATGGTGATTTTGGTGTTCCTAAACTTGCAAGGGAAAAGTGGGAGTCTCTATGTCAAAGTCTAGAGAGCTCCCAGTGAGAGATCCACAAAGAAACAAGAATAGTTTTTTTAAATAAAAATTCAAAAATAAATAAATAATAATAAAAAAATAGAAAAATAATAATTAAAAAATTCAAAAATTAAAAAGAAAAATTCAATTAAAGATTTTGAATTTCAAAATTAAAGAAGGAAAAACTAATAAAATGCTAAACTTTTAAAATTTGAATTTAAAATAAAGATAGGATATAAAAATTTGAGAATCAATGGAAAAAGATAAGATAAAGATCAAAGATCAATATAAGATATGCTTTGAAAAATTTTTAGAAAGAAAATTAATTAAAAAGAAAAAGAGAAGATATGAAATTTTTGAAATTTAAAAAGAAGAAGGAAATATTAAAAGACACTAGACTTTAAAATTGAACTAAGATAAAGCAAGATTTGAAAATAAAATAAAAGATTTGATTTTGAAAAATTTTTGAAAATTAAAAAGAAAGAGTCAATTAAAGATTTTAAAATTTAAATTTGGAAAGAAAAAGTAAAACAAGATAGGATAAGATTTTAAAAATTTAAGATAGAGGATTTGATTTTGAAAAATTTTGAAATTAAAAGGAGAAAGTCAAAGAAAGATTCTGAAATTTAAATTTTTAAGAAAGAAAGACTAACCAAATACTAATTTTTTTTAAATTGAATTAAAAAATAAAGTTAAGATAACAAAATTTAAAAAATCAAATAAAAAAATAAGATAAAGATTTTAAAGATAGAAAAAATAAGCAAGAAAATTAAATTTAAGTAAAAAGATTACTACGGGACACCAAACTTTAAGATTTTAAAAAAGAAATAAAGAGAAAATATCAAACCTAAAATTTTGAAATTAAAAATAAGATAACTAAAGTGAGAATTGAAAATCAAAAGATAAAAAAAATAAAGATCAAGAATCAAGAAAGATAAGATATGATTTGAAAATTAAAAAAATCACTAACAAGAAACGCCAAACTTTAAAAAATTTCAAATTAAATCAAAATAAGATAAAGATGCAAAAATTAATCTACAAATTTGAAATTTAAAAAGAAAAGCTTTTCAAAAGTTTTGAATTCAAAAAGAAAGAAAAAGAAGACGCCAAACTTAAAATTTAAAATTAAATCATAATAAGATAACAAGAATATTTGAAAATTAAAAAGAGAAAAATAAACAAAATTAAATTTTAAAAGAAAAATACCAAAAGACACCAAACTTAAAAATTTTGAAATCAAACTAGCACTAATTTCAAAAAAGTGGAGAAAGAAAAAGACTACAAGACACCAAACTTAAAAATTTTGAAATCAAACAGTAGAAAACACCTAAAAAATTTGAACAAAGAGAAAGAAAACAAGAACAATTTAAGAGAAATATAATTAAACAAAAACAAATAAAAATACCTGATCTAAGCAGCAAGACAACCGGTAGTTTATCAATCTCGAACAATCCCTGGCAACGGTGCCAAAGACTTGGTGTGCAAATTTGTGACTCACACAACTGAACCAGCAAGTGCATCGGGTCGTCCAAGTAATACCTCAGGTGAGTGAGGATCAAATCCCACGAGGATTTTCGGATTGAGCAAGCTGTGGTTATCCTGCAGATCTTAGTCAGGTGAATAGAAAGATAGTTATTGTTTGTTTTAGGCGCATGAACAAAACAATAACAGTAAAATATAGAAAAATAATGAGAAATCAGTTTAGTGATAATATTTCTCACCGACTACTTCAACAACGAATAATTCATTCAATGGCAAAGCTGTAAGTGATAAAAGCCAGGGTCAGTGGTCATTAATCTCCTCAGATCCAAACCAAACGCCAGAGTTGATGTGTGGAAATTAAGTTCCAACACAAAACTCACCGGCAAGTGTACCAGGTCGCATCAAGTAGTAATAACTCACAAGAGTGAGGTTGATCCCACAGGGATTGATGGATCAAGCAACTTTAGTGGGTGATTAGTTTAGTCAAGCTAACATTGGTGATTGGGGTGAAGAGTGACCAACAGAATGTAAATGACAAGAAATTTAAAGTTGTAGAAAGTAAATGAGTAGAATCTTAAAGAGCAAGAAATGTAAATTGACAGAATCTTAAATGACAAGAAATGTAAATTGCATTAAATGTAAAGGGGGCTGGGTGCTGGAAATTTAAAGAAAGCAGTAAGCAGAACTTAGAACAATTGTAGAAGAATTAAATTGCATGAAAAGTAAAAGGAATTGGGTGCTGGGAATTAAAACAAAACTGAAAAAAAGTGAAGTGCAGTAAATTAGAGAGCTCTCAGATCAATTCAGTACCAAAACAGAAATGTAGAAGTGTAGAAGAATTAAAAGCAGCAAGAAGACTTAGATCAATTCTGAAATCCTTAAGAGAAATCAACAATTTCCATGGAATAGCAAAAATAAAAAGAAAGCCAAGAGCTCAATTGCTCTCTCGATCAAAACAGAAGAGAAAGTGCAAAGGAGAGAAAATGAAACAGAAAACAAAACTCAAATCTGATTTTCAATTCTTCAAATTCAAGAAGGAAAATTAAAAGAGCTCTCTATTATACTCCTACTCCTACTGCTCTCTAATGGAGCCAGCCTCTTTTCTAAAATGGAACAGATGCCTTTATATATGCTTTTTACAAAATAAAAAATGAAATTAAAATTGAAAATAAATTACAATTAAATGAAATTCTTAATCTAGCTTGTTCTTGTGCCTTTGAGTGATGATATGGGCTTTGCTTGCTTTGGATTTGAAGAGACATGGGTCCGGTTGACCTTGGTTCAATTGGTTTGAGGTGTGGGAACCTTCCAGGGGAGCGCTCGGTCATGTAAGGCAACGCAGCGCCTAATGCCTTGTGTCAAACTTCAATCTGTCCCGTGCCAAGCATTGTGGGTGTAGCACTCAATTAACTAAGTTAACGTAGCGCCCTTATTTGTTGTATGTTGAATTTGTATGTTCAATTCTGCTATGTTCAATTTTTTATTTTTTCAATTATGCTCTGTTGAATGCCTGAATGTTATATGAATTGTATGAACTATGAACTATGAATTGATATTTGGTCTGGATTATGGGTTGGTGGCATTCTGAATTTAGATGGCACTTTGTCTTCAAGCCATCTCTCTCTTTTCAATTTGTTGTATGTTTAATTTTATAATGCTGAACAGAATTGATATAATTTTGGATTTTGAATTGTTGTAATTCTGAATTTTGCTATAATGGCTAAGGTTTTTATTTTGCTATAATGGCTGAAACATGAAGTTGGGTGTTAAGGGGGCAGGGGATAGTTTATTTTGCACATCTTGAGAAAATGTTGCTGTTGAGATTGGTCTATAGCTATTTCTAATTAGTAATTTGGCATTAATTGAGTGAGTTTTGTCTAATTTAAGTAATTATTGATATTATTATTGATTGTTGGTGATTGTTGATTGAATATGGATATAGTATTTTATGCCATGATTTCTTTTAGTTATAAATTGTAACCTTTGAATTTGAATGTAGAATTTTAATGATGAGATGAGATATAGTTTAGTTAGTAGGTGGGTTATGAAATTTTAAATTTTATTATTATATGAATGATTGAAAAAATTTAGAAGAAACTACCGAATATAGAATTCACATTGTGGAACTAAATATGATGTATTCTTAAATTTATGGTTGTAGTATATTGTATTTTTAATAATTTTATTTTATATTTAATTAAACCGGTTCGACCACGGTTCAACTACTATTGAACCATTGAACTATTAAACCAGTTACTCGACCGGTTCAATGACCGGTCCGATTCTCGCAACCTTGATGCTCACTAAGTGAGCGTAGCGCTCACAAAGTGAGCGTAGCGCTCACAAAGTGAGCGGTGGCTTTGGTGCAAATTTGGTGCGCGCTTGTCTTGATTCAGTGCTTCCCCTTCGAGCCTTGGCGCTGGCACTTGCTTTTGTGCCAATTTCATTTTTAATGTAGCGCTCAGTGAAAACCAAGGTTCTGAAAATTGAACCGGTCATCGAACCGCTCTAGCTACTGGTTCACTGGTTCATAGGTTCAACCGGTTCGACCGTGGTTGAACCGAAAAAACCGTTTTATAATAAAATAATAAATAAAATATAAATAAACACATGAAAATATAATTATATTCTAATGTAAACTTTAAAATATCATTCAAATTAAAAGTATTACATTAACCAAAATATTATAATCTCATTCAAATACAAATTCAAAAGTCAAAAAATAAAACAAAGACATGAAGTAAAATCTACAGAGTGTACATGAAGTAACAAAGACACATAGACCATAACAAAAACCCCTTTACTATTACAATAACATGGATAAGATCAAATTAATGTTTTTGATCTAATTCAACAATAATATCATTTTTATGATGGATAAGTGCACAACATACCTTGATTTGTCATATGGTTGTACCAGAAGAGAACTGGCATCAGGGGTGCTAATTTGAGCAATGCTCTTCAAGCTAACTGGACTTCCATAGTATTCCACCTAGAAACATGTTATAAAATTGCTCATGTACAGAAATAAACTATTGATGAATACATTGATATCTAGTTCATCGTATAAATAATGCATTATGGTATAAGCAAAGTGGTGGGTTGGATCAAAAGTACAAGTTGCCAATTTGGTGTGGCAGTTCCTCAATGTAGGTTCCGTAGAATTGTTAGCAATACTAAATAACAATGTGACAATCAGATGAAGTACAAATGAAAAGTAGTCCATCAATCTAAGTCAAATGTTGGAGAAAAATTGAGAAATGAGATTGATCAATCAGAGTTCACAGTTTCAGAGTTCAATAGTTCATCATGTCACAAAATCAAAGAGCTACTCAATGAACAGAGTTCACAGTAATCCAACCCAATGATCTCAACTCTCAAGTTCACAACAAATGAACAAACAACATCCAAAATTCAAAGTTTAGCAGTTCATCATGTCTCAAAATCAGTGTTGACAAAATCAGAGTTCACAAAATCATGTCACAAAATCAGAGTTCAAAAAATTCTTTGTTCATAGAATCATCTCTCAAAATAAGAGTATACAAAATCAGAGTTCACAATGACAAAATCATGTCACATAAATCAGAGTTCACACAATCAGATTTCATAAAATCAGAGTTCACACAATCAGAGTTCACAGTTTCATCTCTCAAAATCAGAGTTCACAATGACAAAATTATGTCACATAAATTATAAATCAGAGTTCACACAATCAAGTTCACACAATCAGAGTTCACAGTTTCATCAGATTTCACAGTTTCATCAGAATTCAGTCAATTCACAGAGTTCACAGTATTAGATTTCATCACAGTATGAGAGACTCAGAGTCAGTTCATCATGCAACAGTTCATAACTAAATTAAAAATTACCGGAACTCTATTGCTTTCTCTCAGAGCTCGAAGGCACCTTGAGGCTTCAGGCTTCACCTCTTCAACGCTTCAACCGAACTCTATTGCTTTCTCTCAGAGCTCGACGGCGGTGACTGGTCGAAGTGGCTGAGTGCGCGACGGAGCTGACGGCGCGACGCTGCTGACTGTGCGACAGAGCTGACGGCGCGACGGATCGTGACGGCGCCACGGAGCAGACGGCGCGACGGTGCTGACGGCGCGACGGATCGTGATGGCGTTCAGGGCTTCAGGCGTTCTTTGTCTCTCACTCTCTCTGACGTGATGGCGCGACGGATTGTGACGGTGATGAATGATGAGAGTGGAGCTGAAGTGCGTGGGTGTAGGTCTGTGGGTGTGGCCGTGTGGGACTGGGACTCTGGGAGTCTGGGATGCAACACGCAAGTGTGAATGGCAAAGGAGAATTAGGGTTCACATTTCACAAAACACAAAACGGTAGCGTTTTGCTGCACGGCTAAAAAACCGGCCGGGTTCCGGTTCAGTTCGACCGACCGGTTCGTCGGTTCAACACCGGTTTTCTAATTTTGCGGTTTTTCTAATTATTCGAACCGCTTTAGTTTCCGGTTTACGGTTCGACCGGCCGGTTCGAACCGGTTTTCAGAACATTGGTGAAAACATTCAACGTAGCGCTCCTTGGCATGCTTCCTTGGCTTGTTGTAGCGCTCTTCATAAGCCCGAGAAAGTGAACAAAGTTCACGTAGCGCTCAATAGCTTGAACGCTTGCTTCCTTTCATAGCGCTCCGTTGCTTAGGCGTTCATTTATTTCCTTCATTGGCTTTACATGCTTTTATTAATAATGCTTAGTAATGCAATGCTTTAATCGTTAAAGCCAATGCAAGCATATAATACATTATCAATTGCCAATTAGCTTTAATAATGCATGCTTTCATTAAATGCCGTAGCATTCATTCATTCCATTCATTAGCTTTACTAATTAAATATTCATGATTGCATTTATTATGTTTTAATTAATAAAAGCGTGGCCTAAGGCATCAAAGTGTGCTCCAACTTCAAAGTGTGCCCCAAAACTTTTTTTTCTCCTTTTTAACTTATTTTATGCTTTTTTGCTTCTTTTTTTTGTTATTTCCTACAAAGTTTATCCAATCAAAAGATCAAAGAAATATACCAATTAAGTACAGAAGCATTCAATATTTAAGCACAAATCATCAATTTCTTGTATAAAAAAAGCATAGAAAAATATGACATGATGACATGTCATCAAGGGTCAGTTGTCATTCAATTTGGACGAGGGTCAAGCTCACGCATTCAATCTCAGATGATCCTACTCAAAATGTGATGATTGGATTTTTGACGGTTTAGAATTTCACTAATGAAATCTCGTTGTAAAGTATAGTTTCTAAACCAAGAAATAATCCTTTCATACAAAAGATTGTTTGTCACAAGTAACAAACCCCTAAAATTTATAAACTGAAATATTCAAACCTCGGGTCGTTCTCCCTAGGAATTACAATAAAGTGTCTTGTTATTGGTTATGAGATATTTTGGGGTTTTTGAGATTTTAGACAATAAATATAAATAGCAAAGAAAATAAACTAACAACTAACAAGGCTCTTGGCAAGATATGAGAACTAGAAGTCCTATCCTAGTCATCCTCCTCACTTGTGACCACAAATTGTTCATTGCTACCACTTAGTTAACCTCTACAATGGAGAAAAGTCAAGTGGATGAATTAACTTGATTCCACTAGTCCTAGTCAACTCCCAAGGGAAAGACTAGCTTTAGTGGTATCCAAATCAATTAGCAACTTCTAATTATCAATCAACAAGGGAATTAGACAACTCAAGCGTCACTAATTACTCTACCTAGGCCAAGAGAAACAAAATCTATACTAAAATTAAAAGAGGCATTTTGTCAAACACATAAGAGGCATAAAAGGAAAGCATATGAAATCTAACAACAATTATTTCAATGAATTAACAACAACAATTAAAAAGAACACAATTATTATGAATTACCTCTAATTGAATTGAAAGAGAATAGAAGGAACAAAAGTAGATCTACAACAAGGCATAAAAACAAAGTAGAAGGGATTACAACAAAAGAATAGAGGAAACATAAATGCAACAACAAAGAATTGAGAAGAAGAGTAGAAGAGAGCATGAATCAAAACCTAGATCTAAGAACTAAACCTAATCCTAATCCTAATTTCTAGAGAGAAGTGAGAGCTTCTCTCTCTAAAACTACTTCTAACTAATCCTAATGTGTAAAAATGATCAAAAGTCCCTTTACTCTTCAATCCTTGGCTTTAAATAGCATCTTTGGCACCAAAGTTGGTTGGGATTAGGCCCCACAACTCCTGAGAATTTGCTGGGCGCGAATTCACTTAAAAAATCAAGGATCAGCATCGACGCGTACGCGCACAGCACGCGTACGCGTCCATGGGCCATTTCGCAAGGTGTGCGTAAGCGCCTGGTGCGTGCGCGCGTCCATGGGCGAGTTCAACTCTTTGGCTTTTCATGATTTCTCCACTTTGCATGCTTTCTCTTCAGTCCTTTGATCCATTCCTAGCCTTTTCAATCTGAAATCACTAACAAACACATCAAGGCATCTAGTAGAATCAAAGGGAGATTAAAATTATCAAGTTAAAGGCCTAAAAAGCATGTTTTCACATCTAAGCACAAATAAGGAGACAATCACAAAATCATGCTAATTCATTGAATAAATGTGGGTAAAAGGTATTAAAATCTCCTAATGTCAATACAAGATAAACCCTACAAATGGGGTTTATCAACCTCCTCACACTGAAACCAAGCATGTCCTCATGCTTAAACCAAGAATGAAGTAACGGGCATGGCATTTATTCAATTGAAACTAACTAAATGCAATTTACCTATATGCAACTATCTAAATGAATTCAATTGCTTGGTCAAAATAAATCAATTCCCAAGAAGCATATATGCACAAGGGCTAAGGACTAGCAAGTCTAATCCACAATTAGATTGAGTTATTAAATATTTTTACAAACTTGCATAAAAAGTGATGATTGTAGGCGGAAACATGTAATCGAGCAATCGAACCCTCACCGGATGTGTTTGCGCTCTATTCGCTCAAGTGTTTAGGGTTGATCCTCTCAATTCTCCTTTATTTCATGCTTTCTAAGATTTGTTTTTTCTTCTAACAATCAACATACATTTCATGCATGCATACACATATCATGAGGTCTTTTCATTGGTTGTAATGGGGCTAGGGTCAAGTTAGGATGCATACATGGTCAAGTGAGCTTGAAATTTGAATCTTTGATAAGCTTAAACTTCCCACCTAACCTATGACATCCTATACAATTAAGTTCTAACATAACTACCCATTTTTCTCACTTTTTTCACATACTCATGCATTTTTTTCTTGATAACAACACATATGCATTGACTTTTGTTGAACTTTACTTTGGGGCATTTTGTCCCCTTTTTTATTTCTTTCTTTTTCTTTGTTTCATTCTTTTTCTATTTTTTTTCTTTTCCATATTATTTTTCTTTTCTTTTTTTTCTTTTGTTTCTTTTCTCATTTTTTTCTTTTTGCAATAAAGTATATACAAAGGTATCAATGCATAAGGTCTATACATTCATTTCACATGAGCATGTACCCAATTCCCAATATTTACAACACAAAACTACCCTTTTATTCTCAACCAATGTCCCAAATTTCCCACACTTGAATGATACTCACACACACTAGCCTAAGCTAATCAAAGATCCAAATTAAGAACATTTATTATTTTTCGCTTTAGGGCTTGTAATGTGCTAAATTAAAGAACAAAGTGGGTTAATCGTAGGCTCAAATTGGCTAACAGTGGAAGATTAAAGGTAAGGCTATTTGGGTATGTGAGCTAATGAAATGATGGCCTCAATCATATAAATGCATGTATACACAAAATAATGGACATAAAGAATCAAACAAATCAAAGATTACAATCATAGGAACAGAACAATTGCACACAAGAAGGAAATATAAGTGGTTATAAGAGGTAACCACACCATTAGGCTCAAAACTCACTTGCTTGTGTTCTTAGCTCAAAAACATGATGCACAAGATATATAATTCAAGCAAGTTCTATGAAAAGTTTTCACTCAAATCAATTGGTGCCCTATAGATAGAAATCCTTGAAAAATTTCATTATTTTGACTAAGCTTATTGTGTATACATATGCAAAAATAAGAAAATGCAAGTAAAAATCCTAAAATCCTAGAATGAAATGCAAAAGTGTTGGAATTAGAAACTCGTCACCCAAAATCGCCGATCAGTTGGATGACCTCCCTACACTTAAAAGTTTGCACCGTCTTCGGTGCACTCAAAGATGAGTAAGGGGGTACAGTGACTCTCCGGATTGCTACCTTCAGCTAGTAGATCAATTGGGGCTGCGTGTTCTTAGTCTTGCTTCCGTTATTGCTTGTGGTGCATCCATCATGAAAAACAAAAATATAACACTATAAGATGAGAAGATATGAAAGCAAGGAAGCATACATTGTTTGAGTGAGGTAAATCTCTTGGATTGAGTGAGTGAATCAATGTGACATTAATAAAAGTGAGTGAGCATTCTAAGTTGTGCGCGGTTTAGAGCACACACAAACATGAAAGGCTAAGTCACAATAGAAGCAAGCTCTTTACTCATTCTAGTGTGCTTGAAATGCTTTAAGTAAACTTGTAAGGTAAAAAAAGCATTAAAGAGGCATGAGAGCATTCAAGCTAAAAGCATTTGGATGCATATGATCATGAAATATAATGCATTAAAGTAAATGCTCAACATCCAATATCAAGAGATTTCCTAATCAAAGAATAGGGTTCAAATCACATGGTGGCTAGCTACAACATGCAATTCAAAAGAGTCATAAGCTCGAAGGCAATTCTCAAAACCAACTAGCAAAATATAGCCTCAATCATAGAATCCAACAAAGATTATCCAAAAATATTCATGCTAAAATAGCATTTAGGCAATAAAGGGGCAGCAATGCATAGTAAACAAAGTCAATAATCCAACACTTATAATGAAGAGAGAGAAAATAAAATGAAAACTAAACTAACTAACTAATCAACTAACTAACTAACTAATTAACTAACTAAAATAGATGGTTATCAACGGTGTTTGGAGGTGTTGGATGAGGGGTAGGAGAAGGGAGGAAGAAAGGAGAAGGAAAGAAATGGAAAGAGGAGAAGAAAAGAAATGTGGTGAAGGAAGAACATCCACGCGTTCGCGGGCATGGCGCGTGCATGCCGGTGGTGGTGTAATGGAAGCGATGCATACGCGTACATGGCGGGTCCACGTCGATGGCTTATTTCGAGACTGGCGCGTACGCGCGAGTTGGTTTATGCCTCGGGCACAATGTGCGCATAGTGCGGGCATAACTCTCGGGTCAATGTATGTAGGAATGAAATTTTGCAATCCACGCATACGCACGCATGGCGCGCGCGCGTGGATGGTCCAAAATGCTTGATGCACGCGTACACGCGCAGTGCGTGTACGCATGGATGGTGCTCTGTTTTTCATAATTTTTTCTATGTTTTTGCACCAATCCAAGCATTCTAAACCTCCAAACAGCTACCAAAACACCATGAAACCTTAGTTAACATACTAAAATACCAATTATACTCAACAAACTAATTACCAATATGTGCAAAAAGAGAAAATGAAAAGAAGTTACCATGGTGGGTTGTCTCCCACCTAGCACTTTTGTTTATTGTACTTAAGCTGGACTTATGGGGAGTTCCTCTCAAGGTGGCTTGTGCTTGAAGCTATCTTGGAACATCCACTAATTCTTGGTTCTCCATTGTGCCCCAAGATTCCTCATGGATTAAGCCAAGTCTTGATGGAGTTCTTCACAAGCTTGGGGCTCCCAAAGTTGGTCCTCGTATTGTTATCTAGGATCCCATACTTTATTTTCACACCCGTCTTGAAGTTGATCATCATTAGTCCAAACGGGTGGTGAGTAAGGTGAATTCTCAATAGAGTGGCCAACAATCCTCCTAGACCCCTGATGAGTGGATATTTTATACGCTTTTTGGGGGTAATTTCATGTAGATTTTAGTATTTTTTAATTAATTTTTAGTAGAATATTATTAGTTTATAGGAAAAAATTATATTTCTGGACTTTACTATGAGTTTGTGTGTTTTTCTGTGATTTCAGGTATTTTCTGGCTGAAATTGAGGGAGCTTAGCAAAAATCTGAGTTAGGCTGAAAAAGGACTGCTGATGCTGCTGGATTCTGACCTCCCTGCACTCGAAATGGATTTTCTGGAGCTGCAAGAGTCCAATTGGCGCGCTCTCAACGGTGTTGTAAAGTGGACATCCAGGGCTTTCCAGCAATATATAATAGTCCATACTTTGCGTGAAGATAGATGACGTAAACTGGCGTTCAACGCCAGTATCATGCTGCTGTCTGGCGTCCAGCGCCAAAAACAGGTTACAAG
This sequence comes from Arachis stenosperma, assembly GCF_014773155.1. Lineage (NCBI taxonomy): Eukaryota > Viridiplantae > Streptophyta > Magnoliopsida > Fabales > Fabaceae > Arachis > Arachis stenosperma. Next base: position 68,774,081 of record NC_080385.1, read on the forward strand.
CTGGAGTTCAACGCCAGAAATAGGTTACAACCTGGCGTTGAACGCCCAAAACAGCCCCAGGCACGTGAGAAGCTTAAGTCTCAGCCCTAGCACACACCAAGTGGGCCCTAGAAGTGGATTTCTGCACTATCTATCATAGTTTACTCATTTTCTGTAAACCTAGGTTACTAGTTTACTATTTAAACAACTTTTAGAGATTTACTTTGTATCTCATGACATTTTCAGATCTGAATTTTATACACTTTGACGGCATGAGTCTCTAAACTCCATTGTTGGGGGTGAGGAGCTCTGCAGCGTCTCAATGAATTAATGCAATTGTTTCTATTTCTCCATTCAAACGTGTGTGTGTTCCGATCTAAGATGTTTATTCGCGCTTAATTGTGAAGGAGGTGATAATCCGTGACACTCATCACCTTCCTCAATCCATGAATGTGTGTCTGACAAACACCTCAATTCTACATCAGATTGAATGATCATCTCTTAGCTTTCTTAATCAGAATCTTCGTGGTATAAGCTAGAACTGATGGCGGCCACTCTTGAGGATCCGGAAAGTCTAAACCTTGTCTGTGGTATTCCGAGTAGGATTCAAGGATTGAATGGCTGTGACGAGTGATGAGCGGATAATTTATACGCTTTTTGGCATTATTTTTAGGTAGTTTTTAGTAAGTTCAAGCTACTTTTAGGGATGTTTTCATTAGTTTTTATGTTAAATTCACATTTTTGGACTTTACTATGAGTTTGTGTGTTTTTCTGTGATTTCAGGTAATTTCTGGCTGAAATTGAGGGACTTGAACAAAACTCTGAAAAAGGCTAACAAAAGGACTGCTGATGCTGTTGGAATCTGACCTCCCTGCACTCAAAATGGATTTTCTGGAGCTACAGAACTCCAACTGGCGCGCTCTCAACGGCGTTGAAAAGTAGACAACCAGGGCTTTCCAGCAATATATCATAGTCCATACTTTATTCGGAAATTGACGACGTAACTTGGCGTTGAACGCCAAGTACATGCTGCTGTCTGGAGTTAAACGCCAGAAAAACGTCATGATCCGGAGTTGAACGCCCAAAACATGTCATAACTCGGAGTTCAACTCCAAGAGAAGCCTCAGCTCGTGGATTGATCAAGCTCATCCCAAACATACACCAAGTGGGCCCCGGAAGTGGATTTATGCATCAATTACTTACTCATGTAAACCCTAGGAGCTAGTTTATTATAAATAGAACTTTTTACTATCATATTATCATCCTGGATTGTATTTTGAATCCTGTGATCATGTTTAGGGGGCTGGCCATTCGGCCATGCCTGAACCTTTTTCTTATGTATTTTCAACGGTGGAGTTTCTGCACACCATAGATTAAGGGTGTGGAGCTCTGCTGTACCTCAAGTTTCAATACAATTACTATTACTTTTCATTCAATTCTCTCTTATTCTTATTCCAAGATATTCATTCGCACCCAAGAACATGATGAATGTGATGATTATGTGACGCTCATCATCATTCTCACCTATGAACGCGCGTGATTGACAACCACTTCCGTTCTACATGCAATCGAGCTTGAATGTGTATCTCTTAGATTCCCCAACAGAATCTTCGTGGTATAAGCTAGATAGATGGCGGCATTCACGAGGATCCGGAAAGTCTCACCTTGTCTGTGGTATTCTGAGTAGGATCCTGGGAATCCGGAAAGTCTAACCTTGTCTGTGGTATTCCGAGTAGGATTCCGGTAATGAATGACTGTGACGTGCTTCAGACTTGCAAGTGCTGGGCGTTAGTGACAGACGCAAAAGAATCAAGGGATTCTATTCCAGCAGGAGCGGGAACCAACCAGTGATTAGCCGTGCTGTGACAGAGCGCGTGAGCGTAGTTTTCACTGTGAGGATGGGATGTAGCCTTCGGCCAGTGTGATGCCTCCAGACGATTAGCCATGCGAGTGACAGCGCAGAGGACCATTTTCCAGAGAGGATACAAAGTAGCCATCGTCGAACGGTGAACCCCGATATACAGCTTGCTATGGAAAGGAGTAAGAAAGATTGAATTGAGGCAGTAGGAAAGCAGGCGTTCTTGAGCCATACAGTATCTCCATTCGCTTATCTGAAATTCCCACCAATGAATCTGCATAAGTATTCTATCCCTTTTATTATTTCTTCTATTTTCTTATTTCTATTTTCGAAACCATAAACCAAATTAATCTGCCTAACTGAGATTTACAAGGTGACCATAGCTTGCTTCATACCAACAATCTCTGTGGGATCGACCCTTACTCACGTAAGGTTTATTACTTGGACGACCCAGTACACTTGCTAGTTAGTTGAACGGAGTTGTGTCCACTCGTGCCAATTTCAAATTCCATAAAAGTACAACTTAAAGAATAGCGATCACAATTTCGTCCACCAAATTTTTGGCGCTGTTGCCGGGGATTGTTCGAGTGTGGACAACTGACGGTTCATCTTGTTGCTTAGATTAGGTAATTCTCTTTTCAAAAATCTTTTTCAAAATTTTTCTTTTTATTTTTCGTTTTTCCAAATTATATTTTCAAAAAAAAATTAATAAAAATCCAAAAAAATTAGAAAATCATAAAAATCAAAAATATTTTGTGTTTTTTTGTTTAAGTCTTGAGTCAATTTTTAAGTTTAGTGTCAATTGCATGCTTTAAAATTTTTCTTGCATTTTTTCGAAAATTCCATGCATTCATAGTGTTCTTCATGATCTTCAAGTTGTTCTTGATAAGTCCTCTTGTTTGATCTTGATATTTTCTTGTTTTGTGTCTTTTCTTGATTTTCATGTGCATCTTGGCATTTATATTTTCCAAGCATTAAAAATTCCTAAGTTTAGTGTCTTGCATGTTTTCTTTGCATCAAAATTTTTCAAAATTATGTTCTTAATGTTCATCATGATCTTCAAGTGTTCTTGGTGTTCATCTTGACATCATAGCATTCTTGCATGCATTCATTATTTGATCTAAAAATTTCATGCATTGAGTATTTTGTTGTTTTTCTCTCTCATAATTAAAAATCAAAAATCAAAAAATATCTTTTCCTTATTCCCTCCAATTTTCGAAATTTTAGGTTGACTTGGTCAAAAATTTTTAAATTAGTTGTTTCTTACAAGTCAAGTCAAAAATTTCAATTTTAAAAATCTTATCTTTTCAAAATCTTTTTCAAAATCATATCTTTTTTATTTTTTTTTATTTTTCGAAAATTTCAAAAACATTTTTCAAATTATTTTCAAAAATCTTTTCCTTATCTTTACATCATATTTTCGAAATTCACTAATAATTAATGTGATTGGTTCAAAAATTTGAAGTTTGTTACTTTCTTATTAAGAAAGGTCCAATCTTTAAGTTCTAGAATCTTATCTTGTAGTTTCTTGTTAGTGAAGTAAATAATTTCAAAATTTTTGAACTAAATCTTTTTATCTTTTATTTTATCTTTTTCAAAATTTTATCTTTTCAAAATTTGATTTCAAAATCAAAATTTTATCTTTTCAAAATTTGATTTCAAAATATCTTATCTAACTTCTTATCTTCTTATCTTTTTAAAATGTGATTTCAAATCTTTTTCAATCAACTAACTAACTTGTTGTTATTTCTCATCTTTTTCAAAACCACTTAACTACTTTTCCCTCTTCAATTTTCGAAAATATTTCTCTCTCTTTTCAAAAATTCTTTTTATTAACTAATTGTTTCATGTTTTAATTTAATTACATCTTATCTCTAAATTTCAAAAATTACTAACCCCTTTTTTCAAAAATTATTTTCGAAGTATCCTTCTCTTTTCTTCTTCTATTTAATTATTTAATTACTAACACTTCTCTTCACCTCTCTTCATCTAAAAATCCAAACCCATCCTTCTTCACTCTTCTCCCCCTTCTTTTTCTACTAACATAAAGGAATCTCTATACTGTGACATAGAGGATTCCTCTTCTTTTCTTGTCTTCTTCTATTTCATATGAGCAGGAACAGGGAAAAAGGCACTCTTGTTGAAATTGATCCTGAACCTAAAAGGACTCTGAAGAGGAAATTAAGAGAAGCTAAATTAAATTATTCTAAAGGTAACCTTTCAGAAACATTGGAACAAGAAAAGGAGATGGCAGCTGATGAGCGGATAATTTATACGCTTTTTGGCATTGTTTTTAGTATGTTTTTAGTATGATTTAGTTAGTTTTTAGTATATTTTTATTAGTTTTTAGTTAAAATTCACTTTTCTGGACTTTACTATGAGTTTGTGTGTTTTTCTGTGATTTCAGGTATTTTCTGGCTGAAATTGAGGGATCTGAGCAAAAATCTGATTTAGAAGCTGAAAAGGACTGCAGATGCTGTTGGATTCTGACCTCCCTGTACTCGAAGTGAATTTTCTGGAGTTACAGAAGCCCAATTGGCGCGCTCTCAACGGCATTGGAAAGTAGACATCCTGGGCTTTCCAGCAATGTATAATAGTCCATACTTTGCCCGAGATTTGATGGCCCAAACCGGCGTTGCAAATCAGCCTCAGAAATCCCAGCGTTTAACGCTGGAACTGGCATAAAAATTGGAGTTAAACGCCCAAACTGGCATGAAAGCTGGCGTTTTAATCCAGAAAAGGTCTCTACACATGAAAGCTTCAATGCTCAGCCCAAGCACACACCAAGTGGGCCCGGAAGTGGATTTTTCTGTCATTTACTCATTTCTGTAAACCTTAGGTTACTAGTTCACTATTAATAGGATCTTTTGACATTGTATCTGTATCTCATGACACTTTACACGTTTCTTTGTGTACCTTCCACGGCATGAGTCTCTAAACCCCATGGTTGGGGGTGAGGAGCTCTGCTGTGTCTGATGGATTAATGCAATTACTACTGTTTCTTATTCATCATGCTTGCTTCCATTCTAAGATATCACTTGTTCTTAACCCGGATGAATGTGATGATCCGTGACACTCATCATATTCTCAACTATGAACGTGTGCCTGACAACCACCTCCGTTCTACCTTAGATTGAGTGGATGTCTCTTGGATTCCTTAATCAGAATCTTCGTGGTATAAGCTAGAACTGATGGCGCATTCAAGAGAATCCGGAAGGTCTAAACCTTGTCTGTGGTATTCTGAGTAGGATTCAATGATTGAATGACTGTGACGAGCTTCAAACTCCTGAAGGCGGGGCGTTAGTGACAGACGCAAAAGAATCAATGGATTCTATTCCGGCCTGATCGAGAACCGACAGAGGATAGCCGTGCCGTGACATCAACCTATTCTCCATTACTGCATAACAAGTACTTATTTCATGTACTTTTGCTTTTCACAATCAACCCTGATAATTTCTGATATCCTGACTAAGATTTACAAGATAACCATAGCTTGCTTCAAGCCGACAATCTCCGTGGGATCGACCCTTACTCACGTAAGGTATTACTTGGACGACCCAGTGCACTTACTGGTCACGTAAGGTATTACTTGGACGACCCAGTGCACTTACTGGTTAGTTGTGCGGGATTGCAAAAGTGTGATTGCAATTTCGTGCACCAGCAGCCAAAAATAATAATAATGCAAGGAGAATGCTTGGTGACTTCACAAAGCCAACGTCCAAGTTTGATGGAAGAAGCATCTCCATTCCTGCCATTGGAGCCAACAACTTTGAGCTTAAGCCTCAACTAGTTGCTTTAATGCAACAAAACTGCAACTTTTATGGACTTCCATCTGAAGATCCTTATCAGTTTTTAACTGAGTTCTTGCAGATCTGTGAGACTGTAAAGACGAATGGAGTTGATCCTGAAGTCTACAGACTCATGCTTTTCCCTTTTGCTGTAAGAGACAGAGCTAGAATATGGTTGGATTCACAACCCAAAGATAGCCTGGACTCCTGGGATAAGCTGGTCACTGCCTTCCTGGACAAATTCTTCCCTCCTCAAAAGCTGAGCAAGCTGAGAGTGGATGTTCAAACCTTCAAACAAAAAGATGGTGAATCCCTCTATGAAGCTTGGGAAAGATACAAGCAGCTGACCAAAAGATGTCCATCTGACATGTTTTCAGAATGGACCATATTAGATATATTCTATTATGGTCTCTCTGAATTTTTGAAAATGTCATTGGACCATTCTGCAGGTGGATCTATTCACCTAAAGAAAACGCCTGAAGAGGCTCAAGAACTCATTGATATGGTTGCAAACAACCAATTCATGTACACTTCTGAGAGGAATTCCGTGAATAATGGGATACCTCAGAAGAAAGGAGTTCTTGAAATTGATGCTTTGAATGCCATATTGGCTCAGAACAAAGTGTTGACTCAACAGGTCAACATGATCTCTCAAAATCTGAATGGATGGCAACATGCATCCATCAGTACTAGAGAGGCAGCTTCTGAAGAAGTTTATGATCCTGAGAACCCTGCCATGGCAGAGGTTAATTACATGGGTGAACCTTATGGAAACACCTATAACTCATCATGGAGAAATCATCCAAATTTCTCATGGAAGGATCAACAAAAGCCTCAACAAGGCTTTAATAATGGTGGACGCAACAGGCTGAACAATAGCAAGCCATATCCATCATCTTCTCAGCAACAGACAGAGAATTATGAACAAAACACCTCTAATTTAGCCAATGTAGTCTCTGATCTGTCAAAGGCCACTTTCAGTTTCATGAGTGAAACAAGATCCTCCATTAGAAATCTGGAGGCACAAGTGGGCTAGCTGAGTAAGAAAGTCATTGAAGCTCCTCCCAGTATTCTCCCAAGCAATACAGAAGAGAATCCAAAAGGAGAGTGCAAGGCCATTGATGTGATCAATGTGGCCGAATGCATAAGGGAGGAGGAGGACGAAAATCCTAGTGAGGAAGACCTCCTGGGACGTCCCTCAAGCAAGAAGGAGTTTCCTATTAAGGATCCATTGGAATCTGAGGCTCATATAGAGACCATAGAGATTCCATTAAATCTCCTTCTGCCATTCATGAGCTCTGAAGACTATTCATCCTCTTCAGAGGATGAAGATGTGACTGGAGAGCAAGTTGCTCAATATTTAGGAGCTATCATGAAGCTGAATGCCAAGTTATTTGGTAATGAGACTTGGGAAAGTGAACCTCCCTTGCTCATTAATGAACTGGATACTTGGATTCTGAAAATTCTACCTCAAAAGAAACAAGATCCTGGCAAGTTCTTAATACCTTGTACCATAGGCACCATGATCTTTGAAAAAGCTCTGTGTGATCTGGGGTCAGGGATAAATCTTATGCCACTCTCTGTAATGGAGAAGCTGGGGATCATTGAGGTACAGCCTGCCTTGTTCTCATTACAACTAGCAGACAAGTCATTGAGACAAGCTTATGGAATAGTAGAGGATGTGTTAGTAAAGGTTGAAGGCCTTTACATCCCTGCTGATTTCATAATCTTAGACACTAGGAAGGAAGAGGATGATTGCATCATCCTTGGAAGACCTTTCCTAGCCACAGCAGGAGCTGTGATAGATGTCAACAGAGGTGAATTAGTCCTTTAATTGAATGGAGACTACCTTGTGTTTAAGGCACATGGCTATCCCTCTGTGACAAAAGAGAGTAAGCATGAAGAGCTTCTCTCAGTTCAGAGTCAAGAAGAGCCCACACAGTCAAACTCTAAGTTTGGTGTTGTGAGGCCACAACCAAACTCTAAGTTTGGTGTTAAGACCCCATATCCAAACTCTAAGTTTGGTGTTGGGACTATATAATATTGACCTGATCACCTTGTGGCTCCATGAGAGCCACTATCAAGCTATTGACATTAAAGAAGCGCTTGTTGGGAGGCAACCCAATTTTATTTATATAATTTTTATTTTATTGTTATTTTGTGTTTTATTAGGTACATGATCATGAGGAGTCACGAAAAAATCATAAAAATTAAAAACAGAAAAAAAAACAGCAGAAGAAAAAATTTCACCCTGGAGGACGCACAGGCTGGCGTTCAACGCCAGTAAGATGCATCTGGCCGGCGTTCAACGCCAGAACAGAGCATCATTCTGGCGCTGAACGCCAGAAACAAGCAACATTCTGGCGCTGAACGCCAGAAATGTGCCCAGAAAGGAAAAACTGGGGCTAAACGCCAGTAACAAGCATGGAACTGGCGTTCAACGCCAGAAACATGCTTTACATGGGCGTTGAACGCCCAGAATGTGCACCACATGGCGTTTAAACGCCAGAATGGTGTGGAAAGGCATTTTACATGCCTATTTGGTGCAGGGATGGAATTCCATGACACCTCAGGATCTGTGGACCCCACAGGATCACCTCAGGATCTGTGAACCTCACAGGATCCCCATCTACCTCGCCATCTCTCTCTCCATTCATGGTCATCCCTTCTGTTTTTTCATTCACCACCTACATCTATCCACTCTTCCCCATACACCCCACCTACCTTTACAATTCAACTTCTCTTTCCCACCCAATCCCACCCATATAGCCGAATCCATCTCCCCTCACTCTCCTCCATTTTCTTCTTCTTCTCTTCTTTCTTCTCTTGCTCGAGGGCGAGCAATATTTTAAATTTGGTGTGGTAAAAGCATAGCTTTTTTGCTTTTCCATTACCATTAATGACACCTAAGGCCAGAGAAACCTCAAAGGGAAGACAAAAGCTTCCACCTCTGAGTCTTGGAAGATGGAAAGACTCATATAAAGCCGTCATAGCTCAGTGGTAGAACATGTGGCTGCAAATCAAGAGATCCCTGAGATACCTCAGGGGATAAATTGTCCTCCACACAAATATTGGAAGCAACTAAGGGTAGAAACACCAAAATTACTAGGAATCATTCAACAGAAGCAAGGAAGAGACATAGAGGATCTCAAAGAGCACCATTGGACCTTCAAGAAGGCGCCACCCTCACTCAGGTGGATTCATTCCTTGTTCTTATTTCTTTCTGCTTTTCGGTTTTTATGCTGTGTTTATCTATGTTTTGTGTCTCTACTTCATGATCATTAGTATGTAGTAACCATGCCTTAAAGCTATGAATAAATTCCATTAATCCTTCACTTCTCTTAAAAGAAAAATGTTTTAATTCAAAAGAACAAGAAGTACATAAATTTCGAAAATAGCTCTTGAATTTAGTTTAATTATATTAATGTGGTGACAATACTTTTTGTTTCCTGAATGAATGCTTGAACAGTGCATATGTCTTTTGATCTTGTTGTTTATGAATGTTAAAATTGTTGGCTCTTGAAAGAATGATGAACAAAGAGAAATGTTATTGAGGATCTGAAAAATCATGAAATTGATTCTTGAAGCAAGAAAAAGCAGTGAAAAAGAAAGCTTGCGAAAAAAAAAATTTAGAAAGAAAAAGAAGGAGCAGCAGAAAAAGCCAATAGCCCTTAAAACCAAAAGGCAAGGGTAAAAAGGATCCAAGGCTTTGAGCATCAATGGATAGGAGGGCCCAAGGAAATAAAATCCAGGCCTAAGCGGCTAAACCAAGCTGTCCCTAACCACGTGCTTGTGTCATGAAGGTCCAAGTGAAAAGCTTGAGACTGAGTGGTTAAAGTCGTGATCCAAAGCAAAAAGAGTGTGCTTAAGAGCTCTAGACACCACTAACTGGGGACTCTAGCAAAGCTGAGTCACAATCTGAAAAGGTTCACCCAGTTATGTGTCTGTGGCATTTATGTATCCGGTGATAATACTGGAAAACAAAGTGCCTAGGGCCACGGCCAAGACTCATAAGTAGCTGTGTTCAAGAATCAACATGCTTAACTAGGAAAGTCAATAACACTATCCGAAATTCTAAGTTCCTAGAGAAGCCAATCATTCTAAACTTCAAAGGAAAAAGTGAGATGCCAAAACTGTTCAGAAGCAAAAAGCTACAAGTCTCGCTCATCTAATTATAATTAATATTCATTGATATTCTGGAATCTATAGTATATTCTCTTCTTTTTATCCTATTTGATTTTTAGTTGCTTGGGGACAAGCAACAATTTAAGTTTGGTGTTGTGATGAGCGGATAATTTATACGCTTTTTGGCATTGTTTTTAGGTAGTTTTTAGTAAGTTCAAGCTACTTTTAGGGATGTTTTCATTAGTTTTTATGTTAAATTCACATTTCTGGACTTTACTATGAGTTTGTGTGTTTTTCTGTGATTTCAGGTAATTTCTGGCTGAAATTGAGGGACTTGAGCAAAACTCTGAAAAAGGCTGACAAAAGGACTGCTGATGCTGTTGGAATCTGACCTCCCTGCACTCAAAATGGATTTTCTGGAGCTACAGAACTCCAATTGGCGCGCTCTCAACGGCGTTAAAAAGTAGACATCCAGGGCTTTCCAGTAATATATAATAGTCCATACTTTATTCGGAAATTAACGACGTAACTTGGCGTTGAACGCCAAGTACATGCTGCTGTCTGGAGTTAAACGCCAGAAAAACGTCATGATCCGGAGTTGAACGCCCAAAACACGTCATAACTCGGAGTTCAACTCCAAGAGAAGCCTCAGCTCGTGGATTGATCAAGCTCAGCCCAAACATACACCAAGTGGGCCCCGGAAGTGGATTTATGCATCAATTACTTACTCATGTAAACCCTAGGAGCTAGTTTATTATAAATAGAACTTTTTACTATCATATTATCATCCTGGATTGTATTTTGAATCCTGTGATCACGTTTAGGGGGCTGGCCATTCGGCCATGCCTGAACCTTTTTCTTATGTATTTTCAACGTTGGAGTTTCTGCACACCATAGATTAAGGGTGTGGAGCTCTGCTGTACCTCAAGTTTCAATACAATTACTATTACTTTTCATTCAATTCTCTCTTATTCTTATTCCAAGATATTCATTCGCACCCAAGAACATGATGAATGTGATGATTATGTGACGCTCATCATCATTCTCACCTATGAACGCGCGTGATTGACAACCACTTCCGTTCTACATGCAATCGAGCTTGAATGTGTATCTCTTAGATTCCCCAACAGAATCTTCGTGGTATAAGCTAGATAGATGGCGGCATTCATGAGGATCCGGAAAGTCTCACCTTGTCTGTGGTATTCCGAGTAGGATTCCGGTAATGAGTGACTGTGACGTGCTTCAGACTTGCAAGTGCTGGGCGTTAGTGACAGACGCAAAAGAATCAAGGGATTCTATTCCAGCAGGAGCGGGAACCAACCAGTGATTAGCCGTGCTGTGACAGAGCGCGTGAGCGTAGTTTTCACTGCGAGGATGGGATGTAGCCTTCGGCCAGTGTGATGCCTCCAGACGATTAGCCATGCGAGTGACAGCGCAGAGGACCATTTTCCAGAGAGGATACAAAGTATCCATCATCGAATGGTGAACCCCGATATACAGCTTGCTATGGAAAGGAGTAAGAAAGATTGAATTGAGGCAGTAGGAAAGCAAGCGTTCTTGAGCCATACAGTATCTCCATTCGCTTATTTGAAATTCCCACCAATGAATCTGCATAAGTATTCTATCCCTTTTATTATTTCTTCTATTTTCTTATTTCTATTTTCGAAACCATAAACCAAATTAATCTGCCTAACTGAGATTTACAAGGTGACCATAGCTTGCTTCATACCAACAATCTCTGTGGGATCGACCCTTACTCACGTAAGGTTTATTACTTGGACGACCCAGTACACTTGCTAGTTAGTTGAACGGAGTTGTGTCCACTCGTGCCAATTTTAAATTCCATAAAAGTACAACTTAAAGAATAGTGATCACAATTTTGTCCACCAACGAGCTTCAAACTCGCGATTGTTGGGCGTGATGACAAACGCAAAAGGATCAATGGATCCTATTCCAACATGATTGAGAACCAACAGCTGATTAGCCGTGCTGTGACAGAGCATCTGGACCGTTTTCACTAAGAGGATGGGAGGTACCCACTGACAATGGTGACACCCTACATACAGCTTGCCATAGAAGGAACTTTGCACTTTTCCATGGATGGAATATTACATTACAGAAATTCAGAAGACAAAGCATCTCCAAAACTCCAACATATTCTCCATTACTGCATTACAAGTAATTAATTCACGCTCTTTTATTTTTCTAATAATTCCAACTGATAATTTTAATTGATATCCTGACTAAGAATAATAAAATAAACATAGCTTGCTTCAAACCAATAATCTCCGTGGGATCGACCCTTACTCACGTAAGGTATTACTTGGACGACCTAGTGCACTTGCTAGTTAGTTGTGCGAATTGTCAAAGAGTGAGATTGCATTTCGTGCACTAAGTTTTTGGCGCCATTGCCGGGGATTATTCAAATTTGAACAACTAAAGGTTTATTTTGTTGCTTAGATTAGGAAGAATTTATCCTTTTTTTTCACTAGAATTGCATCTTTTATTATCCCTTTTTTTAAAATTTTTCAAAAATATTATTTTTCTTTATCAATTTTTAATTTTTTTTTTCGTGAGTTTAGTGTCTTGTTCTAAGTTTGGTGTCAATTGTATATTTTATATTTTTCTTTAAATTTTCGACCTTGTGTTCTTTGTTCTTCATTGATCTTCAAGTTGTTCTTGTTTATTTTTCGTGTTTGATCTTGAGTTTTTCTTGTTTTGTGTCTTTTCTTGTTTTTCTTGTGCTTTTTCAAAATATTAACTTTCAAAAATTATACTTTTATCCATAAAAATAATACATCTTTAAAATACGTTACATTTTTAGCTCAGTTGGTTATAGCGTTGGCTTATGTTCTTGGTAATTGGGCATCTTCTTTTTAAAATCTTTTTTTTAAATAATTTTTCTTAATTTAATCTTGTGCCAAACTTTAAGTTTGGTGTTTTCTTGTTGATCTTTCTTTAATTTTCGAAAATTTATCTTGGTTTTCTAAAAATTTTAAGTTTGGTGTTCTTTCTTTTGTTCTTGGTGTTCTTGTGAATCTTCAAGGTGTTCTTGAGTCTTTCTTGTGTTTTGATCTTAAAATTTTTAAGTTTGGTATTCCTTGGTGTTTTCCCTCCAAAATTTTCGAAATTAAGGAGCATTAGCTCTAAAAATTTTAAGTCTTGTGTCTTTTGTGTGTTTTTTCTCTTTCATCATAAAATTCAAAATTCAAAAAAAAATATATATCTTTTCTAACTAATTTTAAACTATAACTTCGAAATTTTTTATATAAAAATTTCAAATTTCAATTTCAAAATTTTTTCGAACATCTTTACAAAATATTTTCAATTTCTTTTTTTTATTTTATTTATTTCGTTTTTATTTATTCCATTTTTATTTTATTTTTATTAAATAAATAATATCAACATACGTATCATCTCCCTTGTTCCATCATGGAATTAAGTGGAAATGAACAGTCCAGGAGGACTCTGGGTCATATGCTAACCCCACTACTGCTTCATATGGGAGTAGTATCTGTATACCCTCCATTGGAGTTAGTAGCTTTGAGTTGAATCCTCAGCTCATTATCATGGTGCAGCAAAACTGCCAGTATTCCGGTCTTCCATAGGAAGAACCTACAGAGTTTCTGGCACAATTTTTACAAATTGCTGACACAGTACATGATAAGGAAGTAGATCAGGATGTCTACAGATTATTACTGTTTCCATTTGCTGTAAAAGATCAAGCTAAGAGGTGGTTAAATAACCAGTCTAAGAACAGCATAAAAACATGGAAACAGCTGTCAGAAAAATTCCTGAATCACTATTTCCCTCCAAAATGGATGACACAGCTAAGGCTAAGCATCCAAGGCTTCAAACAATGAGATAATGAATCCCTTTATGATGCCTGGGAGAGATACAGAGAGATGCTAAGAAAATGCCCCTCTGAAATGTTTTCAGAGTGGGTGCAATTAGACATCTTCTACTATGGGCTTACAGAAAAAGCTCAGATTTCTCTAGACCACTCAGCTGGTGGATCTATACATATGAGAAAAACAATTGAAGATGCTCAAGAGCTTATTGATACAGTTGCCAGAAATCAGCATCTGTACCTAAGCAGTGAATCTTCCATGAAAGAAGAAGCTAAAACAGTAACTGCTGAACTCAGTCCTGTGGATCAAGCTAATGAATTCAATCAGCAATTAGACTTTCTAACCCAGCAACTAGCTTAATTCAAGGAAATACTACAGGAAACAAGAATGGCTAACAGGAATATGGAAGTACAGTTAAAGCAAACAAAAAAGCAACTGTCAAAACAAATAGCAGAAGAATGCCAAGCAGTTCAATTAAGAAGTGGGAAAACATTAAATACTTCACTTCAAAGCAGCAGGAAGCCAAGAAATGAACAAATAGCTACTCAAAATCCCTCTGAGGACAATCAGAGCCCAGAGAGGAATAATGCTGGCGTTGAACGCCCAGACCATGCTCATTCCTGGCGTTCAACGCCAGAAACAAGCATGAATCCGGCTTTGAACGCCCAAAGGGAGCACATTTCTGGCGTTCAAACGCCAGTAACAGATAAGGAGTTGGCGTCTAACGCCACTCCAGCTCCCACCCCTGGCATTCAAACGCCAGTGGGGGATCAGTCACATACAAGTGCTGATAACAACCCTTCTAAAAAGGCTTCCCAATCCACATCTGTAGGTAATAAACCTGCAGCAACTAAGGTTGAGGAATACAAAGCCAAAATGCCTTATCCTCAAAAACTCCGCCAGGCGGAACAGGATAAGCAATTTGCCCGCTTTGCAGACTAACTCAGGACTCTTGAAATAAAGATTCCGTTTGCAGAAGCACTTGAGTAAATACCCTCTTATGCCAAGTTCATGAAAGAGATCTTAAGTCATAAGAAGGATTGGAGGGAAACTGAAAAAGTTTACCTCACTGAAGAATGCAGTGCAGTCATTCTGAAAAGCTTACCTGAGAAGCTTAAAGATCCCGGGAGCTTTATGATATCATGCACATTAGAGGGTAATTGTACCAAGCAAGCTCTATGTGACCTTGGGGCAAGTATCAACTTAATACCTGCATCTATTATCACAAAGCTCGGTTTGACTGAAGAAGTCAAACCTACCCGGATATGTCTTCAACTTGCTGATGGCTCCATTAAATTCCCATCAGACGTGATTGAAGACATGATTGTCAAGGTTGGGCCATTTGCCTTTCCTACTGACTTTGTGGTGCTGGAAATGGAGGAGCACAAGAGTGCAACTCTCATTCTTGGAAGACCTTTTCTAGCAACTGGCTGAACCTCATTGACGTCCAAAAAGGGGAAGTAACCTTGAGAGTCAATGAGGAGGAGTTCAAGTTGAATGTTGTCAAAGCCATGCAACATCCAGACACCCCAAATGACTGCATGAGTGTTGATATTATTGACTCTCTGGTAAGAGAGGTCAATATGGCTGAGAGTCTCGAATCAGAGCTAGAGGACATCTTTAAAGATGTTCAGCCTGATCTGGAGGAATCAGAGAGAATAGTAGAACCTCTGAAAATCCCTCAGGAAGAGGAGAAATCTCCAAAACCCGAGCTCAAACCATTACCACCATCCCTAAAACATGCATTCCTGGGAGAAGGTGATACCTTTTCTGTAATCATAAGCTCTACCTTAGAGCCACAGGAAGAGGAAGCACTAATTCAAGTGCTAAGTACACACAAGACAGCTCTTGGGTGGTCCATCAGTGATCTCAAGGGCATTAGCCCAGCCAGATGCATGCACAAGATCTTACTGGAGGGTGACGCCAAGCCAGTGGTTCAACCACAAAGGCGGCTGAATCCAGCCATGAAGGAGGTGGTGCAAAAAGAGGTCACTAAGTTACTAGAGGCGGGGATTATTTATCCTATTTCTGATAGCCCCTGGGTAAGCCCTGTCCAAGTCGTCCCTAAGAAAGGTGGCATGACAGTAGTTCATAATGAAAAAAATAAACTAGTTCCTACAAGAACAGTTACTGGGTGGCGTATGTGTATTGATTATAGAAGGCTCAATACAGCTACCAGAAAGGATCATTTTCCTTTACCATTCATAGACCAGATGCTAGAAAGACTGGCAGGTCATGAATACTACTACTTCCTGGATGGATATTTAGGTTATAATCAAATTGCAGTAGATCCAAAAGATCAAGAGAAAACGGCATTCACATGTCCATCTGGAGAATTTGCATACAGAAGGATGCCATTTGGCCTGTGCAATGCACCTGCAACCTTTCAGAGGTGCATGCTCTCAATTTTCTCTGAGATGGTGGAAAATTTTCTGGAAGTCTTCATGGATAACTTTTCAGTATTTGGAGACTCATTCAGCTCCTGTCTTGACCATCTAGCACTTGTTCTAAAGAGATGCCAAGAGACTAACCTGGTTTTAAACTGGGAAAAATGTCACTTTATGGTGGCTGAAGGAATTGTCCTTGGGCACAAAATCTCGAACAAGGGAATAGAGGTGGATCAAGCTAAGGTAGAGGTAATTGAAAAATTACCACCACCTGCCAATGTTAAGGCAATCAGAAGCTTTTTGGGGCATGCAGGATTCTATAGGAGGTTTATAAAGGATTTTTCAAAAATCGCCAAACCTCTGAGCAACCTGCTAGCTGCCGACACGCCATTTGTCTTTGATAAGGAGTGTCTGCAGGCATTTAAGACTCTGAAAGCTAAATTGGTCATAGCACCAATCATCTCTGCACCAAACTGGACATTGCCATTTGAACTAATGTGTGATGCCAGTGACCATGCCATTGGCGCAGTGTTGGAACAAAGGCATGACAAGCTTCTGCATGTCATTTACTATGCCAGCCGTGTTCTAAATGACGCACAGAAGAATTACACAACCACAGAAAAAGAGCTACTTGCAGTGGTTTATGCCATTGACAAATTCAGATCCTATTTAGTAGGATCAAAAGTGATTGTGTACACTGATCATGCTACTCTTAAATATCTACTCACAAAGCAGGATTCAAAACACAGACTTATAAGATGGGTGTTGCTTCTGCAAGAGTTTGATATAAAAATAAGAGACAGAAAAGGGACAGAGAATCAGGTAGCAGATCACCTGTCCCGAATAGAACCAGTAAAAGGGGCGTCCCTCCCTCTTATTGAGATCTCTGAAACCTTTCCGGATGAGCAACTCTTTGCCATTCAGAAAGTGCCATGGTTTACAGATATTGCAAATTACAAGGCAGTGAGGTTCATACCCAAAGAGTACAGTAGGCAGCAATCAAAGAAATTGATCACAGATGCAAAGTACTATCTTTGGGATGAACCATATCTCTTCAAGAGATGTGCAGACGGAGTAATCCGTAGATGTGTGCCTAAGGAAGAAGCGCAGAAGATCCTATGGCACTGCCATGGATCACAGTATGGAGGACATTTTGGAAGTGAGCGAGTGATGCATTCGCATATTTGCTATTTTAACTAGTTAATTTAGTTAGCTTTAGTTCAATTTCGTTCATTATTACTAAAATAAACAAGCAATTTTGTGAGTTTTTCTCCATGCATCCATGAACCAAGAACTAAGTGAAATTTGGCCAAATTCATGCAAATAATTCAAGAAGCTTATAAATGCATTAGTATGAATGAATCTCTTGAAATTAGGTGCATAGAATAGCAATACATTAAGGAAGTCTCTTTGGTTTATGTTAGGTGATGAAACAAGAAAGCATTGAAGCAAGAATGAAGCAAATTGGGCAAGAAGAAGAGGAGTTGTTGGCGTTGCCAACTTGGAGAAAGGGTGAGTGTTTGAAGGCAACGCCAAGCAACTTGGAAAGCTCATTTGGACGTTGCCAACTGATGAGCGGATATTTTGTACGCTTTTTGGGGGTAATTTCATGTAGATTTTAGCATGTTTCAGTTAGTTTTTAGTAAAATAATATTAGTTTTTAGGCAAAAATCATATTTCTGGACTTTACTATGAGTTTGTGTATTTTTCTGTGATTTCAGGTATTTTCTGGCTGAAATTGAGGGAGCTGAGCAAAAATCTGACTTAGGCTGAAAAAGGACTGCTGATGCTGTTGGATCCTGACCTCCCTGCACTCGAAATGGATTTTCTGGAGCTACAGGAGTCCAATTGGCGCGCTCTCAACGGCGTTGGAAAGTAGACATCCCGGGCTTTCTAGCAATATATAATAGTCCATACTTTGCGCAAGGATAGACGACGTAACTTGGCGTTAAACGCCAAGTTCATGCTGCTGTCTGGAGTTAAACGCCAGAAAAACGTCATGATCCGGAGTTGAACGCCCAAAACACGTCAAAACCTGGAGTTTGACGCCAAGAAAGGCCTTTACACGTGGAAAGCTTTAGTCTCAGCCCCAGCACACACCAAGTGGGCCCCAGAAGTGGATTTCTGCACCAATTATCTTAGTTTATTCATTTTTCTGTAAACCTAGGTTACTAGTTTACTATTTAAACAACTTTTACAGACTTATCTTGTACCTCATGACATTTTCAGATCTGAATTACATACTTTTGACGGCATGAGTCTCTAAACTCCATTGTTGGGGGTGAGGAGCTCTGCAGCGTCTCGATGATTTAATACAATTCCTTTGTTTTCCATTCAAACACGCTTGTTCTTATCCAAGATGTTTATTCGCGCTTAATTGTGAAGAAGGTGATGATCCGTGACACTCATCACCTTCCTCAATCCATGAACGTGTGCCTGACAACCACCTCCGTTCTACATCAGAATGAATGAATATCTCTTAGATTCCCCAACAGAATCTTCGTGGTATAAGCCGGATTGATGGCAGCATTCATGAGAATCCGGAAAGTCTAAACCTTGTCTGTGGTATTCAGAGTAGGATTCTGGGATTGAATGACTGTGACGTGCTTCAAACTTTAACCTGCTGGGCGTTAGTGACAGACGCAAAAGAGGGATTCTATTCCAGTAGGAGCGGGAACCAACCGGTGATTGGCCGTACTGTGACAGAGTGCGTGAGCATTAGCTTTCACTGCGAGGATGGGAAGTAGCCATTGACAACGGTGACACCCTACATAGAGCTTGCCCTGGATAGACCTTGCGTGTGAGAAGAGGATCTCAAGGAAGAGTTGAAGTTCAAAGGACAAAGCATCTCCAAAACTCCAACATATTCTCCATTACTGCACAACAAGTAACTCTATTGTTCTCTTTTACTCCTCTAATCAAATCTAGTAATTTCACTTTTAATCCAAATAATCCTATTGACATCCTGACTAAGATTAATAAAATAAATATTGATTGCTTCAAACCAATAATCTCTGTGGATTCGACCCTTACTCACGTAAGGTATTACTTGGACGACCCAGTACACTTGCTGGTTAGTTGAACGGAGTTGTGTTCACTAGTGCCAATTTCTAAAATCCAATTACAAGGAAAAAGGATCACAATTTCGTCCACCAAGTTTTTGGCGCCGTTGCCGGGGATTATTGAGTTTGGACAATTGAAGGCTTATTTTATTTCTTAGATTAGGAATAATTTATTTTTATTTTTATTTTTATTTTTATTTTTATTATTATAGAGTCATTAAATCAATATTGATAGGATAGTTTCTTTTCAAAAAAATTTCTTTTCAAAATTTATTATTTTTCTTTTAATTAATTGCTAATTTTCGTGAGTCTAGTGTTCTGTTCTAAGTTTGGTATCAATTGCATCTTTTATATTTTTCTTTAAAATTTTCGACTTGTGTTCTTTGTTCTTCATTAATCTTCAAGTTGTTCTTGCATATTTTTCTTGTTTGATCTTGAGTTTTTCTTGCTTTGTGTCTTTTCTTGTTTCACTTGTGTTCTTTTTAAAGCATTAATTGGAATATTTAGAACAAGTGTTATATTTAATCCAATTGGATTTATGCTTTGGAACCTTTTTCAAAAATAATTTTTCTCCATTTAATCTTGTGCCAAACTTTAAGTTTGGTGTTTTCTTGTTAATCTTTTTTTTTTATTTTTCGAAAACTTGTCTTGATTTTCTAAAAATTTTAAGTTTGGTGTTCTTTTTTTTGTTCTTGGTGTTCTTGTGAATCTTCAAGGTGTTCTTGAGTTTTTCTTGTGTCTTGATCTTAAAATTTTTAAGTTTGGTGTTCCTTGGTGTTTTCCCTCCAAAAATTTTCGAAAATAAGGAGCACTAGATCTAAAAATTTTAAGTCTTGTGTCTTTTGTGTGTTTTTCTCTTTCATCATAAAATTCAAAATTCAAAAAAAATTTTATTTTCTAACTAACTTTGAACAAAATTTTTCGAAAATTTTATATTAAAAATTCAATTTTCAATTTAAAAAATATTTCCACTTTCTTTTATTTATTTCGTTTTTATTTTACTTAAAAAAAATATATTTTCACAAAATATTTTCAAAAAAATATTTTTATATATTCCACTTTTATTTATTCCATAACTATAAATTCTCAACTTGTATTCAATATGGAAGCAAGTGGGAATGAACAGTCCAAGAGGACTCTGGGGTCATATGCTAACCCCACTACTGCTTCATATGGGAGTAGTATCTGTATACCCTCCATTGGAGTTAGTAGCTTTGAGCTGAATCCTCAGCTCATTATCATGGTGCAGCAAAACTGCCAGTATTCCGGTCTTCCACATGAAGAACCTACAGAGTTTCTGGCACAATTCCTGCAAATTGCTGATACAGTACATGATAAGGAAGTGGATCAGGATGTCTACAGATTACTACTGTTTCCATTTGCTGTAAAAGATCAAGCTAAGAGGTGGTTAAATAACCAGCCTAAGAACAGCATAAAAACATGGAAACAGCTGTCAGAAAAATTCCTGAATCACTATTTCCCTCCCAAACGGATGACACAGCTAAGGCTAAACATTCAAGGCTTCAAACAAGGAGATAATGAATCCCTTTATGATGCCTGGGAGAGATACAGAGAGATGCTAAGAAAATGCCCCTCTGAAATGTTTTCAGAATGGGTGCAATCAGACATCTTCTACTATGGGCTTACAGAAAAAGCTCAGATTTCTCTAGACCACTCAGCTGGTGGATCTATACATATGAGAAAAACAATTGAAGAAGCTCAAGAGCTTATTGATACAGTTGCCAGAAATCAGCATCTGTACCTAAGCAGTGAATCCTCTATGAAAGAAGAAGCTAAAACAGTAACTGCAGAACTCAGTCCAGTGGATCAGGCTAATGAATTCAATCAGCAATTGGACTTTCTAACTCAACAGCTAGCCGAATTCAAGGAAATATTACAGGAAACAAGAATGGCTAACAGGAACATGGAAGTACAATTAAAGCAGACAGAAAAACAACTGTCAAGACAAATAACAGAAGAATGTCAAGCAATTCAATTAAGAAGTGGGAAAACATTAAATACCTCACTTCAAAGCAGCAGGAAACCAAGAAATGAACAAGTGGATACTCAGAATCCTCCTGAAGACAGTCCGAGCCCAGAAAGGGACAAAGCTGGCGTTCAAACGCCAGTAACAAACGAGGAAGGGGCGTCTAACGCCACTCCAGCTCCCACCACTGGCATTCAAATACCAGTGGGGAATCAGTCACATACAAGTGCTGATAACAACCCTTCTAAAAAGGCTTCCCAACCCACTTCTGTAGGTAGTAAACCTGCAGCAACTAAGGTTGAGGAATACAAAGCCAAAATGCCTTATCCTCAAAAACTCCGCCAAGCGGAACATGATAAGCAATTTGCCCGCTTTGCAGACTACCTCAGGACTCTTGAAATAAAGATTCCATTTGCAGAAGCACTTGAGCAAATACCCTCTTATGCTAAGTTCATGAAAGAGATCTTAAGTCATAAGAAGGATTGGAGGGAAACTGAAAAAGTTTACCTCACTGAAGAATGCAGTGCAGTCATTCTGAAAAGCTTACCTGAGAAGCTTAAAGATCCTGGGAGCTTTATGATACCATGCACATTAGAGGGCACTTGCACCAAGCAAGCTTTATGTGATCTTGGAGCAAGTATCAACCTAATGCCTGCATCTACTATCAGAAAGCTTGGTTTAACTGAAGAAATCAAACCAACCAAGATATGTCTTTAACTTGCTGATGGCTCCATTAAATACCCATCAGGCGTGATTGAGGACATGATAGTCAAGGTTGGGCCATTTGCCTTTCCTACTGACTTTGTGGTGCTGGAAATGGAGGAGCACAAGAGTGCAACTCTCATTCTAGGAAGACCTTTCCTAGCAACTGGCCGAACCCTCATTGATGTCCAAAAAGGGGAAGTAACCTTGAGAGTCAATGAGGAAGAGTTCAAGCTGAATGTTGTTAAAGCCATGCAACATCCAGACACCCCAAATGACTGCATGAGTGTTGATATAATTGACTCTCTGGTAAGAGAGGTCAATATGGCTGAGAGCCTCGAATCAGAGCTAGAGGAATTTAGACTCAATGCTTTCGAAAATGCAAAGATTTACAAAGAGAAAGCGAAAAGATGGCATGATAAGAAATTGTCATCCAGAGTCTTTGAGCCGGGGCAAAAAGTTCTGCTATTCAATTCTAGGCTCAAGTTATTCCCTGGGGAATTAAAATCCCGGTGGAGAGATCCATATGTCATTACAAACGTATCACCATATGGATACATAGAGCTTCAGGATAATGACTCTAACAAAAAGTTCATTGTTAATGGACAAAGAGTCAAACATTATCTTGAAGGCAATTTTGAGCAAGAATGCTCAAAACTGAGACTTGATTAAAACTCAGTCCAGCTAATGACATTAAAGAAGCGCTTGCTGGGAGGCAACCCAGCCAATCACAAAATTTAATTTTATTTGTATTAATTAATTAATTATTTCTTTACAGGTTTGAGTCCAAGTATCTTCAAAAGGTGAAATAGCAATTGGTTGAAGTCACAGAGCTACAGGGAAATTTGAAAGCTCACTGGCATGAAAAAGCCAGTAAGAAATACTTTGGGCGTTAAACGCCCAAAAGAAGCTCCCACTGGGCGTTTAACGCCAGTAAGGGTAGCCATCTGGGCGTTAAACGCCAGAAAGGAGCATCTTCTGGGCGTTAAACGCCAGAAAGATGCACCTTCTGGGCGTTTAACGCCAGTTTGCTAGCATCCTGGGCGTTTAACGCCAGGATGGTGGGGAGGAGGTAAAATTCGTTTTTCTTTACAATTTTTCTAAATTTTTAAGTTTCAATTCATGATTTCTTACATAAACATGTTTCAAAATATCATCCTTCAAATTCAAATTAGTGTTCTAAAAATTCAAATTTCCAAAATCCCTTTTTCAAAAATATCAAATGTATCTTAATTCATAAACACTAATCTTTTTCCAATCCAAATCTTTTTCAAATATTTTTAATTTCTTCTCATATCTTTTTTCAACTCATCTTATCTTTTTATGAAAATACCTCTCCTTCTACTCCTCTCCTTTCCTTTCTTTTGCTTGAGGACAAGCAAACCTCTAAGTTTGGTGTGATTTGCCATGATCACTGAGCTAAAACTCATTAAGATCATGGCACCTGAGAGAACAGGAAGAGCAAGGATGTGAACTCAAGGAAGCTGAAGCATCAGAAATTAATTCTTGAAGGCATCCCACAGACTAAAGGAACATCCACTTCCCAAAATACAGGTTGTTAAGTTCTAATTCCAGCTTTAACTCTGTGATAGTATTATTATAGGATTTTACCTTAGAAGTTATATAGGAGTAGTAGTACTTAGCATATCTATTTTGATTTTATTTCCAATTAAGCTATAATTTATTTTTCTCATCATCATCAGGCATGAATAAAGTAGTAGAATTTTTTTTTTAGAATAAAGAAGTAATCTATATTTATGAGTTCTTAGTAATAAAGACTATAATTAATTATATGTGGTGGCAATACTTTTTGTTCTCTGAATGAATGCTTGAACAGTGCATAAATTGTACTTTGAATTTGATGAATATTGGCTCCTGAAAGAATGAGGAACACGAAAAATATTATTGATGATCTGAAAAATCATGAAATTGATTCTTGAAGCAAGAAAAAGCAGTCAAAAAAAAAAAAAAAAACAAGCCATGAGCACTAGCTAAGAATAAAAAAGGGATCCAAGGCTTTGAGCATCAATGGATAGGAGGGCCCAAGGAAATAAAATCCAGGCCTAAGCGGCTAAACCAAGCTGTCCCTAACCATATGCTTGTGGCATGCAGGTCCAAGTTACAAGCTTGAGACTGAGTGGTTAAAGTCGTGATCCAAAGCAAAAGAGTGTGCTTAAGAGCTCTGGACACCACTAACTGGGGACTTTAGCAAAGCTAAGTCACAATCTGAAAAGGTTCACCCAGTTATGTGTCTGTGGCATTTATGTATCTGGTGGTAATACTGGAAAACAAAGTGCTTAGGGCCACAGCCAAGACTCATAAAATAACTGTGTTCAAGAATCAACATACTACACTAGGAGAGTCAATAATACTATCTGAATTCTGAGTTCCTAAGGATGCCAATTATCCTGAAAATTTAAAGATACAGGGGGATGCCAAAACTGTTCAGAAACAAAAGCTACAAGCCCCGCTCATCTAATAAGAATATGAGCTTCATTTAAAACTCTAAAATATTATTACTTCTTAATTTCTGCTAAATCCTATTTTATTTATCTAGTTGCTTGAGGACAAGCAACAGTTTAAGTTTGGTGTTGTGATGAGCGGATATTTTGTACGCTTTTTGGGGGTAATTTCATGTAGATTTTAGCATGTTTCAGTTAGTTTTTAGTAAAATAATATTAGTTTTTAGGCAAAAATCATATTTCTGGACTTTACTATGAGTTTGTGTGTTTTTCTGTGATTTCAGGTATTTTCTGGCTGAAATTGAGGGAGCTAAGCAAAAATCTGACTTAGGCTGAAAAAGGACTGCTGATGCTGTTGGATCCTGACCTCCCTGCACTCGAAATGGATTTTCTGGAGCTATAAGAGTCCAATTGGCGCGCTCTTAACGGCGTTGGAAAGTAGACATCCAGGGCTTTCCAGCAATATATAATAGTCCATACTTTGCGCAAGGATAGACGACGTAACTTGGCGTTAAACGCCAAGTTCATGCTGCTGTCTGGAGTTAAACGCCAGAAAAACGTCATGATCCGGAGTTGAACGCCCAAAACACGTCAAAACCTGGAGTTTGACGCCAAGAAAGGCCTTTACACGTGGAAAGCTTTAGTCTCAGCCCCAGCACACACCAAGTGGGCCCCAGAAGTGGATTTCTGCACCAATTATCTTAGTTTATTCATTTTTCTGTAAACCTAGGTTACTAGTTTACTATTTAAACAACTTTTACAGACTTATCTTGTACCTCATGACATTTTCAGATCTGAATTACATACTTTTGACGGCATGAGTCTCTAAACTCCATTGTTGGGGGTGAGGAGCTCTGTAGCGTCTCGATGATTTAATACAATTCCTTTGTTTTCCATTCAAACACGCTTGTTCTTATCCAAGATGTTTATTCGCGCTTAATTGTGAAGAAGGTGATGATCCGTGACACTCATCACCTTCCTCAATCCATGAACGTGTGCCTGACAACCACCTCCGTTCTACATCAGAATGAATGAATATCTCTTAGATTCCCCAACAGAATCTTCGTGGTATAAGCCGGATTGATGGCAGCATTCATGAGAATCCGGAAAGTCTAAACCTTGTCTGTGGTATTCAGAGTAGGATTCTGGGATTGAATGACTGTGACGTGCTTCAAACTTTAACCTGCTGGGCGTTAGTGACAGACGCAAAAGAGGGATTCTATTCCAGTAGGAGCGGGAACCAACCGGTGATTGGCCGTACTGTGACAGAGTGCGTGAGCATTAGCTTTCACTGCGAGGATGGGAAGTAGCCATTGACAACGGTGACACCCTACATAGAGCTTGCCATGGATAGACCTTGCGTGTGAGAAGAGGATCTCAAGGAAGAGTTGAAGTTCAAAGGACAAAGCATCTCCAAAACTCCAACATATTCTCCATTACTGCACAACAAGTAACTCTATTGTTCTCTTTTACTCCTCTAATCAAATCTAGTAATTTCACTTTTAATCCAAATAATCCTATTGACATCCTGACTAAGATTAATAAAATAAATATTGATTGCTTCAAACCAATAATCTCTGTGGATTCGACCCTTACTCACGTAAGGTATTACTTGGACGACCCAGTACACTTGCTGGTTAGTTGAACGGAGTTGTGTTCACTAGTGCCAATTTCTAAAATCCAATTACAAGGAAAAAGGATCACAATTTCGTCCACCACCAATGCCACCAACAAAGGCGTGTTTGGTGACAACTCCAGCAGCAAGAAGGCTTGGGTAGGAAGGGTGTGAAGCACGTTTCCAACGCCAAGTTATGAAGGCGTGTTCCTTGGCAACGTAGCAAGCAACTTTGGCATCAAATGGGGAGCTCAAGCACGTTGTTGAGCTAGGAACCATGGGCGTGTTCCTTGGCAACGCATGCAAGCTAGGAATATGGGCACACGAGGGCGTTGCTAACTTGGAAATGAACTGGCGTGTTCTTCAATAACGCCAGGGACAAGATCTTGGGTGCCAACCACGTTGCCAACGCTAATCTTGGGCACCAACCACGTTGCCAACGCCAATCTTGGGCACCAACCACGTTGCCAACGCTAATCTTGGGTGCCAACCACGTTGCCAACGCCAGGAAGCATGGGCGTGTTCATCAACAACTCCAACAAACCTGGCAGCCTGACCTTGCCCTCTTCCATGGAGTATATCTTGAGTTGTAGACCTTCAAATGATGCACTCTCAATGGCATTGAAAAGTAGACATCCAGAGCTTTCCAACCATATATCATAGTATGGGGTTGACATTCGTTTAAAGCTTCAAAAGCGGGCTTCATTTAGAGCTTCAGAATCTGAAGGCGTTGGCAACTTGGAAATACAAAGGCGTTTTTGCCAAAAACGCCTGCGATTTTAGCAGCCTGACCATGTCCCCTTCAATGGAGCATAACTTGAGCTACAGAGATCCAAATTGAGTGATTCCAGTTGCGTTGGAAAGCTGACATTTAGACCTTTCCAACCATATATAATAGTCTAAGGTGGAGCACAAAATTGAAGCCAAATCAGAGTCATCTTTAGGCCCCAAAAACAAGAACATGAAGTTGAAATTCAAGAAAGCTAGAAGGCAGCCCATGAGGAGCACGGGCACGTTGCCAACGTGCTAGCAAGGAAGCGTGTTTGGCAACAACGCCAGCCTCATATCTCTGCCTTGGGAGGCTAGGCACGGGCAAGTTGCCAACTTGGGAGGAAATGGGCGTTTTCAGCAACAACTTGGCAGCTTGACCTTACCTTCTTTGAGGAAGCCTAACTTGAGCTAGGAAGGTCCAAATGAGGTGATTCCAGTGGCATTGGAAAGTAGACATCAAGAGCTTTCCAATGATATATGATAGTCCATATTGAAGCAAAGGATAGATACTCAAATTGTGGGCTACATTTAGCATGAAAGTAGAGAAAAGCAAGTTGTTAGCAACAACTTGGGCCAACAACGCCCAAGTCTCAAAACTCACTTCCAGGAAAATACCATGCACGTTGCCAACGTGCATTAAGCCTAGAGTTGTTGCCAATAACGCCCCTCAATGGGCCAGAATGGTTGTCAACTTGCTCTGCTTCCCCTATTCCTCACAAAGGCCAGCAACTTCTTCAATTGAACCAAGAATTCAACAATGAGATAGCCCACATTTCTAGCCCAAATTGAAGATCTCTGAAGAAGTTTTGGGAGTAGTATAAATAGAAGATATTGGTGTACTTGTAGAGGACTTTTTGACACTTAGACTTTTTACACTTTTTAGCACTTTTATTTTGAGAACTCTTTTGGTACTTCCGGGAGTATACCCGAGAGCATTTTGGGGGTTCTCCTTGGAACTTCTCTTCTTCATTTTCTTAAGCTTTAAGCATTTCTTTATTCTTCTTCATCTTTCTTTTACACTTAGTTTAATTTTTGTTGATGGAAATTGTTGTTGAAATTGGAGCAATGACTCACTAAACCCCACTTTCATTAGGGGGAAGAGCTCTGCTTGTTGGAATGAATTGGTGAATTCATCTTGTCCTCCTCAATTTTAGTGGTTGATCTAAAGAGGAAACTCTTGTTCTTCAAAGATTCAACCACCATCGAGAGAGGGGTTAATCTATATGAATTATGTGGTGGATTTTAGGAATGAGCCACATAATTCAGTTTAGAGTTCATCCTTTCATAATTTCCTTAATCAATACACCTTGGTTAGTATGTGAGATGTAACTCTCCTTGGTTGAGATTATGGGAATTGTGTGGCTGGATTAGATTTGAGCTTCATTTCTTCTCATGAACAAATAGATCACGAGAGTGGCATTTGGTTATGTGGAGAGAAATTGAATCACCAAGAGATTGGGATTCAATTACCCACTTGCCATGGATCTATGCCCATGATTGAGAAGGATTTGACTAACATCAATTCATGAACACTAGCATCTCTGATCCCTAATGATCCTCTCTATCATCAACTCTTATTTCTTTTGCTTCTAGTTGTTTAATTTCCCACAACCCAATTCCCTTCTATATTCTGTCAATTTACTATTATTGTCATTTACATTTTGTTCCTTTAATTCTTATTATTTACTCTTATGTTCTTTAAATTTCTGCACTCTTTAATTCCTTGCCATTTACCTTGGATGTCATTTAAGTTTCTTGCAATTTAAGTTTCCGTTATTTACTTTCACTATATTTCTATCCTCTAGTTCTTTAAATTCTTGCAATTATGTTCAAAAATCAAAATGCTCATGAAATCAAAATTATGTTTGCTTGACTAAATCTACCATTTAACCAAAGTTGCTTAATCTACCAATCTCCGTGGGATTGACCTCACTCTTTGTGAGTTTTATTACTTGATACGACCCGGTATACTTGCCGGTTATACGTGAAATCTTAATTTTTACGTATCAAGTTTTTGGCGCCGTTGCCGGGGATTGGAAAAGATTGACAATGATTAAGTGAATGGTAGTTTAGATTAAGTTTTTACTTTGTTTTTGCTTTGTACAGTTCTTTTATTTTTTTATTTTCTTTTTGACACTAAGGTGTTTGAGTTATTGCCTCACTAAGACATTCTTCTCTCTGACATGAATTTCAATTTTATTGGGTGTGGTGTTTTACAAAATTCAAATGGAGTTCAACTCATCTTGTGATCAAACAAACTTTTTGGAATATCACCCACCACCAATCTTTAATGGTGGCTGGGAATATCACCAAGAAAATACAAATTCTGAGCACTCCAATCCATGGAGATATGCTTCAGAACCACAAGATGAGCAAGAGAATCATATGGTATATTTCTCACCACCACAAAATGATTCAAGTCATTATTCTAATGGTGGCTGGGAGTATCGCCAAGAACTTGCAAATTATGAGCACTCCAATCCATGGAGATTTGCTCCAGAGCCACAAATTGATCAAGCTAATCACATGAGATGTTGTCCAGAACCACAAAATGATTTATGTCATTACCCTCATGGTGTTTGGGCATATCAACAAAAGTATGAACAATTAAGAGAAATGAATTTCCTCCCAGAGCTACAAAGTGAACCATGCTGTTATGACATTGACACAAACTATGGCTGGGAAGGAAATTTTAATTCTCCAAATGCTATTCATCAAGAGACATCATCTCTTGATTATGCTTGCAACAGATTCATGCAAGATTCCTCCCAAGGACTACAAGATTGTCCATACTATGATGATTTCAACAATTCTTCAAGTTGTGCCTGGGAGGAGCAAAACCAGAAAGCATTTGAGAGCCCATATTCTACTTATCAAGAGCCATCACCTCTTAATTATCCAACCTCACCTCCAAATTTTTCATATCAAAATTCTTCACCACTTGAGTTTGCCTCAACACAAAATTCCTTCCAAAATTCATACAATTCAATTCATCATCCACAAAATTCATTCCACCAACCACAAAACTTATTCCACAATTCACAAGATTCATTTCATACCACTCAAAACAACCTCACCACAACACATCCATATCCACAAAACTTCTCTCAACCTTCACCTCTTAAGCTAGTAGCTGAGGACCTCCTTCAAACGTCCAGAGAACTCTTGGAAAGACAAGAACAATATTGGGAGGAACGAGAGAGCCTTTTTGAGAAAATAGATGGACACTTAGAGCAAATAAAGAAACATTTAGGATTGCCAAGCATTGAGAATGAAGACCAATTTGTGAGTGAGGAAGTGGAAAAAGAAGAACAAAAGGTCCATTTGTCAAGTGAAATTGCAATGAAGGATGAGTTGGTGGAGGTATATGAGCACAGAACTCCAAGTCCACAGAGGGTAGTTGAAGTAACAATGGAACATGAAAACTCACAACTCTCTCAAACTTCCTTGAAACAAAAAGGCTCAACAATTGAATCCATGATTGAAAGATATGAAGAGGAGATGAAAAAATCTTGGGAAGAACAACAAACCTCTTCCATGAAAGAGCTATTAAAGCAAATGTTGAGTGTAAAAGAAGAAGTGGAAGAGCAAGAACGTGAGGAAGACACTCAAGAGAAATCACACTCAAGTGAAGCAGAGAAGTACACAGAGGAAGAGCTCATTGAACCAGTATTGCATGGAACTCTTGATGAAAAGAAGACTCCAACAATCACACAACCACCAAGACTTGGATTCAAGAAAGTGAAGGCAATTAACAAAAGCACCAAGAAGAGGATTGTGACCAAGCTACCAAGGACAATATTCATGAAGAAAAAGGGGTCAACCACAAGCAATCCTCCCCCTGATCCAGCAAGCAAGCTCAATCAAGCCATTAACAAAAGAAAGCTTGCTGAGGAGAGGCCAAGACAGGGGACACTAGCTGAATTTTCTTCCCCCTTAAGGTCATTCCTATTAACAAACTGGAAGAAGAGGAAGAAAGTGAACAACATGTCAACCATAGGTATAATTTCTCTTCTTTGCTTTGTTTTTGTTCTTTGTTTTATTTAAATTCAATAAATTGGCATATGGTTACATTTTAAGTTTGGTGTTGCCTTGCAACAAATTGTTTTCAATCTTCTTGGATGATTGCATCAAATCAAAAATGAAAGTGACACACCAAGATTCTAAGTTTGGTGTGCCATTCATTTTCTATGCAATTTATTCAAGCAACACTACTTGTTTGCATAATCATAATGCCTCTGCAGTTTTAGTTTTCTCTTTTGATTTGACACTTTTGCATTCTACTTGCTTTAGCTATTTTTCTATCTTTAAATGCTTTCATTTAGTTTGCTTATTAACTGTTTTTGTTAATACATTACCAAGAGATCCGTATTCATGACAGATTTTTAGCTTGGTGATTGTATTTAACATACAACAATTTCATTTGCTTAGTTTTAATTCAAATAAATTGACATATGATTGCATTCTAAGTTTGGTGTTGCTATGCAACAAAATTTGTTTCCAATCTTTACTGGTTACTTGCATTAATTCCAAGTGAAAGTGTCACACTAAGTTTGGTGTGCCACTTATCTTTTATGCAATGTATTATGCTCACCTTCTTAAGTTTGCAATCAAAATGTCTATGTCTCCTGTGCCTTAATTGTTATCCTTAATTTTGCTTACTTGAAACACATGTGCTACTAATGTTTCATTGTGTAAGACATTCATGATCTATCTTAGCCCCATAGCCACGGTTCTAATTGTTGCTTGAGGACAAGCAATCATTCTAAGTTTGGTGTGGGAAGGGAAAGAAAAGGAGGAAAAGGACAACAATAGAGAAGATAAATTACAAGGTTGTAATGTTCTTTTTCCTCTCATTTGTTTCCAGCACTTTAAATTGCATGATTGTCTTATTACCTTCTTTATATACATGTGTGGTATGAATAAGCATAGCTTGAATTTTGATTTGCAATATGTTGCTGTGGCATTATGACTACCAACTTGAGTTTTGTGAATTCAAAAGCAAAAAAAAGCATCATGATCATAAACAAACAAGGAATTAAAGAAGAACTTGGCATGTGCATACAAGTATTGGAAGGCTAGTATGTTTGATTGTTGCTCAATTGCATTAGATTTGATTTAATTGGAGTTTTCATCTAGGACATTTTGTGAAATCTTTTGAAATCATGAAAACCTTGAAAAAAAAAAAGAGGCAAAGAAAAGAAAAAGGGAAAGAATGAGAAAGTTGAAGGCTCTGAGTACCAATGACAATTCCATTGTTAAGTACTTGTGGTGTTTATGTATCAAGTAAAATGCTTGAAAACAAAACACTTAGAAGTCAAGGCTAGGCTCAAGTGCAAAAGCACTCCCTCAAAGCTCAAGGCTCTGAGCATCAATGATTAGAGAGTCAAGAAAAGAAATAAATGTGCTTAATGAAGTCCTCTAATTAAATGCTTGTGGTGCTTATGTATCAAGTGGTAATACTTGAAAACAAAGCATTTAGAGTCGTAGTTTTGTTATCAACTCATGGGGCAAAGCACCCAAAAGAGAAGCTAATAAGAAAAATCAAAAGCTTGTTTCAAGGAAGAAATATAAGAAAAAGATTTCATAAATTGAGCTAGATAGAAGCATCAAATCATTTACATTTCTTTTGTGATTGTAGCATGCTTAGAAAACTAGCTTACCATGAACATTGAGTTGCTATTCTTCTTACCTTGGATTGTCAATCTCTATTGCATGATTCTTTTCTTGCTTGAGGACAAGCAAGGTGTAAGTTTGGTGTTGTGATGCATTCGCATATTTGCTATTTTAACTAGTTAATTTAGTTAGCTTTAGTTCAATTTCGTTCATTATTACTAAAATAAACAAGCAATTTTGTGAGTTTTTCTCCATGCATCCATGAACCAAGAACTAAGTGAAATTTGGCCAAATTCATGCAAATAATTCAAGAAGCTTATAAATGCATTAGTATGAATGAATCTCTTGAAATTAGGTGCATAGAATAGCAATACATTAAGGAAGTCTCTTTGGTTTATGTTAGGTGATGAAACAAGAAAGCATTGAAGCAAGAATGAAGCAAATTGGGCAAGAAGAAGAGGAGTTGTTGGCGTTGCCAACTTGGAGAAAGGGTGAGTGTTTGAAGGCAACGCCAAGCAACTTGGAAAGCTCATTTGGACGTTGCCAATGCCACCAACAAAGGCGTGTTTGGTGACAACTCCAGCAGCAAGAAGGCTTGGGTAGGAAGGGTGTGAAGCACGTTGCCAACACCAAGTTATGAAGGCGTGTTCCTTGGCAACGTAGCAAGCAACTTTGGCATCAAATGGGGAGCTCGAGCACGTTGTTGAGCTAGGAACCATGGGCGTGTTCCTTGGCAACGCATGCAAGCTAGGAATATGGGCACACGAGGGCGTTGCTAACTTGGAAATGAACTGGCGTGTTCTTCAATAACGCCAGGGACAAGATCTTGGGTGCCAACCACGTTGCCAACGCCAATCTTGGGCACCAACCACGTTGCCAACGCCAATCTTGGGCACCAACCACGTTGCCAACGCCAATCTTGGGTGCCAACCACGTTGCCAACGCCAGGAAGCATGGGCGTGTTCATCAACAACTCCAACAAACCTGGCAGCCTGACCTTGCCCTCTTCCATGGAGTATATCTTGCGTTGTAGACCTTCAAATGATGCACTCTCAATGGCATTGAAAAGTAGACATCCAGAGCTTTCCAACCATATATCATAGTATGGGGTTGACATTCGTTTAAAGCTTCAAAAGCGGGCTTCATTTAGAGCTTCAGAATCTGAAGGCGTTGGCAACTTGGAAATACAAAGGCGTTTTTGCCAAAAACGCCTGCGATTTTAGCAGCCTGACCATGTCCCCTTCAATGGAGCATAACTTGAGCTACAGAGATCCAAATTGAGTGATCCCAGTTGCGTTGGAAAGCTGACATTTAGACCTTTCCAACCATATATAATAGTCTAAGGTGGAGCACAAAATTGAAGCCAAATCAGAGTCATCTTTAGGCCCCAAAAACAAGAACATGAAGTTGAAATTCAAGAAAGCTAGAAGGCAGCCCATGAGGAGCACGGGCACGTTGCCAACGTGCTAGCAAGGAGGCGTGTTTGGCAACAACGCCAGCCTCATATCTCTGCCTTGGGAGGCTAGGCACGGGCAAGTTGCCAACTTGGGAGGAAATGGGCGTTTTCAGCAACAACTTGGCAGCTTGACCTTACCTTCTTTGAGGAAGCATAACTTGAGCTAGGAAGGTCCAAATGAGGTGATTCCAGTGGCATTGGAAAGTAGACATCAAGAGCTTTCCAATGATATATGATAGTCCATATTGAAACAAAGGATAGATACTCAAATTGTGGGCTACATTTAGCATGAAAGTAGAGAAAAGCAAGTTGTTAGCAACAACTTGGGCCAACAACGCCCAAGTCTCAAAACTCACTTCCAGGAAAATACCATGCACGTTGCCAACGTGCATTAAGTCTAGAGTTGTTGCCAATAACGCCCCTCAATGGGCCAGAATGGTTGCCAACTTGCTCTGCTTCCCCTATTCCTCACAAAGGCCAGCAACTTCTTCAATTGAACCAAGAATTCAACAATGAGATAGCCCACATTTCTAGCCCAAATTGAAGATCTCTGAAGAAGTTTTGGGAGTAGTATAAATAGAAGAGATTGGTGTACTTGTAGAGGACTTTTTGACACTTAGACTTTTTACACTTTTTAGCACTTTTATTTTGAGAACTCTTTTGGTACTTCCGGGAGTATACCCGAGAGCATTTTGGGGGTTCTCCTTGGAACTTCTCTTCTTCATTTTCTTAAGCTTTAAGCATTTCTTTATTCTTCTTCATCTTTCTTATACACTTAGTTTAATTTTTGTTGATGGAAATTGTTGTTGAAATTGGAGCAATGACTCACTAAACCCCACTTTCATTAGGGGGAAGAGCTCTGCTTGTTGGAATGAATTGGTGAATTCATCTTGTCCTCCTCAATTTTAGTGGTTGATCTAAAGAGGAAACTCTTGTTCTTCAAAGATTCAACCACCATCGAGAGAGGGGTTAATCTATATGAATTATGTGGTGAATTTTAGGAATGAGCCACATAATTCAGTTTAGAGTTCATCCTTTCATAATTTCCTTAATCAATACACCTTGGTTAGTATGTGAGATGTAACTCTCCTTGGTTGAGATTATGGGAATTGTGTGGCTGGATTAGATTTGAGCTTCATTTCTTCTCATGAACAAATAGATCACGAGAGTGGCATTTGGTTATGTGAAGAGAAATTGAATCACCAAGAGATTGGGATTAAATTACCCACTTGCCATGGATCTATGCCCATGATTGAGAAGGATTTGACTAACATCAATTCATGAACACTAGCATCTCTGATCCCTAATGATCCTCTCTATCATCAACTCTTATTTCTTTTGCTTCTAGTTGTTTAATTTCCCACAACCCAATTCCCTTCTATATTCTGTCAATTTACTATTCTTGTCATTTACATTTTGTTCCTTTAATTCTTGTTATTTACTCTTATGTTCTTTAAATTTCTGCACTCTTTAATTCCTTGCCATTTACCTTGGATGTCATTTAAGTTTCTTGCAATTTAAGTTTCCGTTATTTACTTTCACTATATTTCTATCCTCTAGTTCTTTAAATTCTTGCAATTATGTTCAAAAATCAAAATGCTCATGAAATCAAAATTATGTTTGCTTGACTAAATCTACCATTTAACCAAAGTTGCTTAATCTACCAATCTCCGTGGGATCGACCTCACTCTTTGTGAGTTTTATTACTTGATACGACCCGGTATACTTGCCGGTTATACGTGAAATCTTAATTTTTACGTATCAGCGAACAGCCACAAGAGTTCTCCAATGTGGCTTCTATTGGCCTACTCTCTATAAAGATTTCCGAGTGTTTGTACTTAATTGTGATAGTTGCCAAAGATCTGGCAATCAGCCTCACAGTTATGCCATGTCTCAACAAGGGATCTTGGAGATTGAGTTGTTTGACGTATGGGGTATTGACTTCATGGGACCTTTCCCACCATCATACTCAAACACTTATATTCTGGTGGCAATGGATTACGTATCCAAATGGGTGGAGGCTATTGCAACACCCACTAATGACACTAAAACAGTGTTAAAATTCCTCCAGAAACACATCTTCAGCAGATTTGGTACCCCTAGAGTATTAATCAGTGATGGGGGTACTCATTTCTGCAATAAACAGCTTTACTCTGCTTTGGTTCGCTATGGAGTTAGCCACAGGGTAGCTACTCCATATCACCCACAGACTAATGGGCAAGCTGAAGTCTCAAATAGAGAACTCAAAAGAATCCTGGAACGGACTGTAATTAACCGTAGAAGTGATTGGGCAAGAAGCTTGGATGATGCTCTGTGGGCATACAGAACAGCATTCAAGACCCCTATAGGGACCTCTCCATACCAGCTTGTGTATGGAAAGGCATGTCACTTGCCAGTGGAACTGGAACACAAGGCCTACTGGGCAACCAGATTCCTAAACCTTGATGCCAAGTTAGCTGGAGAAAAACGATTGCTCCAATTAAATGAGCCAGAGGAATTTAGACTCAATGCTTTTGAGAATGCCAAAATTTACAAAGAGAAACCGAAAAGATGGCATGATAAGAAATTGTCATCCAGAGTCTTTGAGCCAGGACAGAAAGTTCTGCTATTTAATTCTAGGCTCAAATTATTCCCCGGGAAATTAAAATCCCGGTGGAGAGGTCCATATGTGATTACAAGTGTATCACCATATGGATACGTAGAGCTTCAGGATAATGAATCTAACAAAAAGTTCATTGTTAATGGACAGAGAGTTAAACATTATCTTGAAAGTAATTTTGAGCAAGAATGCTCAAAACTGAGACTGATTAAAAGCTCAGTAATAGTCCGGCTAACGACATTAAAGAAGTGCTTGCTGGGAGGCAACCCAGCCATTCACAAAATTTAATTTTATTTGTTTTTGCTAATTAATTGATTTTTACAGGTATATGTCAGAGTATCTTCAAAAGGTAAAATAGCAATCGATTGAATTCACAGAGTTACGGGGAAATTTGGAAGCTCACTGGCATGAAAAAGCCAGTAAGAAACGTTTTGGGCATTGAACGCCCAAAAGAAGCACCCACTGGGCGTTCAACGCCAGTAAGGGTAGCCATCTGGGCGTTAAACGCCAGAAAGGAGATCTTCTGGGCGTTGAACGCCAGAAAGAAGCACCTTCTGGGCGTTTAACGCCAGATTGATAGCGTCCTAGGCGTTCAGAAAAACGCCCAGTGACAAAGGACTTCCTGGCGTTCAACTCCAGAAAGAAGCAACAGCTGGGCGTTGAACGCCCAGGAGAAGCAACAATTGGGAGATAAACGCCCAAAACATGCAGCAGTTGGGCGTTTAACGCCAGGATGGTGGGGAGGAGGTAAAATTCGTTTTTCTTCAAAAAATTTCTAATTTTTATGTTTTAATTCATGATTTCTTGCATAAACATGTTTCCAAATATCATCCTTCAATTCCAAAAATTTTAATCCTAATTTCTAAAATCCCTAATTTCTGAAATCCCTTTTTCAAAGATTTTACATGCATTTTCATCCATAAAGACAGATGATTTCCAATCCAATCCAAATCTTTTTTTTAAGTTTTTCAAAATTTAATTATCTTTTAAAATCTTTTTCAAATTAAAAAATTCAGATTTATTTCATATCTTTTTAAATTATATCATTTTCTTATCATATTTACCTTTTATAAATCATATATCTTACCTTATATCTTTTTCTTATTTTCGAATACCCACCCCCTCCCTTTATATTCACTTTCGGTGCCCCTCTCATCATCCACCATTCCACACTTGCTCTCCTCCTATCCCTCTTCTCTCTCTTCTTTTGCTTGAGGACAACCAAACCTCTAAGTTTGGTGTGCTTATCCGTGATCACAAAAACATACTCACTTTAATCATGGCCCCTAAAGGAAAACAACCCAACCCAAGAGGCAAGAAAGAGAATATTCCAAAGCCACTTTGGAATCAAGGGAAGTTCTTAACTAAAGAACATTTAGACCATTACTACAAAATAATGAGTCTAAGATCAGTGATCCCGGAAGTCAAGTTCGATCTGAAAGAAGATGAATATCCAGAGATCCAAGAACAAATTCGAAATAGGAACTGGGAAATCCTAGCTAATCCTGAAACGAAAGTGGGAAGGAACATGGTTCAGGAGTTCTATGCTAATCTATGGCAGACAGACAGGCAAAGAATAATTGGAGCTGCCCTCTATGACCATCGGACCTTAGTCAGAGGAAAGATTGTTCATACCCATCCTGACAAAATCAGGGAGATCTTTAAGCTTCCTCAACTGAAAGATGACCCAGACTCCTTTAATAGGAGAATGATTAGGGTAAATAAAGGCTTGGACAAGATTCTTGAGGATATATGCATCCCTGAAGCCAAGTGGACCACCAGCACGACTGGCATCCCAAATCAACTCAAAAGAGATGATCTCAAACCAGCAGCCAGAGGCTGGCTGGATTTCATTGGGCGTTCTATATTGCCCACCAGCAACCGTTCTGAAGTTACTATTAAAAGAGCAGTAATGATTCACTGCATCATGTTGGCAAAAGAAGTAGAAGTCCATCATCTGATCTCGTGTGAACTATACAAAATAGCAAACAGGAATTCCAAAGATGCCAGATTGGCCTATCCAAGCTTAATTTCTATGCTCTGCAGAGATGCCGAAGTGAAGATGGGAATAACAGAGTATATCTCAGTTGAGAGGCCAATCACTAGAATATCAATGGACAGACAACAGCTGCAGGATGATCCAATCAAGAGGAGAGCACAGGAAGTCCTCCCAGAACTTCCTCAATTCGAATATTGGGAACATCTTGAGGCATCTATTTCCAAATTGCAAGAAGCTATGAACCAAATCAAGGAAGAACAGAACAATCAAAGTAGCATGCTTTGCAAACTGCTTAAGGAACAAGAAGAGCAAGGGCGTGATTTAAGGGAGCTGAAGCGCCAGAAATTAATCCTTGAAGGACCAAGCACCCCACAGATCAGAGGAACATCTACTTCTCAAAACACAGGTTGTTGAGTTCTAATTTTAGCTTTAACTCTGTGATAGTGTTATTATAGAAATTTACCTTAGGAGATATATATAGTAGTAGTAGTAGTAATTAGTATATCTATTATGGTTTTATTCCCAATTAAGTTATAATTTATTTTTCTCATCATCATCAGACATCAATAAAATAGTAGATAATTAGAATAAAGAAGTAATTTATTTTTTCGAGTTCTTAATAATAAAAATTATAATTAACTATATGTGGTGGCAATACTTTTTGTTCTCTGAATGAATGCTTGAACAGTGCATAATTTTTATCTTGAATTTTATGAATATTGGCTCCTGAAAGAATGAGGAACACGAAAAATATTATTGATGATCTGAAAAATGATGAATTTGATTCTTGAAGCAAGAAAAAGCAGTGAAAAAAAAAATTACAAGGAATCATTAGATCAAGAAAAGGAATAAGAGCCAACAGCCCTTAAAACCAGAAGACAAGGGTGAAAAGGATCCAAGGCATTGAGCATCAGTGGATAGGAGGGCCCAAGGAAATAGTTCCAGGC
Source organism: Arachis stenosperma (assembly GCF_014773155.1). Taxonomy (NCBI): domain Eukaryota; kingdom Viridiplantae; phylum Streptophyta; class Magnoliopsida; order Fabales; family Fabaceae; genus Arachis; species Arachis stenosperma. The sequence continues at coordinate 68,813,285 of NC_080385.1, forward strand.
CTAAGCGGCTAAATCAAGCTGTCCCTAACCATATGCTTGTGGCATGCAGGTCCAAGTGAATAACTTGAGACTAAGTGGTTAAAGTCGTGATCCAAAGCAAAAAGAGTGTGCTTAAGAGCTCTGGACACCTCTAACTGGGGACTTTAGCAAAGCTGAGTCACAATCTAAAGAAAGGTTCACCCAGTCATGTGTCTGTGGCATTTATGTATCCGGTAGTAATACTGGAAAATAAAGTGCTTAGGGCCACGGCCAAGACTCATAAAGTAACTGTGTTCAAGAATCAACATACTACACTAGGAGAATCAATAATACTATCTGAATTCTGAGTTCCTATGGATGCCAATCATTCTGAATTTCAAAGGATAAAGGGAGATGCCAAAACTGTTCAGAAACAAAAAGCTACAAGCCCCGCTCATCTAATAAGAATCTGAGCTCCAATCAAAAACTCTGAAATATTATTACTTCTTAATTTCTTTTCATCCTATTTTATTTATCTAGTTGCTTGAGGACAAGCAACAGTTTAAGTTTGGTGTTGTGATGAGCGGATATTTTATACGCTTTTTGGGGGTAATTTCATGTAGATTTTAGCATGTTTTAATTAGTTTTTAGTAGAATATTATTAGTTTTTAGGCAAAAATCATATTTCTGGACTTTACTATGAGTTTGTGTATTTTTCTGTGATTTCAGGTATTTTCTGGCTGAAATTGAGGGAGCTGAGCAAAAATCTGAGTTAGGCTGAAAAAGGACTGCTGATGCTGCTGGATTCTGACCTCCATTCACTTGAAATGGATTTTCTGGAGCTACAAGAGTCCAATTGGCACGCTCCCAATGGTGTTGGAAAGTAGACATCTAGGGCTTTCCAGAAATATATAATAGTTCATACTTTTCATGAAGATAGACGACGTAAACTGGCGTTCAACGCCAGTATCATGCTGCTGTCTGGCGTCCAGCGCCAGAAACAGGTTACAAGCTAGAGTTCAACGCCAGAAACAGGTTACAACCTGGCGTTGAACGCCCAAAACAGCCCCAGGCATGTGAGAAGCTTAAGTCTCAGCCCCAGCACACACCAAGTGGGCCCCAGAAGTGGATTTCTGCACTATGTATCATAGTTTACTCATTTTCTGTAAACCTAGTGATGATAAGTCATCCTAACCTAGTTTCACTAGTCTTTTTCTTTTGTTTTCACTTGAATTATGCACTTTCTTGAGGCTTAAGCAAGCTACTTGAGGTAGATTTTCATGCTTCCTTTGATTGAATCAACCATAGATAAATTCATGCAATTTCATGAAGTTTGATGCCATAATTGGTGCATATTAGGATAGAATGATCATCTCATGATTTCAAGCATAGCTTTGATGTGTTTGGTTGATTTATGATAGGTGAAGAAAGCTTGGAAAAGAGTTGAAGTAAGAAGGAAATGCTAGAAGCTAAGAGAGAACAATGAAACAAGTGAAATTGAGCCAGGAATAAATGAAGTTGGACTTGAAGTTAGCCCCCAAACGTTGGCACAAACTTTTGGACGAAAAGTTAGCCCCAACGTTAGCCCCCTAACTTGGAGGCTAACGTTGGAGATTTAAAATTCCTCCCAGGGTGCACCAAGTTTGCGCCAACGTTAGCCCCCTAACTTGGAGGCTAACGTTGGCATGACAAATTCTCCCCAGGGTGTGCCAACGTTTGCGCCAACGTTAGCCCCCTAACTTGGAGGCTAACGTTGGCATGAAGATTTGCTCCCAGGGCTGCCAACGTTTGCGCCAACGTTAGCCCCCTAACTTGGAGGCTAACGTTGGCGCCAATCCAACACAAAGCAAGGCCAACGTTAGGGGCAAAGTTAGCCCCCTAACGTTGGCACCAACGTGAAGTGCAGCAGATTGGGTTTGCTGCTAGAAAAAGTTGGCCTCAAAGTTAGCCCCCTAACTTTGAGGCTAACTTTAAATCCAACTTTGCAAAAACTCAAATCCGGTTCAATTGATTCACTTGGGTCTCTCTCCAAACTTCAAGAGCAATCAACCAAGGCCTCTTTCAACCCAATTCCACCAAGAGAAAAGGCCCAACTCAAGGCTTGAAGATCAATTGAAGAAAGTGTATAAATAGGCTAAGATTCAAGTTAGTCGGGGAGCTTCCATTTTGAGAGTTTTTAGAGAGTTTACTTTTCTGTTTTTGGGAGCTTGAGTGATCTTTATTTTCTGAGTTTAATTGCTTTCAATTTCAATTACTCTTGTCTTGGATCTTGGGTTAGAGAATTGAAGGAATTCTGTTTCAATCTCACCTTAGATCTCTCTGTTGATTTTCACTGCAATTTAACTTCCAATTCGGTTCATTGCTTCTTCATCTAATTTCTTTGCAATTTACAATTCCATTGCTATTGTTCTTGTTGGATCTAGGAAGGCATTGAGATCTAGACTTGGTTTTCTAGTCTCTGGGTCCTGAGATCCAATTTTCCCATTTCCAATTTTCTGCTCATGCTTTACTTGTTCATTTACCTTTCTGTTTTGAATCTGATTCAATCCCAATTCCCATTTACTCTTCTGTTTGATGCAATTTAATTTCTCTTTGTTTAATTCCTGCAATTCCAAGTCCCAATCCCCTTTACATTTCAAGCCATTTACAATTCTTGCAATTTAAGATTTTGCAATTTACATTTCTTGCAATCTAAGTTTCTGCCATTTAATTTCTTGTTCTTTAAGATTCAGCACTTTAATTCTTGTCCTCTTTACTTTCAATGCAATTTAAATTCTGCAACTCAATCAACCAAATCTTGATTCGCTTGACTAAATCAACCACTAAACTAAAATTGCTCAATCCTTCAATCCCTGTGGGATCGACCTCACTCCCGTGAGTTTTTATTACTTGATGCGACCCGGTGCACTTGCCGGTTAGATTGGTGTTGTTTTGGGAGAGATTCTTGTCTCAACCAAAATAATTCCCATCACCTAGGTTACTAGTTTACTATTTAAACAACTTTTAGAGATTTACTTTGTATCTCATGACATTTTCAGATCTGAATTTTATACACTTTGACGGCATGAGTCTCTAAACTGCATTGTTGGGGGTGAGGAGCTCTGCAGCGTCTCAATGAATTAATGCAATTGTTTCTATTTATCCATTCAAACATGTGTGTGTTCCAATCTAAGATGTTTATTCGCGCTTAATTGTGAAGGAGGTGATGATCCATGACACTCATCACCTTCCTCAATCCATGAACATGTGTCTGACAAACACCTCCGTTCTACATCAGATTGAATGATCATCTCTTAGCTTCCTTAATCAGAATCTTCGTGGTATAAGCTAGAACTGATGGCGGCCACTCTTGAGGATCCGGAAAGTCTAAACCTTGTCTGTGGTATTTCGAGTAGGATTCAAGGATTGAATGGCTGTGACGAGCTTCAAACTCGCGATTGCTGGGCGTGATGACAAACGCAAAAGGATCAATGGATCCTATTCCAACATGATCGAGAACCAACAGCTGATTAGCTGTGCTCTGACAGAGCATCTGGACCGTTTTCACTGAGAGGATGGGAGGTACCCACTGACAATGGTGACACCCTACATACAGCTTGCCATAGAAGGAACTTTGCACTTTTCCTTGGATGGAATATTACATTACAGAAATTCAGAAGACAAAGCATCTCCAAAACTCCAACATATTCTCCATTACTGCATTACAAGTAATTAATTCACGCTCTTTTATTTTTCTAATAATTCCAACTGATAATTTTAATTGATATCCTGACTAAGAATAATAAAATAAACATAGCTTGCTTCAAACCAATAATCTCCGTGGGATCGACCCTTACTCACGTAAGGTATTACTTGGACGACCCAGTGCACTTGCTGGTTAGTTGTGCGAATTGTCAAAGAGTGAGATTGCATTTCGTGCACCAACCCCTCTAGTTGAGCACTACTCCAACCTTTATATCTCATGTTTGAAGCATCAACCATAATGAGCCTGGATTTGCAACGCCAACCACAAAATATTTTTCTTTTACGCTTCATCCCACAAAGCTCCCTAAGTTGACCATCCGTTCCAAGTAAGCCATACTCAAGTGGGACAATAAAGCTAATAGAAATGAGTTTTACTTACTCAAGTGAAGGAGTAGATGGCAACCTAGGCAAAGATGATTCTAAGGTTTTTGACAAAGCGTATTCCACTCCCATCCTTCTATTTCTAAGGACCTCCACCTCCTCACAAGATCTCTTAATCTCAATCCTTTGTTCAACAATTTTATCTAACTCTTTTTCCTTACTCAATTCATAAATGGGAGGGTGAGAGAAATTTACCTCAACATTACTTTCTATCTGGTGCACGAAATTGTGATCATCAATGGCGCCATCAACATGGTACGCACAATTGCAATCTCAACTCTTTATCACAACTTCGCACAACTAACCAGCAAGTGCACTGGGTCGTCCAAGTAATAAACCTTACGCAAGTAAGGGTCGATCCCACGGAGATTGTTGGTATGAAGCAAGCTATGGTCACCTTGTAAATCTCAGTCAGGCAGATTCAAATGGTTATGGATGATTTATGAATAAAACATAAAACAAGGATAGAGATACTTATGTAATTCATTGGTGAGAATTTCAGATAAGCGTATGGAGATGCTTTGTCCCTTCCGTCTCTCTGCTTTCCTACTATCTTCATCCAATCCTTCTTACTCCTTTCCATGGCAAGCTGTATGTTGGGCATCACCGTTGTCAGTGGCTACAGTCCCGTCCTCTCAGTGAAAATGATCCAAATGCTCTGTCACAGCACAGCTAATCATCTGTCGGTTCTCAATCAGGTTGGAATAGAATCCATTAATTTTTTTGCGTCTGTTACTAATGCCCAACCTTCAGGAGTTTGAAGCTCGTCACAGTCATTCAATCCTTGAATCCTACTCAGAATACCACATACAAGGCTTAGACCTTCCGGATTCTCTTGAATGCCGCCATCAATTCTAGCTTATACCACGAAGATTCTGATTAAGGAATCTAAGAGATATCCACTCAATCTAAGGTAGAACGGAGGTGGTTGTCAGGCACACGTTCATAGGTGAGAATGATGATGAGTGTCATGGATCATCACATTCATCAAGTTGAGGAACAAGTAATATCTTAGAACAAGAATAAGCTGAATTGAATAGAAGAACAATAGTAATTGCATTAATACTCGAGGTACAGCAGAGCTCCACACCTTAATCTATGGTGTGTAGAAACTCCACCGTTCAAAATACATAAGAACAAGGTCTAGGCATGGCCGAATGGACAGTGGTTGACGAAATTGTGATCACCTTAAAGTTGGTCTCTTTGTACTTGTATGAAATTTAAATATTGGCTCTATCAAAAATACACCAAAGAGATCATGGTATGATGAATTGGGATCTTAATAATCCCGGGTAATGGCACGTGTGATCACAACTCCGTTCAACTAACCAGCAAGTGCACTGGGTCGTCCAAGTAATAAACCTTACGTGAGTAAGGGTCGATCCCACAGAGATTGTTGGTTTGAAGCAAGCTATGGTCACCTTGTAAATCTCAGTTAGGCAGATTAAATTGGTTTATGGGTTTTCGAATAATTAATAATAAATAGAAAGTAAAAAGGGATAGAAATACTTATGTAAATCAATAGTGGGAATTTCAGATAGGCGTGTGGAGATGCTAGATTCCTTTCGAATCTCTACTTTCTTATTGCTTTCATCCAATCCTTCTTACTCCTTTCCATGGCAAGCTGTATGTAGGGCATCACCATCATCAACGGCTACTTTTAATCCTCTCGGGAAAATGGTCCTATGCGCTGTCACTGCACGGCTAATCGTCTGGAGGCATCACCCTTGTTGATAGCTACATCCCATCCTCTCAGGAAAAATGGTCCAAATGCTCTGTCACAGCATGGCTAATCATCTGTCGGTTCTCAATCAGGTTGGAATAGAATCCATTGATTCTTTTGCGTTTGTCATCATGCCCAGCCTTCAGGAGTTTGAAGCTTGTAACAGTCATTCAATACCGGAATCCTACTCGGAATACCAAAGACAAGGTTAGACTTTCCGGATCCCCATGAATGTCGCCATCTATCTAGCTTATACCACAAAGATTCCGTTGGGGAATCTAAGAGATATGCGCCCGGACTAAGGTAGAACGGAAGTGGTTGTCAGTCACGCGCGTTCATAGGTGAGAATGATGATGAGTGTCACGGATCATCACATTCATCAAAGTGTTGTGCAACGTATATCTTGGAATAAGAATAAAAGAGAATTGAATAGAAAGTAATAGTAATTGTATTGAAACTTGAGGTACAGCAGAGCTCCACACCCTTAATCTATGGTGTGCGAAAACTCCACCGTTGAAAATACATAAGTGAAAGGTTCAGGCATGGCCGAATGGCCAGCCCCCTAAAACGTGCTCAATGGCCTCCTAAGATGAAGAATAAAACAAAACTGAGACCAAAGATGAAACGTGGTCAAAAGACTTCTAATACAATAGTTAAATGTGCTATATATACTAGACTAGCTACTAGGGTTTACATGAGTAAGTAATTGATGCATAAATCCACTTTCAGGGCCCACTTGGTGTATGCTTGGGCTGAGCTTGATCTATCCACGAGCTGAGGCTTTTCTTGGAATTGAACTCCAAGTTATAACGTGTTTTGGGCGTTCAACTCCGGATCATGACGTGTTTCTGGCGTTTAACTCCAGACAGCAGCATGTACTTGGCGTTCAACGCCAAGTTACATCATCAATTTCCGAATAAAGTATGAACTATTATATATTTCTGGAAAGCTCTGGAAGTCTACTTTTTAACGCCGTTGAGAGCGCGCCATTTGGAGTTCTGTAGCTCTAGAAAATCCATTTTGAGTGCAGGGAGGTCAGATTCCAACAGCATCAGCAGTCCTTTTGTCAGCCTTTTTCAGAGTTTTGCTCAAGTCCCTCAATTTCAGCCAGAAATTACCTGAAATCACAGAAAAATACACAAACTCATAGTAAAGTCCAGAAATGTAAATTTAACATAAAAACTAATGAAAATATCCCTAAAAGTAGCTTGAACTTACTAAAAACTACCTAAAAACAATGCCAAAAAGCGTATAAATTATCCGCTCATCACAACACCAAACTTAAATTTGTTCTTGTCCCCACGCAACTGAAAATCAATTAGGATAAAAAGAAGAGAATATACTATAAATTCCAGAATATCAATGAATATTAATTATAATTAGATGAGCGGGACTCGTAGTTTTTTGCTTCTGAACAGTTTTGGCATCTCACTTTTTCCTTTGAAGTTCAGAATGATTGACTTCTCTAGGAACTTAGAATTTTGGATAGTGTTATTGACTTTCCTAGTTAAGCATGCTGATTCTTGAACACAGCTACTTATGAGTCTTGGCTGTGGCCCTAAGCACTTTGTTTTCCAGTATTACCACCGGATACATAAATGCCACAGACACATGACTGGGTGAACCTTTTCAGATTGTGACTCAGCTTTTCTAGAGTCCCCAGTTAGTGGTGTCCAGAGCTCTTAAGCATAATCTTTTTGTTTGGATCACGACTTTAACCACTCAGTCTCAAGCTTTTCACTTGGACCTTCATGACACAAGCACATGGTTAGGGACAGCTTGATTTAGCCGCTTAGGCCTGGATTTTACTTCCTTGGGCCCTCCTATCCATTGATTCTCAAAGCCTTGGATCCTTTTCACCCTTGCCTTTTGGTTTTAAGGGCTATTGGCTTTTTCTACTTGCTTTTTCTTTTTCTTTCTAAATATTTTTTTCGCCAAAATTTTTTTTTTCACAAGCTTTTACTTTTTCACTGCTTTTTCTTGCTTCAATAATCAATTTCATGATTTTTCAGATCATCAATAACATTTCTCTTTGTTCATCATTCTTTCAAGAGCCAACAATTTTAACATTCATAAACAACAAGATCAAAATTATGCACTGTTCAAGCATTCATTCAGAAAACAAAAAGTATTGTCACCACATCAATATAATTAAATTAAATTCAAGGATAAATTAGAAATTCATGTACTTTTTGTTCTTTTGAATTAAAACATATTTCATTTAAGAGAGGTGAAGGATTAATGGAATTATTCATAACTTTAAGACATAGTTACTAAACACTAATGATCATGAAGTAGAGACACAAAACATAGATGAACATATAACATAACTAAAAACGAAAAACAGAAAAATAAGAATAAGGAATGAGTCCACCTTAGTGGCGTCTTCTTCTTGAAGGACCAACAATGTCCTTAAGCTCTTCTATGTCCCTTCCTTGCTTTTGTTGCTCCTCCCTCATTGCTCTTTGATTTTCTCTTATTTCTTGGAGAATGATGGAGTGCTCATGATGTTCCACCCTTAATTGTTCAACATTGTGGCTCAAATCTTCTAAGGAAGTGTTGAGTTGTTCCCAATAGTTGTTGGGAGGAAAGTGCATCTCTTGAGGTATCTCAGGGATTTCTTGATGATGAGCTTCCTCATGCATCTCTTGAGAACCGTGGAGGGTCTCTCTTGCTTGCTCCATCCTCTTCTTGGTGATGGGCTTATCCTCTTCAATGGAGATGTCTCCTTCTATGATAACTCCAGCTGAGTAACATAGATGGCAAATAAGGTGAGGAAAAGCTAGCCTTGCCATGGTGGAGGGCTTTTCAGCAATTTTGTAGAATTCATTGGAGATGACTTCATGAACTTCTACTTCCTCTCCAATCATGATGCTATGAATCATTGATGAGCGGATAATTTATACGCTTTTTGGCATTGTTTTTAGTATGTTTTTAGTATAATCTAGTTAGTTTTTAGTATATTTTTATTAGTTTTTAGCTAAAATTCACTTTTCTGGACTTTACTATGAGTTTGTGTGTTTTTCTGTGATTTCAGGTATTTTCTGGCTGAAATTGAGGGATCTGAGCAAAAATCTAATTCAGAGGCTAAAAGGACTGCAGATGCTGTTGGATTCTGACCTCCCTGCACTCGAAGTGGATTTTCTGGAGCTACAGAAGTCCATACTTTGCCCGAGATTTGTTGGCCCAAACCGGCGTTGCAAATCAGCCTCAGAATTTCCAGCGTTTAACGCTGGAACTGGCATAAAAATTGGAGTTAAACGCCCAAACTGGCATGAAAGCTGGCGTTTAACTCCAGAAAAGGTCTCTACACATGAAAGCTCCAATGCTCAGCCCAAGCACACACTAAGTGGACCCAGAAGTGGATTTTTACGTCATTTACTCATTTCTGTATACCCTAGGTTACTAGTTCACTATTAATAGGATCTTTTGACATTGTATCTGTACCTCATGACACTTTACACGTTTCCTTGTGTACTTCTTATAGCATGAGTCTCTAAACCCCATGGTTGGGGGTGAGGAGCTCTGCTGTGTCTTGATGGATTAATGCAATTACTACTGTTTCTTATTCAATCATGCTTGCTTCCGTTCTAAGATATCACTTGTTCTTAACCCGGATGAATATGATGACCCGTGACACTCATCATATTCTCAACTATGAACGCGTGCCTGACAACCACCTCCGTTCTACTTTAGATTGAGTAGATATCTCTTGGATTCTTTAATCAGAATCTTCGTGGTATAAGCTAGAATTGATGGCGGCATTCAAGAGAATCCGGAAGGTCTAAACCTTGTCTGTGGTATTCTGAGTAGGATTCAATGATTGAATGACTGTGACGAGCTTCAAACTCCTGAGGGCGGGGCGTTAGTGACAGACGCAAAAGAATTATTGGATTCTATTCCGGCCTGATTGAGAACCGACAGATGGATAGCCGTGCCGTGACAGGGTGCGTTGAACATTTCCACTGAGAGGATGGGAGGTAGCCATTGACAACGGTGAAACCCTACATACAGCTTGCCATGTAAGGGGCCTTGCGTGTTTGATGAAGAAGACAGTAGGAAAGCAGAGATTCAGAAGATGGAGCATCTCCAAAACCTCAGCCTGTTCCCCATTACTGCAAAACAAGTACTTATTTCATGTTCTTTTACTTTTCACAATCAACCCTGATAATCTTTGATATCCTGATTAAGATTTACAAGATATCCATAGCTTGCTTCAAACCGACAATCTCCGTGGGATCGACCCTTACTCACGTAAGGTATTACTTGGACGACCCAGTGCACTTGCTGGTTAGTTGTGCCGGATTGCAAAAGTGTGATTGCAATTTTGTGCACCAATCATGATGGCCCGATCCACAGTAACTTTAGATCGGTTGCTAGTGGGAATGATGGAGTGTTGAATGAACTCCAACCATCCTCTAGCCACAGGCTTGAGGTCCAGTCTTCTTAGTTGGACTGGCTTGCCTTTGGAGTCTCTCTTGCATTGAGCTCCTTCCACACATATGTCTGTAAGGACTTGGTCCAACCTTTGATTAAAGTTGACCCTTCTAGTGTAGGGGCGTTCATCTCCTTGCATCATGGCCAAGTGGAATGCCAACCTCACATTCTCCGGACTAAAATCTAAGTATTTCTCCCAAACCATTGTGAGATAATTCTTTGGACTCGGGTTCATACTTTGATCATGGTTCCTAGTGATCCATGCATTGGCATAGAACTCTTGAACCATTAGGATTCTGACTTGTTGCATGGGGTTGGTTAGGACTTCCCAACCTCTTCTTCGGATTTCATGTCGGATCTCCGGATACTCATTTTTCTTGAGCTTGAAAGGGACCTCAGGGATCACCTTCTTCTTTGCCACAACATCATAGAAGTGGTCTTGATGGCTCTTGGAGATGAATCTTTCCATCTCCCATGACTCGGAGGTGGAAGCTTTTGTCTTCCCTTTTCCTTTTCTAGAGGATTCTCCGGTCTTAGGTGCCATTGATGGTAATGGAAAACAAAAAGCTTATGCTTTTACCACACCAAACTTAAAATATTGCTCGCCCTCGAGCAAGAGAAGAAAGAAGAGAAGAAGAAGAAGAAGAAGAAAATGGAGGAGAGTGAGGGGAGATGGATTCGGCCAAGGTATAGTAGAGGGGGTAGTGTTGTGTGAAAATGAAGTAGAATGGAAGGGTATATATAGGGAGAGGGGAGAGGGTAGGTTCGGCCATTTAGGGTGGGATTAGGTGGGAAAATGTTTTGAATTTTGAAGGTAGGTGGGGTTTATGGGGAAGAGTGGATGGATGTGAGTGGTGAATAGGTGATTGGGAAGAGAGATTGAGGTGATTAGTGAAGGGTTTTTGGGAAGTGTGATATGGGGAAGAGTAAAACTAGGATTAGGAGGTAAAGTGGGAATATGTTAGGTGGGGATCCTGTGGGGTCCACAGATCTTGAGGTGATCCTGTGGGGTCCACAGATCCTGAGGTGTCAAGGAATTCCATCCCTGCACCAAATAGGCATGTAAAATGCCTATGCACACCATTCTGGCGTTTAAACGCCGAGTAGTGCACGTTCTAGGCGTTCAACGCCCATGTAAAACATGTTTCTGGCGTTGAACGCCAGTTTCATGCTTGTTACTGGCGTTCAGCGCCAGCTTTTCCTCTAGGCACATTCCTGGCATTCAGCGCCAGAATGTTGCTTGTTTCTGGCATTCAGCACCAGATTCATGCTCTGTTCTGGCGTTGAACGCCAGCCAGATACTCCTTACTGGCGTTGAACGCCAGCCTATGCTTCCTCCAGGGTGTGATTTTTCTTCTGCTGTTTTTGATTCGGTTTTTAATTTTTATATTTTTTTCGTGACTCCTCATGATCATGTACCTAATAAAACACAAAATAACAATAGAATAAAATAAAATAAAAATTAGATAAATAAAATTGGGTTGCCTCCCAACAAGCGCTTCTTTAATGTCAATAGCTTGACAGTGGGCTCTTATGGAGCCACAAGGTGATCAGGTCAATGTTGTATAGTCCCAACACCAAACTTAGAGTTTGGATATGGGGTCTTAACACCAAACTTAGAGTTTGGTTGTGGCCTCCCAACACCAAACTTAGAGTTTGACTGTGGGGGCTCTTCTTGACTCTGAACTGAGAGAAGCTCTTCATGCTTACTCTCTTTTGTCACAGAGGGATGGCCATGTGCCTTAAACACAAGGTAGTCCCCATTCAATTGAAGGACTAGTTCACCTCTGTTGACATCTATCACAGCTCCTGCTGTGGCTAGGAAAGGTCTTCCAAGGATGATGCATTCATCCTCTTCCTTCCTAGTGTCTAAGATTATGAAATCAGCAGGGATGTAAAGGCCTTCAACCTTTACTAACACATCCTCTACTATTCCATAAGCTTGTCTCAATGACTTGTCTGCCAATTGTAATGAGAACAAGGCAGGTTGTACCTCAATGCTCCCCAGCTTCTCCATTACAGAGAGTAGCATAAGATTTATCCCTGACCCCAGATCACATAGAGCTTTTTCAAAGGTCATGGTGCCTATGGTACAAGGTATTAAGAACTTGCCAGGATCTTGTCTCTTTTGAGGTAAAATTTGCTGAATCCAGGTATCCAGTTCACTAATGAGTAAGGGAGGTTCACTTTCCCAAGTATCATTACCAAATAACTTGGCATTCAGCTTCATGATAGCTCCTAAATATTGAGCAACTTGCTCTCCAGTCACATCTTCATCCTCTTCAGAGGAAGAATAGTCTTTAGAGCTCATGAATGGCAGAAGGAGATTTAATGGAATCTCTATGGTCTCTATATGAACTTCAGATTCCCTTGGATCCTTAATAGGAAACTCCTTCTTGCTTGAGGGACGTCCCAGGAGGTCTTCCTCACTAGGATTTTCGTCCTCCTCCTCCCTTGTGCATTCAGCCATGTTGAATATATCAATGGCCTTGCACTCTTCTTTTGGATTCTCTTCTGTATTTCTTGGGAGAATACTGGGAGGAGTTTTAATGATTTTCTTACTCAGCTGGCCCACTTGTGCCTCCAGATTTCTGATGGAGGATCTTGTTTCACTCATGAAACTAAAAGTGGCCTTTGACAGATCAGAGACTAGATTGGCTAAATTCGAGGTGTTTTGTTCAGAATTCTCTGTCTGTTGCTGAGAAGATGATGGAAAAGGCTTGCTATTGCTCAGCCTATTGCGTCCACCATTGTTAAAGCCTTGTTGAGGCTTTTGTTGATCCTTCCATGAGAAATTTGGATGATTTCTCCCTGATGAATTATAGGTGTTTCCATAAGGTTCACCCATGTAATTAACCTCTGCCATGGCAGGGTTCTCAGGATCATAAGCTTCTTCAGAAGCTGCCTCTTTAGTACTGTTGGATGCATGTTGCCATCCATTCAGATTTTGAGAGATCATGTTGACCTGTTGAGTCAACACTTTGTTCTGAGCCAATATGGCATTCAGAGCATCAATTTCAAGAACTCCTTTCTTCTGAGGTATCCCATTATTCACGGAATTCCTCTCAGAAGTGTACATGAATTAGTTATTTGCAACCATGTCAATGAGTTCTTGAGCTTCTGTAGGTGTTTTCTTTAGGTGAATAGATCCACCTGCAGAATGGTCCAATGATATTTTCGAAAATTCAGATAGGCCATAATATAATATATCTAATATGATCCATTCTGAAAACAAGTAAGATGGACATCTTTTGGTCAGCTGCTTGTATCTTTCCCAAGCTTCATAGAGGGATTCACCATCTTTTTGTTTGAAGGTTTGAACATCCACTCTCAGCTTGCTCAGCTTTTGAGGAGGAAAGAATTTATCCAAGAAGGCTGTGACCAGCTTATCCCAGGAGTCCAGGCTATCCTTAGGTTGTGAATCTAACCATATTCTAGCTTTGTCTCTTACAGCAAAAGGGAAAAGCATGAGTCTGTAGACTTCAGGATCAACTCCATTTGTCTTTACAGTCTCACAGATCTGCAAGAACTCAGTTAAAAACTGATAAGGATCTTCAGATGGAAGTCCATAAAACTTGCAGTTTTATTGCATTAAGGCAACTAGTTGAGGCTTAAGCTCAAAATTATTGGCTCCAATGGCAGGAATGGAGATGCTTCTTCCATCAAATTCGGACGTTGGCTTTGTGAAGTCACCAAGCATTCTCCTTGCATTATTATTATTTTTGGCTGCCATCTCCTTCTCTTGTTTTAATGTTTCTGAAAGGTTACCTTTAGATTGTTGTAACTTAGCTTCTCTTAATTTTCTCTTCAGAGTCCTTTCAGGTTCTGGATCAATTTCAACAAGAGTGCCTTTTTCCTTATTCCTACTCATATGAAAGAGAAGAAAACAAGAAAAGAAGAGGAATCCTCTATGTCACAGTATAGAGATTCCTTTATGTTAGTAGAAGAAGAAAGGGGAGAAGAATGTAGAAGAAGGGATTCGGATATTTAGATGGAGAGAGATGAAGAGAAGTGTTAGTAATTAAATAATTAAATAGAATAAGAAAAGTGGGGGAGAATTTTGAAAATAATTTTAAAAAGGGGTTTGTAATTTTCGAAAATTAAAGATAAGATAAGATTAAAATTAAAATTTAGAACAAAAAGAATTTTTGAAAAAGAGGTGATATATTTTCGAAAATTAGAGAGGGAAAAGTAGTTAGGTGGTTTTGAAAAACATAAGAAACAAACAAAAAGTCAAATAGTTAGTTGAAAAAGATATTAAAATCAAATTTTAAAAAGATAAGAAGATAAGAAGTTAGATAAGATATTTTAAAATCAAATTTTGAAAAAGATAAAATTTTGAAAAAGATAAGATAAAAAAATAAGATAAGATATGTTTGAAAAAGATTTAATTTTTAAATTGAAATTAATTACTAACAAGAAACTACAAGATAAGATTCTAGAACTTAAAGATTGAACCTTTCTTAACAAGAAAGTAACAAACTTTAAATTTTTGAATCAATCACATTAATTGTTAGCTAATTTTTGAAAATTTGATATAAAGATAAGAAAAAGATTTTGAAAATATTTTGAAAAAGATTTTTGAAATTTTCGAAAAAGAGGAAAAATTGGAAAAGATATGATTTTTGAAAAAGATTTTGAAAAGATAAGATTTTTAAATTTTTGAAAATTTGACTTTGCTTTTAAAGAAACAACTAATTTTAAAAATTTTTGACCAAGTCAACCCAAAATTTCGAAAATTTGGAGGGAAACAAGGAAAAGATATTTTTTTGATTTTTGAATTTTTAATTACGAGAGAGAAAAACAACAAAAATACTCAATGCATGAAAGTTTTAGATCAAAACAATGAATGCATGCAAGAATGCTATGAATGTCAAGATGAACACCAAGAACACTTTGAAGATCATGATGAACATCAAGAACATAATTTTGAAAAATTTTTGATGCAAAGAAAACATGCAAGACACCAAACTTAGAAATCTCTAATGCATGAACTCTAACAAACGAAAAAATGCATATGAAAAACACAAACAACACAAAACAAGAAAACATCAAGATCAAACAAGAGGACTTATCAAGAACAACTTGAAGATCATGAAGAACACTATGAATGCATGGAATTTTCGAAAAATGCAAGAAAAATTTTTAAAGCATGCAATTGACACCAAACTCAAGACTCAAACAAGAAACACAAAATATTTTTTATTTTTATGATTTTCTAATTTTTTGGATTTTTATTAATTTTTTCGAAAATAAAGTTTAGTAAAACGAAATATGAAAGAAAAATTTTGAAAAAGATTTTTGAAAAGAAAATTACCTAATCTGAGCGACAAGATGAACCGTCAGTTGTCCATACTCGAACAATCCCCGGCAACGGCGCCAAAAACTTGGTTGACGAAATTGTGATCACCTTAAAGTTGGTCTCTTTGTACTTGTATGAAATTTAAATATTGGCTCTATCAAAAATACACCAAAGAGATCATGGTATGATGAATTGGGATCTTAATAATCCCGGGTAATGGCACGTGTGATCACAACTCCGTTCAACTAACCAGCAAGTGCACTGGGTCGTCCAAGTAATAAACCTTACGTGAGTAAGGGTCGATCCCACAGAGATTGTTGGTATGAAGCAAGCTATGGTCACCTTGTAAATCTCAGTTAGGCAGATTAAATTGGTTTATGGGTTTTCGAATAATTAATAATAAATAGAAAATAAAAAGGAATAGAAATACTTATGTAAATCAATAGTGGGAATTTCAGATAGGCGTGTGGAGATACTAGAATCCTTTCGAATGTCAACTTTCTTATTGCTTTCATCCAATCCTTCTTACTCCTTTCCATGGCAAGCTGTATGTAGGGCATCACCATCATCAACGGCTACTTTTAATCCTCTCGGGAAAATGGTCCTATGCGCTGTCACTGCACGGCTAATCGTCTGGAGGCATCACCCTTGTTGATAGCTACATCCCATCCTCTCAGTGAAAATGGTCCAAATGCTCTGTCACAGCACGGCTAATCATCTGTCGGTTCTCAATCAGGTTGGAATAGAATCCATTGATTCTTTTGCGTTTGTCATCATGCCCAGCCTTTAGAAGTTTGAAGCTTGTCACAGTCATTCAATACCGGAATCCTACTCGGAATACCACAGACAAGGTTAGACTTTCCGGATTCCCAGGATCCTACTCGAAATACCACAGACAAGGTTAGACTTTCCGGATCCCCATGAATGCTGCCATCTATCTAGCTTATACCACGAAGATTCTTTTGGGGAATTGGTGGACGAAATTGTGATCCATGCTCTTTGTACTTGTATAAAATTTAATAATTGGCTCTATTTGAATTCACAACTCTGTTCAACTAACCAGCAAGTGTACTGGGTCGTCCAAGTAATAAACCTTACGTGAGTAAGGGTCGATCCCACAGAGATTGTTGGTATGAAGCAAGCTATGGTCACCTTATAAATCTCAGTTAGGCAGATTAAATAGGTTTATGGTTTCGAAAATTAATAATAAAAAGAAAATAAAAGAGATAGAAATACTCAAGTAAATCAATAGTGGGAGTTTCAGATAAGTGCATGGAGGTGCTGTGCTCCTCTTGAATCTCTACTTTCTTATTGCTTTCATCCGGTTCTTCTTACTCCTTTCCATGGCAAGCTGTATGTAGGGCATCACCATCATCAATGGCTACTTTCAATCCTCTCAGGAAAATGGTCCTATGCGCTGTCACTGCACGGCTAATCGTCTGGAGGCATCACCCTTCGTTGATAGCTACATCCCATCCTCTCAGTGAAAATGGTCCAAATGCTCTGTCACAGCACGGCTAATCATCTGTCGGTTCTCAATCAGGTTGGAATATAATCCATTGATTCTTTTGCGTTTGTCACTAATGCCCAGCCTTCAGGAGTTTGAAGCTCGTCACAGTCATTCAATACCGGAATCCTACTCGGAATACCACAGGCAAGGTTAGACTTTCCGGATTCCCAGGATCCTACTTGGAATACCACAGACAAGGTTAGAGTTTCCGGATCCTCATGAATGCTGCCATCTATCTAGCTTATACCACGAAGATTCTGTTGGGGAATCTAAGAGATATGCGTCCGGCCTAAGGTAGAACGGAAGTGGTTGTCAATCACGCGCGTTCATAGGTGAGAATGATGATGAGTGTCACGGATCATCACATTCATCAAAGTGTTGTGCAACGTATATCTTGGAATAAGAATAAAAGAGAATTGAATAAAAAGTAATAGTAATTGTATTGAAACTTGAGGTACAGCAGAGCTCCACACCCTTAATCTATGGTGTGCAGAAACTCCACCGTTGAAAATACATAAGTGAAAGGTTCAGGCATGGCTGAATGGCCAGCCCCCATGTGGTCACAAGACCGAGTGATCCAAGACTAACAGTCAAAAAACTTCTAATACAATAGTTAAATGTTCTATTTATAATAAACTAGCTCCTAGGGTTTACATGAGTAAGTAATTGATGCATAAATCCACTTCCGGGGCCCACTTGGTGTATGCTTGGGCTGAACTTGATCAATCCACGAGCTGAGGCTGTTCTTGGAGTTGAACTCCAAGTTATGACGTGTTTTGGGCGTTCAACTCCGGATCATGACGCTTTTCTGGCGTTTAACTCCAGACAGCAGCATGTACTTGGCGTTCAACGCCAACTTACGTCGTTAATTCCCGAATAAAGTATGAACTATTATATATTGCTGGAAAGCTCTGGATGTCTACTTTCCAACGCCGTTGAGAGCGCGCCATTTGGAGTTCTGTAGCTCCAGAGAATTCATTTTGAGTGCAGGGAGGTCAGATTCCAACAGCATCAGCAGTCCTTTTGTCAGCCTTTTTCAGAGTTTTGCTCAAGTCTCTCAATTTCAGCCAGAAATTACCTGAAGTCACAGAAAAACACACAAACTCATAGTAAAGTCCAGAAATATGAATTTAACATAAAAACTAATGAAAACATCCCTAAAAGTATCTTAAACTTACTAAAAACTTCCTAAAAACAATGCCAAAAAGCGTATAAATTATCCGCTCATCACAACACCAAACTTAAATTGTTGCTTGTCCCCAAGCAACTGAAAATCAAATAGGATAAAAAGAAGAGAATATACTATAAATTCCAGAATATCAATGAATATTAATTATAATTAGATGAGCGGGACTTGTAGCTTTTTGCTTCTGAACAGTTTTGGCATCTCACTGTTTCCTTTAAAGTTCTGAATGATTGGCTTCTCTAGGAACTTAGAATTTCGGATAGTGTTATTGACTTTCCTAGCTAAGCATGTTGATTCTTGAACACAGCTACTTATGAGTCTTGGCCATGTCCCTAAGCACTTTGTTTTCCAGTATTACCACCGGATACATAAATGCCACAGACACATAACTGGGTGAACCTTTTCAGATTGTGACTTAGCTTTGCTAGAGTCCCCAGTTAGAGGTGTCCAGAGCTCTTAAGCACACTCTTTTTGCTTTGGATCACGACTTTAACCACTCAGTCTCAAGCTTTTCACTTGGACCTTCTTGACACAAGCCCATGGTTAGGGACAGCTTGGTTTAGCCGCTTAGGCCTGGATTTTATTTCCTTGGGCCCTCCTATCCATTGATGCTCAAAGCCTTGGATCCTTTCTACCCTTGCCTTTTGGTTTTAAGGGCTATTGGCTTTTTCTGCTTGCTTTTTTCTTTTTTTTTCGCCACTTCTTTTTTTTTTTCACAAGCTTTTGCTTTTTCACTGCTTTTTCTTGCTTCAAGAATCAATTTCATGATTTTTCAGATTGTCAATAACATTTCTCCTTGTTCATCATTCTTTCAAGAGCCAACAGTTTTAACATTCATAAACAACAAGATCAAAATTATGCACTATTCAGGCATTCATTCAGAAAACAAAAAGTATTATCACCACATCAATATAATTAAATTAAATTCAAGGATAAATTTGAAATTCATGTACTTCTTGTTCTTTTGAATTAAAATATTTTTCTTTTAAGAGAGGTGACGGATTGATGGAATTTATTCATAGCTTTAAGACATAGTTACTACATACTAATGATCATGAAATAAAGACACAAAACATAGATAAACACAATATTAAAAACCGAAAACAGAAAATAAAAAAATAAAAAAAAACAAGGAACGAATCCACCTTTAGTGGCGTCTTCTTCTTGAAGGACCAATGATGTTCTTAAGCTCTTCTATGTCCCTTCCTTGCCTTTGTTGCTCCTCCCTCATTGCTCTTTGATCTTCTCTTATTTCTTGGAGAATGATGGAGTGCTCATGATGTTCCACCCTTAGTTGTTCAACATTGTGGCTCAAATCTTCTAAGGAAGTGTTGAGTTGTTCCCAATAGTTGTTGGGAGGAAAGTGCATCCCTTGAGGCATCTCAGGGATTTCTTGATGATGAGCTTCCTCATGCATCTCTTGAGAACCGTGAGGGGTCTCTCTTGCTTGCTCCATCCTCTTCTTGGTGATGGGTGATGACAAGTCATCATATACCCATTTTTCAAGCTAATTTCACTTGTTTTATTAGTCTTTATGCACTTTCTTGCATCCTAAGTAAGTGACTTGGAATGAAAATACATAACTTCTTTAGATCAAGCAACTACCATTAAATTGATGTTAACTCATGAGGTTTAAGCTAATTTTAATTGATTTTTAATTGATTTATAAGCCTTGTGAATTTAGTGATACTTTGAGTAGTTGTTTTGGTTGATTGTATGTGAAGAAAAGAAGAAAGGAGAAAGCGTGGCTTAAGAAAGCGTGGCCCAAGGAGAAAAAGGCGTGGCGCATAAAGAAGGGAGCAAGCATTGCCCTTCACAAGGGCAGACTGCCCTTTAGGAGGGCAACATAAGGAAACAAGGTTTGAAGAGGCAACTCTGCCCTGCCCACGACAAGGGCAGAGCACAAAATTGTGCCTTGGATCAAAGAGGAGAAAAACCTTGCCCTGCCCTCCACAAGGGCAGTATCGGGCCTTCATGGAAAATAAATCAAAGGAAAAAGCCTACCAATGCTTGCCACAAGAATCGAACACGGCACAATGAGGAAGCAAGGAACTAGGCCTCATTATGGTGCCAAGAAAGCCAAGGAAAAATAGTAGCGTGTGCATCGGCCAAGTCTCGAACACGGGACTTCAATTTGGAATTTCTGCCCTGCCCTCCGCGAGGGCAAGGCAGCATCCTGCGCACCAAACTCGCACACCACGCTCGCACCAAGGCCGCACGCATCAATTTTCTACCCTGCCCTCCACAAGGGCAGGGCAGCCTCCTGGAAGCAATTGTTCTTGGGCTGAAAATTGGATTAAAAATCCAATTTAATTTATTTCTTCACCAAATCAAAAGCCCATCCAAATCCCAAGACCCAAGAATAGAAAGTGTATAAATAGGAGCTAGTTTGATGTAATTAGGACTTTTTACAAAACTTTTGATTTGACTTTTGAATTTTGCACTTTCTTTGGAGCTTTGAATTTTGCAACTTTTCTTGAGAGACTTGACCGAGATTTCAGAGAATTAGGGAGGAGAATTGATCTCTCTTCTTCCTCGTTCTTGCTTGGGCATTTTCTACTTTTCTTGTTTGAGTCTTGGGTGTTAAGAATTGAGGAAATTCTGTCTCAATCTCCACTCAAGAGCTCTTTAATTTCTCTACTGCATAATTGAATTCATTTACATTCCCTTTACTGCTTCTTCTTCAATTTCTTGTCAATTGCTTTGTGAACTTGGATCTGGGAAGGCAATTGAGATCTAGGCTTTGCTACCTAGTCTCTTGAGTCCTGAGATCCCAATTTCCTTTTGGTTCTTCTGTGAACCTTTGCTGCACTTAATTTCCTTACTGTTTGAGTTCTAATTGCTTCTAATTCAATTTCTGTTCTATTAATTGTTGCAATTCAATTTCTCCTTGCTTAGATTCTGATATCCCATTCCTCAAATCCCTTTTACATTCAAGCAATTTATATTTCTTGCACTTTAAGTTACTGCAATTTACATTTCTTGCACTTTAAGTTTCAGTCATTTACTTTCTTGTTCTTTAAGATTCAGCAAGTTTACTTTCCTGCTCTTTAATTTACTGCAATTCTCCTCTCTCCCTTTACATTCCAAGCAATTTAGCTTCTGTTAAATACAAACCACTCAACCAAAACTTAATTCGCTTGACTAAATCAACCACTAAACTAAAATTGCTCAATCCTTCAATCCCTGTGGGATCGACCTCACTCATGTGAGTTATTATTACTTGATGCGACCCGGTACACTTGCCGGTGAGTTTTGTGTCGGATCGTTTTCCGCACATCAATGGGCTTATCCTCTTCAATGGAGATGTCTCCTTCTATGATAACTCTAGCTGAGTAACATAGATGGCAAATAAGGTGAGGAAAAGCTAGCCGTGCCATAGGTGAAGGCTTGTCGGCTATTTTGTAGATTTCATTGGAGATGACCTCATGAACTTCTACTTCCTCTCCAATCATGATGCCATGAATCATGATGGCCCGATCCACAGTAACTTCAGATCGGTTGCTAGTAGGAATGATGGAGCGTTGAATGAACTCCAACCATCCTCTAGCCACAGGCTTGAGATCCAGTCTTCTTAGTTGGACTGGCTTGCCTTTGGAGTCTCTCTTCCATTGAGCTCCTTCCACACATATGTCCATAAGGACTTGGTCCAACCTTTGATCAAAGTTGACCCTTCTAGTGTAGGGGCATTCATCTCCTTGCATCATAGGCAAGTGGAATGCCAACCTCACATTTTCTGGACTAAAATCTAAGTATTTCCCCCGAACCATTGTGAGATAATTCTTTGGACTCGGGTTCATACTTTGATCATGGTTCCTAGTGATCCATGCATTGGCATAGAACTCTTGAACCATTAAGATTCCGACTTGTTGCATGGAGTTGGTTAAGACTTCCCAACCTCTTCTTCGGATTTCATGTCGGATCTCCGGATACTCATTTTTCTTGAGCTTGAAAGGGACCTCAGGGATCACCTTCTTCTTTGCCACAACATCATAGAAGTGGTCTTGATGGCTCTTGGAGATGAATCTTTCCATCTCCCATGACTCGGAGGTGGAAGCTTTTGTCTTCCCTTTTCCTTTTCTAGAGGATACTCCGGCCTTAGGTGCCATTGATGGTAATGGAAAAACAAAAAGCTTATGCTTTTACCACACCAAACTTAAAAGATTGCTCGCCCTCGAGCAATAGAAGAAAGAAGAGAAGAAGAAGAAGAAGAGAATATGGCAGAGAGGGAGAGATGGAGGTTCGGCTAAGTGGGAGAAGAGGGGTCTGTGTTGTGTGAAAATGAAGGAGAATGGAAGGGTATTTATAGGGAGAGGGAGGGTGTATGTTCGGCCAATTTGGGTGGGAATGGGTGGGAAAATGGTTTTGAATTTTTTAAGGTAGGTGGGGTTTATGGGGAAGAGTGGATGGATGTGAGAGGTGAAGGGGGTGATTGGGAAGAGGAATTGAGGTGATTGGTGAAGAGTGTTGGGAAGTGTGACATGGGGAAGAGTAATCACAAAAACTAGGATTAGGAGGTAAGGTGGGAATATGGTAGGTGGGGATCCTGTGGGATCCACAGATCCTGAGATGATCCTGTGGGGTCCACAGGTCCTGTGGTGTCAAGGAATTCCATCCCTGCACCAAATAGGCATGTAAAATGTCTTTGCACACCATTCTGGCGTTTAAACGCCGAGTGGTGCACATGCTGGGCGTTCAACGCCCATGTAAAGCATGTTTTTGGCGTTGAACGCCAGTTTCATGCTTGTTACTGGCGTTCAGCGCTTTTCTTCTCTGGGCACATTCCTGGCGTTCAGCGCTAGAATGTTGCTTATTTCTGGCGTTCAGCGCCAGAATGATGCTCTGTTCTGGCGTTGAACGCCGGCCTGATGCATCTTACTGGCGTTGAACGCCAGCCTGTGCGTCCTCCAGGGTGAAAATTTTTTTCTTCTGCTGTTTTTTATTCTGTTTTTAATTTTTATGACTTTTTCGTGACTCCTCATGATCATGTACCTAATAAAACACAAAATAACAATAAAATAAAAATTAGATAAATAAAATTGGGTTGCCTCCCAACAAGCACTTCTTTAATGTCAATAGCTTGACAGTGGCTCTCATGGAGCCACAAGGTGATCAGGTCAATGTTGTATAGTCCCAACACCAAACTTAGAGTTTGGATATGGGGTCTTAACACCAAACTTAGAGTTTGGTTGTGGCCTCACAACACCAAACTTAGAGTTTGACTGTGTGGGCTCTTCTTGACTCTGAACTGAGAGAAGCTATTCATGCTTACTCTCTTTTATCACAGAGGGACGGCCATGTGCCTTAAACACAAGGAAGTCCCCATTCAATTGAAGGACTAATTCTCCTCTGTTGACATCTATCACAGCTCCTGCTGTGGCTAGGAAAGGTCTTCCAAGGATGATGCAATCATCCTCTTCCTTCCTAGTGTCTAGGATTATGAAATCAGCAGGGATGTAAAGGCCTTCAACCTTTACTAACACGTCCTCTACTATTCCATAAGCTTGTCTCAATGACTTGTCTGCCAATTGTAATAAGAACAAGGCAGGTTTTACCTCAATGATCCCCAGCTTCTCCATTACAGAGAGTGGCACAAGATTTATCCCTGACCCCATATCACATAGAGCTTTTTCAAAGCTCATGGTGCCTATGGTGCAAGGTATTAAGAACTTGCCAGGATCCTATTTCTTTTGAGGTAGAATTTTTTGAATCCAAGTATCTAGTTCATTAATGAGCAAGGGAGGTTCACTCTCCCAAGTCTCATTACCAAATAACTTAGCATTCAGCTTCATGATAGCTCCTAAATAATGAGCAACTTGCTCTCCAGTCACATCTTCATCCTCTTCAGAGGTAGAATAGTCTTCAGAGCTCATGAATGGCAGAAGGAGATTTAATGGAATCTCTATGGTCTCTATATGAGCCTCAGATTCCTTTGGATCCTTAATAGGAAACTCCTTCTTGCTTGAGGGACGTCCCAGGAGGTCTTCCTCACTAGGATTTTCGTCCTCCTCCTCCCTTGTGCATTCGGCCATATTGACTATGTCAATGGCCTTGCACTCTCCTTTTGGATTCTCTTCTGTATTACTTGGGAGAATACTGGGAGGAGTTTCAATGGCTTTCTTACTCAGCTGGCCCACTTGTGCCTCCAAATTTCTAATGGAGGATCTTGTTTCACTCATGAAACTAAAAGTGGCTTTTGACAGATCAGAGACTAGATTGGCTAAATTAGAGGTATTTTGTTCAGAATTCTCTGTCTGTTGCTGAGAAGATGATGGATATGGCTTGCTATTGTTTAGCCTGTTGCGTCCACCATTGTTAAAGCCCTGTTGAGGCTTTTGTTGATCCTTCCATGAAAAATTTGGATGATTTCTCCATGATGAGTTATAGTTGTTTCCATAAGGTTCACCCATGTAATTAACCTCTGCCATGGCAGGGTTCTCAGGATCATAAGCTTCTTCAGAAGCTGCCTCTCTAGTACTGTTGGATGCATGTTGCCATCCATTCAGATTTTGAGAGATCATGTTGACCTGTTGAGTCAACACTTTGTTCTGAGCCAATATGGCATTCAGAGCATCAATTTCAAGAACTCCTTTCTTCTGAGGTATCCCATTATTCACGGAATTCCTCTCAGAAGTGTACAAGAATTGGTTGTTTGCAACCATATCAATGAGTTCTTGAGCCTCTTCAGGCATTTTCTTTAGGTGAATAGATCCACCTGCAGAATGGTCCAATGACATTTTCGAAAATTCAGAGAGACCATAATAGAATATATCTAATATGGTCCATTCTGAAAACATGTCAGATGGACATCTTTTGGTCAGCTGCTTGTATCTTTCCCAAGCTTCATAGAGGGATTCACCATCTTTTTGTTTGAAGGTTTGAACATCCACTCTCAGCTTGCTCAGCTTTTGAGGAGGAAAGAATTTATCCAAGAAGGCTGTGACCAGCTTATCCCAGGAGTCTAGGCTATCCTTGGGTTGTGAATCCAACCATATTCTAGCTCTGTCTCTTACAGCAAAAGGGAAAAGCATGAGTCTGTAGACTTCAGGATCAACTCCATTCGTCTTCACAGTCTCACAGATCTGCAAGAACTCAGTTAAAAACTGATAAGGATCTTCAGATGGAAGTCCATAAAACTTGCAGTTTTGTTGCATTAAAGCAACTAGCTGAGGTTTCAGCTCAAAGTTGTTGGCTCCAATGGCAGGAATGGAGATACTTCTTCCATCAAATTTGGACGTTGGCTTTGTGAAGTCACCAAGCATTCTCCTCGCATTATTATTATTTTCGGCTGCCATCTCCTTCTCTTGTTCGAAAATTTTTGAAAGGTTACCTTTAGAATAATTTAATTTAGCTTCTCTTAATTTCCTCTTCAGAGTCCTTTCAGGTTCTGGATCAATTTCAACAAGAGTGCCTTTTTCCCTGTTCCTGCTCATATGAAAGAGAAGAAAACAAGAAAAGAAAGAGGAATCCTCTATGTCACAGTATAGAGATTCCTTTATGTTAGTAGAAGAAGAAAGGGGTGAAGAATGTAGAAGAGGGGATTCAGATAATTAGATGGAGAGAGGTGAAGAGAAGTGTTAGTAATTAAATGATTAAATAGAAGAAGAAAAGAGAAGGGAGATTTCGAAAAAAAATTTTGAAAAAGGGGTTAGTAATTTTTGAAAATTAAAGATAAAATATAATTGAAATTAAAATTTAAAACAATTAATTAATTAAAAAGAATTTTTAAAAAAAGAGAGAGGTATTTTCGAAAATTGAAGAGGGAAAAGTAGTTAGGTAGTTTTGAAAAAGATAAGAAACAAACAAAAAGTTAGTTAGTTGATTGAAAAAGATTTGAAATCAAAATTGAAAAAGATAAGAAGATAAGAAGTTAGATAAGATATTTTGAAATCAAATTTTGAAAAAAAAGATAAAATTTTTGAAAAAGATAAGATAAAAGATAAAAAGATCTAATTTTTAAAATGACTTGACTAACAAGAAACTACAAGATAAGATTCTAGAACTTAAAGATTGAACCTTTCTTAACAAGAAAGTAACAAACTTCAAATTTTTGAACCAATCACATTAATTGTTAGCTAATTTTCGAAAATTTGATATAAAGATAAGAAAAAGATTTTGAAAATAATTTGAAAAATATTTTTGAAATTTTCGAAAATAATAAAAAAATGAAAAAGATATGATTTTTGAAAAAGATTTTAAAAAGATAAGATTTTTAAAATTGAAATTTTGATTTGACTTGTAAGAAACAACTAAATTTAAAAATTTTTCGAAAATTTGGAGGGAAATAAGGAAAAGATATTTTTTTTTATTTTTGAATTTTTAATTATGAGAGAGAAAAACGACAAAAATACTCAATGCATGAAATTTTTAGATCAAAACAATGAATGCATGCAAGAATGCTATGAATGTCAAGATGAACACCAAGAACACTTTGAAGATCATGATGAACATCAAGAACATAATTTTGAAAAATTTTTGATGCAAAGAAAACATGCAAGACACCAAACTTAGAAATCTTTAATGCATTGAAAATATGAATGCAAAGATGCACATGAAAAACAACAAACAACACAAAACAAGAAATTATCAAGATCAAACAAGAAGACCTGTCAAGAACAACTTGAAGATCATGAAGAACACTATGAATGCATGGAATTTTCGAAAAAATGCAAGAAAAATTTTTAAAGCATGCAATTGACACCAAACTTAAAAATTGACTCAAGACTCAAACAAGAAACACAAAATATTTTTGATTTTCATGATTTTCTAATTTTTTTGGATTTTTATTAATTTTTTTCAAAAATAAAGTTTAGAAAAATGAAAAATAAAAAAAAATTTGAAAAAGATTTTTGAAAAGAAAATTACCTAATCTGAGCAACTAGATGAACCGTCAGTTGTCCATACTCGAACAATCCCCGGCAACGGCGCCAAAAACTTGGTGGATGAAATTGTGATCCATGCTCTTTGTACTTGTATAAAATTTAATAATTGGCTCTATTTGAATTCACAACTCCGTTCAACTAACCAGCAAGTGTACTGGGTCGTCCAAGTAATAAACCTTACGTGAGTAAAGGTCGATCCCACAGAGATTGTTGGTATGAAGCAAGCTATGGTCACCTTGTAAATCTCAGTTAGGCAGATTAAATAGGTTTATGGTTTCGAAAATTAAAAATAAAAAGAAAATAAAAGAGATAGAAATACTCAAGTAAATCAATAGTGGGAGTTTCAGATAAGTGCATGGAGGTGCTGTGCTCCTCTTGAATCTCTACTTTCTTATTGCTTTAATGCAGTTCTTCTTACTCCTTTCCATGGCAAGCTGTATGTAGGGCATCACCATCATCAATGGCTACTTTCAATCCTCTCGGGAAAATGGTCCTATGCACTGTCACTGCACGGCTAATCGTCTGGAGGCATCACCCTTGGTTGATAGCTACATCCCATCCTCTCAGTGAAAATGGTCCAAATGCTCTGTCACAGCACGGCTAATCATCTGTCGGTTCTCAATCAGGTTGGAATAGAATCCATTGATTCTTTTGCGTCTGTCACTAACGCCCAGCCTTCAGGAGTTTGAAGCTCGTCACAGTCATTCAATACCGGAATCCTACTCGAAATACCACAGACAAGGTTAGACTTTCCGGATTCCCAGGATCCTACTTGGAATACCACAGACAAGGTTAGACTTTCTGGATCCTCATGAATGCCGCCATTTATCTAGCTTATACCACGAAGATTCTGTTGGGGAATCTAAGAGATATGCGTCCGGCCTAAGGTAGAACGGAAGTGGTTGTCAATCACGCGCGTTCATAGGTGAGAATGATGATGAGTGTCACGGATCATCATATTCATCAAAGTGTTGTGCAACGTATATCTTGGAATAAGAATAAAAGAGAATTGAATAAAAAGTAATAGTAATTGTATTGAAACTTGAGGTACAGCAGAGCTCCACACCCTTAATCTATGGTGTGCAGAAACTCCACCGTTGAAAATACATAAGTGAAAGGTTCAGGCATGGCCGAATGGCCAGCCCCCATGTGGTCACAAGACTGAGTGATCCAAGACTAACAATCAAAAAACTTCTAATACAATAGTTAAATGTTCTATTTATAATAAACTAGCTCCCAGGGTTTACATGAGTAAGTAATTGATGCATAAATCCACTTCCGGGGCCCACTTGCTGTATGCTTGGGCTGAGCTTGATCAATCCACGAGCTGAGGCTTTTCTTGGAGTTGAACTCCAAGTTATGACGTGTTTTGGGCGTTCAACTCCGGATCATGACGTGTTTCTGGCGTTTAACTCCAGACAGCAGCATGTACTTGGCGTTCAACGCCAAGTTACGTCGTCAATTCCCGAATAAAGTATGGACTATTATATATTGCTGGAAAGCTCTGGATGTCTACTTTCCAACGCCGTTGAGAGCGTGCCATTTGGAGTTCTGTAGCTCCAGAAAATCCATTTTGAGTGCAGGGAGGTCAGATTCCAACAGCATCAGCAGTCCTTTTGTCAGCCTTTTTCAGAGTTTTGCTCAAGTCCCTCAATTTCAGCCAGAAATTACCTGAAATCACAGAAAAACACACAAACTCATAGTAAAGTCCAGAAATGTGAATTTAACATAAAAACTAATGAAAACATCCCTAAAAGTAGCTTGAACTTACTAAAAACTTCCTAAAAACAATGCCAAAAAGCGTATAAATTATCCGCTCATCAGGAATCTAAGAGATATGCGCCCGGCCTAAGGTAGAACGGAAGTGGTTGTCAGTCACGCGCGTTCATAGGTGAGAATGATGATGAGTGTCACGGATCATCACATTCATCAAAGTGTTGTGCAACGTATATCTTGGAATAAGAATAAAAGAGAATTGAATAGAAAGTAATAGTAATTGTATTGAAACTTGAGGTACAGCAGAGCTCCACACCCTTAATCTATGTTGTGCAGAAACTCCACCGTTGAAAATACATAAGTGAAAGGTTTAGGCATGGCCGAATGGCCAGCCCCCTAAAACGTGCTCAATGGCCTCCTAAGATGAGTAATAAAACAAAACTGAGACCAAAGATGAAACGTGGTCAAAAGACTTCTAATACAATAGTTAAATGTCCTATATATACTAGACTAGCTACTAGGGTTTACATGAGTAAGTAATTGATGCATAAATCCACTTCCGGGGCCCACTTGGTGTATGCTTGGGCTGAGCTTGATCTATCCACGAGCTGAGGCTTTTCTTGGAGTTGAACTCCAAGTTATAACGTGTTTTGGGCATTCAACTCTGGATCATGACGTGTTTCTGGCGTTTAACTCCAGACAGCAGCATGTACTTGGCGTTCAACGCCATGTTACGTCATCAATTTCCGAATAAAGTATGAATTATTATATATTGCTGGAAAGCTCTAGATGTCTACTTTCCAACGCTTTTGAGAGCGCGCCATTTGGAAATCGGTAGCTCCAGAAAATCCATTTTGAGTGCAGGGATGTCAGATTCCAACAACATCAGCAGTCCTTTTGTCAGCCTTTTTCAGAGTTTTGCTCAAGTCCCTCAATTTCAGCCAGAAATTACCTGAAATCACAGAAAAACACACAAACTCATAGTAAAGTCCAGAAATGTGAATTTAACATAAAAACTAATGAAAACATCCCTAAAAGTAGCTTGAACTTACTAAAAACTACCTAAAAACAATGCCAAAAAGTGTATAAATTATCCGCTCATCAGCCAGCCTCCCAAAGAGAGTTCAATCATAAAAACATGATCAAAAGATGATCTAGAGATCTAAAGTGATCAAAAGATCTTTTTTTACAATAGCAAAAGGTCCTATTTGTAGAGAACTAGTAGCCTAGGGTTTACAGAAATGAGTAAATGACATAAAAATCCACTTCCGGGCCCACTTGGTGTGTGCTTGGGCTGAGCATTGAAGCATTTTCGTGTAGAGACTCTTCTTGGAGTTAAACGCCAGCTTTTGTGCCAGTTTGGGCGTTTAACTCCCATTCTTGTGCCAGTTCCGGCGTTAAACGCCGGGCATTCTTGAGCAAATTTGGAACGCCGGTTTGGGCCATCAAATATCGAGCAAAGTATGGACTATTATACATTGCTGGAAAGCCCAGGATGTCTACTTTCCAACGCCGTTAAGAGCGCGCCAATTGAGCTTCTGCAGCACCAGAAAATCCACTTCGAGTGCAGGGAGGTCAGAATCCAACAGCATCTGCAGTCCTTTTCAGCCTCTGAATCAGATTTTTGCTCAGGTCCCTCAATTTCAGCCAGAAAATACCTGAAATCACAGAAAAACACACAAACTCATAGTAAAGTCCAGAAAAGTGAATTTTAACTAAAAACTAATAAAAATATAATAAAAACTAACTAAAACATACTAAAAATACACTAAAAATAATGCCAAAAAGCGTATAAATTATCCGCTCATCACAACACCAAACTTAAATTGTTGCTTGTCCCCAAGCAACTAAAAATCAAATAAGATAAAAAGAAGATAATATACAATGAATTCCAAAAACATCCATGAAGATCAGTATTAATTAGATGAGCGGGGCTTTTAGCTTTTTGCCTCTGAACAGTTATGGCATCTCACTTTATCCTTTGAAATTCAGAATGATTGGCTTCTATAGGAACTCAGAATCCAGATAGTGTTATTGATTCTCCTAGTTAAGTATGATGATTCTTGAACACAGCTAATTTATGAGTCTTGGCCGTGGCCCAAAGCACTCTGTCTTCCAGTATTACCACTGGATACATATATGCCACAGACACATAATTGGGTGAACCTTTTCAGATTGTGACTCAGCTTTGCTAAAGTCCCTAATTAGAGGTGTCCAGGGTTCTTAAGCACACTCTTTTTGCCTTGGATCACAACTTTATTTCTTTCTTTTCGTTTTTTTCATTTTTTTTTGAATTCACTGCTTTTTCTTGCTTCAAGAATCATTTTTTTATGATTTTTCAGATCCTCGGTAACATGTCTCCTTTTTCATCATTCTTTCAAGAGCCAACCATTCATGAACAACAGATTCAAAAGATATATGCACTGTTTAAGCATACATTCAGAAAACAAAAGTATTGCCACCACATCAAAATAATTAATCTGTTATAAAATTCAATATTCATGCAATTCTTCTCTTTTTCAATTAAGAACATTTTTCATTCAAGAAAGGTGATGGATTCATAGGACATTCATAACTTTAAGGCATAGACACTAAGACACTAATGATCACAAGACACAAACATAGATAAACATAAGCATGAAAATTCGAAAAACAGGAAAATAAAGAACAAGGAAATTAAAGAACGGGTCCACCTTAGTGATGGCGGCTTGTTCTTTCTCTTGAAGATCTTATGGAGTGCTTGAGCTCCTCAATGTCTCTTCCTTGCCTTTGTTGTTCCTCTCTCATGATTCTTTGATCTTCTCTAATTTCATGGAGGATGATGGAATGTTCTTGGTGCTCCACCCTTAGTTGTCCCATGTTGGAACTTAATTCTCCTAGGAAAGTGTTGATTTGCTCCCAATAGTTTTGTGGAGGAAAGTGCATCCCTTGAAGCATCTCAGGGATTTCATGATGAGTGGGATCTCTTGTTTGCTCCATCCTTTTCTTAGTGATGGGCTTGTCCTCATCAATGAGGGTGTTTCCCTCTATGTCAATTCCAACTGAATAACAGAGGTGACAAATGAGATAAGGAAAGGCTAACCTTGCCAAGGTAGAGGACTTGTCCGCCACCTTATAAAGTTCTTGGGCTATAACCTCATGAACTTCTACTTCCTCTCCAATCATGATGCTATGAATCATGATGGCCCGGTCTATAGTGACTTCGGACCGGTTGCTAGTGGGAATGATTGAGCGTTGGATAAACTCCAACCATCCCCTAGCCACGGGCTTGAGGTCATGCCTTCTTAGTTAAACCGGCTTCCCTCTTGAATCTCTCTTCCATTGAGCGCCCTCTTCACAAATGTCTATGAGGACTTGGTCCAACCTTTGATCAAAGTTGACCCTTCTAGTGTAAGGGTGTTCATCTCCTTGCATCATGGGCAAGTTGAATGCCAACCTTACATTTTCCGGACTGAAATCCAAGCATTTCCCCCGAACCATTGTAAGCCAATTCTTTGGGTTCGGGTTCACACTTTGATCATGGCTCTTGGTGATCCATGCATTGGCATAGAACTCTTGAACCATTAAGATTCTGACTTGTTGAATGGGGTTGGTAAGAACTTCCCAACCTCTTCTTCGAATCTCATGTCGGATCTCCGGATATTCACTCTTTTTGAGTTTGAAGGGGACCTCGGGGATCACCTTCTTCATGGCCACAACTTCATAGAAGTGGTCTTGATGCACCTTTGAGATGAATCTCTCCATCTTCCATGACTCGAAGGTGGAAGCTTTTGCCTTCCCTTTCCTCTTTCTAGAGGTTTCTCCGGCCTTGGATGCCATAAATGGTTATGGAAAAACAAAAAGCAATGCTTTTACCACACCAAACATAGAAGGTTTGCTCGTCCTCGAGCAAAGAAGAAAGAAGAGAGTAGAAGAAGAAGAAATAGAGGAGATGGAGATGGCTTTGTGGTTCGACCAAAGGGGGAGAAGTAGTGTTTAGGTTGTGTGAAAATGAAGGAGTGAAGATGGGTTTATATAGGGGTGGAGAGAGGGGTATGGTTCGGTTATGAATGGGTGGGTTTGGGAGGGAAAGTGGTTTGAATTTGAATGGTGAGGTAGGTGAGGTTTTATGAAGGATGGATGTGAGTGGTGAAGAGAATAGTGGGATTTGATAGGTGAGGGGTTTTTTGGGGAAGAGTGGTTGAGGTGATTGGTGATGGGTGAAGAAGAAGAGAGAGGGTGGTGGGGTAGGTGGGGATCCTGTGGGGTCCACAGATCCTGAGGTGTCAAGGAAAATTCATCCCTGCACCAAGTGGTGAGCAAAAATGCTCTTTATGCCAATTCTGGCGTTAAACGCCGGGCTGGTGCCCATTTCTGGCGTTTAACACCAGCTTCTTGCCCTTTTTTGGCGTTTAACGCCAGTCTGGTGCCCCTTTCTGGCGTTAAATGGCCAGAATGGTGCCAGATTGGGCGTTAAACGCCCATTTGCTGCCCTTACTGGCGTTTAAACGCCAGCAAGATCTTCCTCCAGGGTGTGCTATTTTTCTTTCTGTTTTTTCATTCTGTTTTTGCTTTTTCAACTGATTTTGTGACTTCTCATGATCATCAACCTACAGAAAACATAAAATAATAAAGGAAAATAGATAATTATAACATTGGGTTGCCTCCCAACAAGCGCTTCTTTAATGTCAGTAGCTTGACAGTGGGCTCTCATGGAGACTCACAGATACTCAGAGCAATGTTGGAACCTCCCAAAACCAAACTTAGAAGTTGGTTGTGGCCTCCCAACACCAAACTTAGAGTTTGGCTGTGGGGGCTCTGTTTGGCTCTGTTTTGAGAGAAGCTCTTCATGCTTCCTCTCTATGGTGACAGAGGGATATCCTTGAGCCTTAAACACAAAGGATTCTTCATTCACTTGAATGATCAATTTTCCTCTGTCAACATCAATCACAGCCTTTGCTATGGCTAGGAAGGGTCTGCCAAGGATGATGGATTCATCCATGCACTTCCCAGTCTCTAGGACTATGAAATCAGCAGGGATGTACTGGTCTTCAACCTTTACCAAAACATCCTCTACAAGTCCATAAGCTTGTTTTCTTGAATTGTCTGCCATCTCTAGTGAGACTCTTGCAGCTTGCACCTCAAAGATCCCTAGCTTCTCCATTACAGAGAGAGGCATGAGGTTTATACTTGACCCTAGGTCACACAGAGCCTTCTTAAAGGTCATGGTGCCTATGGTACAAGCTATTGAAAACTTCCCAGGATCTTGTCTCTTTTGAGGTAATTTTTGCCCAGACAAGTCATCCAGTTCTTTGGTGAGCAAAGGAGGTTCGTTCTCCCAAGTCTCATTACCAAATAACCTGTCATTTAGCTTCATGATTGCTCCAAGGTACTTGGCAACTTGCTCTTCAGTGACATACTCATCCTCTTCAGAGGAAGAATACTCATCAGAGCTCATGAATGGCAGAAGTAAATCCAATGGAATCTCTATGGTCTCAGTGTGAGCCTCAGATTCCCATGGTTCCTCATTATGGAACTCATTGGAGGCCAGTGGACGTCCATTGAGGTCTTCCTCAGTGGCGTTCACTACCTCTTCCTCCTCTCCTAGTTCGGCCATGTTGATGACCTTGCACTCTCCTTTTGGATTCTCTTCTGTATTGCTTGGAAGAGTACTAGGAGGGAGTTCAGTAACTTTCTTACTCAGCTGACCCACTTGTGCCTCCAAGTTCCTAATGGAGGACCTTGTTTCAGTCATGAAACTTTGAGTGATTTTGATTAGATCAGAGACCATGGTTGCTAAGTCAGAGTGGCTCTGCTTAGAATTCTCTGTCTGTTGCTGAGAAGATGATGAAAAAGGCTTGCCATTGCTAAATCTGTTTCTTCCACCATTATTGTTGTTAAAACCTTGTTGAGGTCTCTGTTGATCCTTCCATGAGAGATTTGGATGATTTCTCCATGAAGAATTATAGGTGTTTCCATAGGGTTCTCCCATGTAATTCACCTCTTCCATTGAAGGGTTCTCAGGATCATAAGCTTCTTTTTCAGATGAAGCGTCTTTAGTACTGCCTGGTGCAGCTTGCATTCCAGACAGACTTTGAGAAATCAAATTGACTTGCTGAGTCAATATTTTGTTCTGAGCCAGTATGGCATTCAGAGTATCAATCTCAAGAACTCCTTTCAGAAGTGTATATGAATTGGTTATTTGTAACCATTTCAATGAGCTCTTGAGCTTCTGTAGGCGTCTTCTTCAGATGAAGAGATCCTCCAGCAGAGCTGTCCAATGACATCTTGGACAGTTCAGATAGACAATCATAGAAGATACCTATGATGCTCCATTCAGAAAGCATGTCAGAAGGACACTTTCTGATCAATTGTTTGTATCTTTCCCAAGCTTCATAGAGGGATTCTCCTTCCTTCTGTCTGAAGGTTTGGACTTCCACTCTAAGCTTACTCAATTTTTGAGGTGGAAAGAACTTTGCCAAGAAGGCATTGACTAGCTTTTCCCAAGAGTTCAGGCTTTCTTTAGGTTGTGAGTCCAACCATATCCTAGCTCTGTCTCTTACAGCAAAAGGGAATAGCAAAAGTCTGTAAACCTCAGGGTCAACCCCATTAGTCTTGAAAGTGTCACAGATTTGCAAGAATTCAGCTAAAAACTGATGAGGATCTTCCAATGGAAGTCCATGGAACTTGCAATTCTGTTGCATTAGAGAAACTAATTGAGGCTTAAGCTCAAAGTTGTTTGCTCCAATGGCAGGGATAGAGATGCTTCTCCCATAGAAGTCGGGAGTAGGTGCAGTAAAGTCACCAAGCACCTTCCTTGCATTGTTGGCATTGTTGTTGTTTTCGGCAACCATGTCTTCTTCTTTGAAGATTTCTGTTAGATCCTCTATAGAGAGTTGTGCCTTAGCTTCTCTTAGCTTTTGCTTTAAGGTCTTTCAGGTTCAGGGTCAGCCTCAACAAGAATTCTTTTGTCTTTGCTCCTGCTCATATGAAAGAGAAGAGAACAAGAAAATATGGAATCCTCTATGTCACAGTATAGAGATTCCTTGAGGTGTCAGAGGAAAAGAAAATTAGAAGGAAGAGGTAGAAGAATTCGAACTTATCAAGTATGATGGAGTTCGAATTGTGCATTAAGGAGGAGTGTTAGTCCATAAATAGAAGGATGTGAGAAGAGGGGAAGAAATTTTCGAAAATTCAGTAAAAGATTTTAAAATCATTTTGAAAATTACTAATTGATTTTCGAAAACTAAGAGTGGAAAAGAAATCAAGTGATTTTTTGAAAAAGATTTTGAAATTAGAAATTAAAAAGATATGATTGAAAACTATTTTGAAAAATATGTGATTAAAAAGATATGATTGAAAAGTTATGGTTTTAAAAAGATGTGATTGAGAAGATATGATTTGAAAAACAATTTAAAAAGATTTGATTTTGAAAATCAACGACTTAACTAACAAGAAAAGATATGATTCAGACATTAAACCTTTCTCCACAGAAAAAGCAACATACTTGAAATGTTGAATCAAATCATTAATTGTTAGCAAGTATTTTTGAAAAAGGAAAGAGATTGATTTTGAAAACATATGATTGAAAAGATATGATTTGAAAAAGATTTGATTTTGAAAAAAATTTTGAAGACTTGAAAAAAAATTTTACATTAAAAACAAAATCTTCCCTCTTGTGCCATCCTGGCGTTAAACGCCCAGAATGGTATCCTCAATTCCTCTGCTTTTTCTGTATAATTCCTCTGCTGTATGTTCTGAATCTTCAATTCTCTGTATTATTGGCTTGAAAAGACATAAATAAAAAATTTTTTGGATTTTTAATGATGAGGAATAATAAAAAATGCAACTAAAATCAAATAACAATGCATGCAAGACACCAAACATAGATGTTTGTATACTATTGACACTAACAAATTGAGAATGCACATGAGAAACACAAAACACTCAAGACAAGAGAATTTTAAAGATCAAAGCAATGAAATCATCAAGAACATCTTGAAGATCACTTAAGACACATGAATGAATTCGAAAAAATGCAGGAAGAAAAGAAACATGCAATTGACAACAAACTTCAAATGAGACACTAGACTCAACAAGAAACATAAAATATTTTTTTGGTTTTTATGATTTTGAAATTTTTTTGTGCTTTTTCAAAAATTAAGTGGAAAAGAAAATAAAGGTATAAAAATTCTTAATGAGAATTCCAGGAATCATGCAATGTTAGTCTAAAGCTTCAGTCTAAAGAAATTAGACATGGCTAGCCAAGCTTCAGCAGGACATTGCATTCAAGAGCTAAATTGATGAGAATCAATCAGCTTTGGTGATGATAAGAACATCACCTTGAAACACTAGAATTCATTCGTAAGAATTCTGAAAATTACCTAATCTAAGCAACAAGATGAACTGTCAGTTGTCCAAACTCAAACAATCCCCGGCAACGGCGTCAAAAACTTGGTGCACGAAATTGTGATCATCAATGGCGCCATCAACATGGTACGCTCAATTGCAATCTCAACTCTTTATCACAACTTCGCACAACTAACCAGCAAGTGCACTGGGTCGTCCAAGTAATAAACCTTACACGAGTAAGGGTCGATCCCACGGAGATTGTTGGTATGAAGCAAGCTATGGTCACCTTGTAAATCTCAGTCAGGAAGATTCAAATGGTTATGGATGATTATGAATAAAACATAAAACAAGGATAGAGATACTTATGTAATTCATTGGTGAGAATTTCAGATAAGCGTATGGAGATGCTTTGTCCCTTCCGTCTCTCTGCTTTCCTACTGTCTTCATCTAATCCTTCTTACTCCTTTCCATGGCAAGCTGTATGTTGGGCATCACCATTGTCAGTGGCTACAGTCACGTCCTCTCAGTGAAAATGATCCAAATGCTCTGTCACAGCACGGCTAATCATCTGTCGGTTCTCAATCAGGTTGGAATAGAATCCATTGATTCTTTTGCGTCTGTCACTAACGTCCAGCCTTCAGGAGTTTGAAGCTCGTCACAGTCATTCAATCCTTGAATCCTACTCAGAATACCACAGACAAGGTTTAGACCTTCCGGATTGTCTTGAATGCCGCCATCAATTCTAGCTTATACCACGAAGATTCCGATTAAGGGATCTAAGAGATATCCACTCAATCTAAGGTAGAACGGAGGTGGTTGTCAGGCACACGTTCATAGGTGAGAATGATGATGAGTGTCACGGATCATCACATTCATCAAGTTGAGGAACAAGTGATATCTTAGAACAAGAATAAGCTGAATTGAACAGAAAAACAATAGTAATTGCATTAATACTCGAGGTACAGCAGAGCTCTACACCTTAATCTATGGTGTGTAGAAACTCCACCGTTGAAAATACATAAGAACAAGGTCTAGGCATGGCCGAATGGCCAGCCTCCCAAAGAGGGTTCAATCATAAAAACATGATCAAAAGATGATCTAGAGATCTAAAGTGATCAAAAGATCTTTTTTTACAATAGCAAAAGGTCCTATTTGTAGAGAACTAGTAGCCTAAGGTTTACAGAAATGAGTAAATGACATAAAAATCCACTTCCGGGCCCACTTGGTGCGTGCTTGGGCTGAGCATTGAAGCATTTTCGTGTAGAGACTCTTCTTGGAGTTAAACGCCAGCTTTTGTGCCAGTTTGGGCGTTTAACTCCCATTCTTGTGCCAGTTCCGGCGTTAAACGCCGGGCATTCTTGAGCTGATTTGGAACGCCGGTTTGGGCCATCAAATCTCGGGCAAAGTATGGACTATTATACATTTCTGGAAAGCCCAAGATGTCTACTTTCCAACTCCGTTGAGAGCGCGCCAATTGGGCTTCTGTAGCTCCAGAAAATCCACTTCGAGTGCAGGGAGGTCAGAATCCAACAGCATCTGCAGTCCTTTTCAGCCTCTGAATCAGATTTTTGCTCAGGTCCCTCAATTTCAGCCAGAAAATACCTGAAATCACAGAAAAAACACACAAACTCATAGTAAAGTCTAGAAAAGTGAATTTTAACTAAAAACTAATAAAAATATAATAAAAACTAACTAAAACATACTAAAAATACACTGAAAACAATGCCAAAAAGCGTATAAATTATTTGCTCATCACCATCTCATCGGGAGAAGGTTCTTCAAGTTCAAAGGATCTACCACCACTAGAATTTGATGCTTGCTCTTCATGGCCATGGGAACTCAATTCTTGTTCTATCCCATCCAAGTCTTCATATGGAATATGCCTTGGAGGTTGTACGCATCCCTCCTCAACATCAATTTCAATCTTCTTGGAGGGGTCTTCTTTAACTCTAGGTTCCCATGGAGGTTCCGCATCTCCTAAGTCTTCAACCATTTCTTCCTTTTCTTCGATAATCCTAGCTTCCTTCAATTGTTCCAATACAAAGCAACTTCCCTCATTTTCCACCGGAGTTTCCAATCTCTCTTTCATGCTATGTTCTTCATTCGATTCTCCACATGTAGCCATGGAGGTTCCTTGAGTGTTCAAGCATTGGGAGGCTAATTGATTTGTTATCGCATCCAAGGCGGCCATGAAATTTTACACATCCCTTTTCATCTCTTCTTGCCCTTGAACAAGAACACCAAGGGTTTCATCCATTAAAGATTGGGGTGGATGGAAGGGTTCATCATTTTGGGAGAAGGGTTTATAATAGGAAGGTGGTTCATCATAGTAATGACGTGGTGATTCTATGTACTCTATTTGTTCCATTTGTTGCTTAACACACTCCAATCTATTATTCTCAAGTTGAGATTCTACAATCCCCTTCATGCTTCCCTCTTTGGTTGCTCCTCCACAATCATCCTTGGACATATGGTATGAGTCCGATGCCTCTAACTTTTCATGGACGGTTGCTTGAAATCGATCCATTGCTTCCTTAAAAGATGGACATGGATATTCTTCCATAGAGGGTTGTGATGGAAGGTAGAATTCATCATGTGGTTGAAAGTTTTCACACATTAGAGGTGGTTCATCTTGGTCATAATATGGAAAAGGTGGCTCTTGGAAAGGTTGATATTGGAATAGTGGTGGTTTTATATGTGGTTCATATGGCTCAAAAGGTGGTTGGTATGGTTGATAAGGAATAGGGTCATATGGAGGTGGTTGGTAAGAAGGGGCTTGTGAGTATGGTTGAGGGTTATGTTAAAGATATGGCTCATAGGCATATGGTGGTGGTTCTTGAAAGTCACAAGTGGATTCACCATAGCCATTGGATTGATATGCATCATAGAATGGCTCTTGTTCATAGTGCATTGGTGGAGGTTGTTGCCATGAAGATTGATCATATGCATATGGCTCCTCCCACCTTTGATTATCCCATCCTTGATACACATCCTCATTGAAGCTCTCATTTTCTATAACATAGTTAGAATCAAACTCATAGCCAAAGTGAGAATTCATAGTGAAAAGAGAAAATAAGAAATAAAAGCTAATAAGAAATAATGAAACAAAATCCTAAAGCTAGCAAAAAACTAACAAACAATTCAAAAATCAAGCTATTCACAATATCTACATATACACAATAACCAATAACACAACACCATCGTAATTCCCCGGTAACGGTGCCATTTTGTTGATTGGATTTTTGACGGTTTAGAATTTCACTAATGAAATCTCGTTGTAAAGTATAGTTTCTAAACCAAGCAATAATCTTTTCATACAAAAGATTATTTGTCACAAGTAACAAACCCCTAAAATTTATAAACCGAAGTATTCAAACCTCGGGTCGTTCTCCCTAGGAATTACAATAAAGTGTCTCGTTATTGGTTATGAGATATTTTGGGGTTTTTGAGATTTTAGACAATAAATATAAATGGCAAAGAAAATAAACTAACAACTAACAAGGCTCTTGGCAAGATATGAGAACTAGAAGTCCTATCCTAGTCATCCTCCTCACTTGTGACCACAAATTGTTCATTGCTACCACTTAGTTAACCTCTACAATAGAGGAAAGTCAAGTGGATGAATTAACTTGATTCCACAAGTCCTAGTCAACTCCCAAGAGAAAGACTAGCTGTAGTGGTATCCAAATCAATTAGCAACTTCTAATTATCAATCAACAAGGGAATTAGACAACTCAAGCGTCACTAATTACTCTACCTAGGCCAAGAGGAACAAAATCTATACTAAAATTAATAGAGGCATTTTGTCAAACACATAAGAGGCATAAAAGGAAAGCATATGAAATCTAACAATAATTATTGCAATGAATTAACAACAACAATTAAAAGGAACACAATTATTATGAATTACCTTTAATTGAATTGAAATAGAATAGAAGTAACAAAAGTAGACCTACAACAAGGCATAGAAACAAAGTAGAAGGGATTACAATAAAAGAATAGAGGAATCATAAATACAACAACAAAGAATTGAGAAGAAGAGTAGAAGAGAGCATGAATCAAAACCTAGATCTAAGAACTAAACCTAATCCTAATCCTAATTTCTAGAGAGAAGTGAGAGCTTCTCTCTCTAAAACTACTTCTAACTAATCCTAATGTGTAAAAATGATCAAAAGTCCATTTGCTCTTCAATCCTTGGCTTTAAATAGCATATTTGGCGCCAAAGTTGGTTGGGATTGGGCCCCACAACTCCTGAGAATTCGCTGGGCGCGAATTCACTTAAAAAATCAAGTATCGGTATCGACGCGTACGCGCACAGCACGCGTACACATCCATGGGCCATTTCGCAAGGTGCGCGTAAACGCCTGGTGCGCGCGCGCGTCCATGGGCGAGTTCAACTCTTTGGCTTTCCATGATTTCTCCACTTTGCATGCTTTCCTCTTCACTTGTTTGATCCATTCCTAGCCTTTTCAATCTGAAATCACTAACAAACACATCAAGGCATCTAGTGGAATCAAAGAGAGATTAAAATCATCAAGTTAAAGGCCTAAAAAGCATATTTTCACATCTAAGCACAAATAAGGAGACAATCACAAAATCATGCTAATTTATTGAATAAATGTGGGTAAAAAGTATTAAAATCTCCTAAAATCAATACAAGATAAACCGTACAAATGGGGTTTATCAAAATGCCACAGACAAGGTTGGATCTTCCAAATCGGTGAATGAAGCTCTATGGTTCTAGCCTTAGTGCCACAGAAACCTCAGTGACCCATGACTAATGATATTTTATGTCACATATCCCAATTAGCCCAGAGACATGCTGGAATCTATGATGCACTCTAAAGCTGTAGCTCAATACTATCATGTCAGGGACTCGCAAGAACTCATGTAAAATAAGGAGTCATATGTCAGTTCCACCCCAGATTCATAAGGATGAATAACGAAAACAAAGTAATGTGTCTGTGCTTCTCCCCTCCTGGGAGGCATAGTCCTCAGAAGGAAGGAAGTCCTTTACTTATAATAAAAACGCCGTTAGAAGCATGTCAATTGGACCTCTGTAGCTTAAGAAATGCTCGTTGGAATGCACAGAGATCAGGATTTAACAACATCTGTTATGCTTTATGTGCCTCTGAATCAGACTTTACCACAACTTGCCAAATTCACAAAAATCACCTAAAATCATAGAAAAACCACAAAATATACTAAGAATACTGAGAAAATTGTGCCAAAAAGTGTATAAAATAACCGCTCATCAGTCCTTAACTTATTTCTTACAATTGTTTCCACATCACTTCTTTACTGCTTTTGTTATTGTTTTATTTATTGATGACATGTCATCATGTCAAGTTTTTCTATGCTTTTTCATACAAGAAATTGATAATTAGTGCTTAAATATTGCATTCTTGTGTGCTTAAATGGTATATTTCTTTGATCTTTTGATTTGATAAACCTTGTAGGAAATAAGAAGAAAAAGAAGCAAAAAAGCACAAAATAAGCTAAAAAGGAGAAAAGAAGAGTTTTGGGGCACACTTTGAAGTTAGAACACATTTTGATGCCTTGGGCCATGCTTTTAAAAGCGTGTCCCATGACAAAGTAGCACTCAAACAAGGCACCAATGCCCAATTTGAAGAGAGCGCTAAGTTAAAATAGTTAACTTAACTTTTTCGGGTTTTTTTTTCTAGCCTTGTGATAGCATGACCATGCCTTCCCAATTCCCCATTTAAGATTCTGCACTTTATTTTCTGTTATTTACTTTCCCGCCATTTAATTTTCTGCAATTCTATATCCGCTTTCTGCTTAGCTCAACTAGAGTATTCTTCCAATTAAAATTGCTTGACCAATCAATCCCTGTGGGATTCGACCTCACTCTATTGTGAGTTTTTACTTGATGACAATTCGGTATACTTACCGAAGGAAATTTGTTTAGAGTAAAATTCCCATGTATCAAGTTTATGGCGCCGTTGCCGGGGATTGATTTTGAATCAACAATGATTAATTTGGAAGATCACTAGATTGAGCATTTTTTTTCTTTTGTTCATTTTGTTTAGCTGTTTACTTTCAGTTACAATTACTTCTTCCCTTTTCTTATCTCCCCTTTTATTTTCCCGCACTATTACAATTATGTTCACTAACCCACTAACTGTTTGACAATTTGCACCACTCACACTAACAACCACTTTAACCATTATAATTTCTGCAATTTCTTTCTTGCTGTGAGCTATGCTGGTTGTATGACAGGTAGAAGAAGTGGAGCTTCAACACCCTTTGATTCTGAACCTAAGAATACCCTCCTTAGAAAAAGGAGGGAAGCAAGAGGCAAAAGAGTTGTTAGAGCAGAGGAAGAGGATGAATTCTTTGAAATAATCATGGAGGATAACCATGAAGGAGAAGCTCATAACCATGCCAGAGATGGCCATGTGAATCATGCTGAGCCAGGAAGAAGGGTTTTGGGATCCTACATCAATCCAGACCCAGGCAACTGTGGAAGCAGCATCCAAAAACCAACCATACATGCTAACTACTTTGAGCTAAAACCTCAGCTCATCACCCTTGTTCAGAACAACTGCTCATTCAGAGGAAGAGCCCAAGAATACCCAAATCAAAATTTAACCACCTTCCTAAGAATATGTGACACTGTGAAGTCTAATGGCGTCCACCCAGATGTTTACAGATTGCTCTTGTTCCCCTTTTCACTCAGGGACAAGGCATCTAAATGGTTGGAGTCTTTCCCAAAGGAGAGTTTAACAGCATGGGAAGATGTAGTGAATAAATTCTTGGCAAGGTTCTATCCTCCTCAAAGGATCAACAAGCTGAGAGCTGAGGTACAAATTTTCAGGCAACAAGATGGTGAGACCCTCTACGAAACGTGGGAGAGGTTTAAGGATTTGACAAGAAGGTGCCCACCAGACATGTTCAATGAATGGGTACAGCTATATATTTTCTATGAGGGCCTCTCGTATGAATCAAAGAAGGCAGTGGACTACTCATCCGGAGCATCTTTGAACAAGAAGAAGACCATTGAAGAAGCCATATATGT
Organism: Arachis stenosperma; assembly: GCF_014773155.1. NCBI lineage: Eukaryota > Viridiplantae > Streptophyta > Magnoliopsida > Fabales > Fabaceae > Arachis > Arachis stenosperma. The sequence continues at coordinate 68,857,494 of NC_080385.1, forward strand.
CATTGAGACTGTAGCTCAGAATGACTACTTCTATGCTTCTGAGAGGAGCAACACTCGAGGTGTAATGGAACTGAACCATGTTGATGTACTACTAGCTCATAACAAGATGATTGCCAAGAAACTAGCTGACCTTACAAAGAAAATGGAGAAGAACCAAGTTGCAGCAGTCACCACACAATCATGAACCCAAGAAGGAGTAAACACAGAGGAAGGAGGTGAATGGGAGCAAGCCAACTATGTCGGTAATTCACCAAGGCAAAATCATGATCCATACTCCAAAACTTACAATCCAGGTGATGAGCGGATAATTTATACGCTTTTTGGCATTGTTTTTAGGTAGTTTTTAGTATGATCAAGCTACTTTTAGGGATGTTTTCATTAGTTTTTATGTTAAATTCACATTTCTGGACTTTACTATGAGTTTGTGTGTTTTTCTGTGATTTCAGGTAATTTTTGGCTGAAATTAAGGGACTTGAGCAAAACTCTGAAAAAGGCTGACAAAAGGACTGCTGATGCTGTTGGAATCTGACCTCCCTGCACTCGAAATGGATTTTCTGGAGCTACAGAACTCCAATTGGCGCGCTCTTAACGGCGTTGGAAAGTAGACATCCAGAGCTTTCCATCAATATATAATAGTCCATACTTCATTCGGAAATTGACGACGTAACTTGGCGTTGAACGCCAAGTTCATGCTGCTGTCTGGAGTTAAACGCCAGAAAAACGTCATGATCCGGAGTTGAACGCCCAAAACACGTCATAACTCGGAGTTCAACTCCAAGAGAAGCCTCAGCTCGTGGATTGATCAAGCTCAGCCCAAATATACACCAAGTGGGCCCCGGAAGTGGATTTATGCATCAATTACTTACTCATGTAAACCCTAGGAGCTAGTTTATTATAAATAGAACATTTAACTAATGTATTTGACATCTCTGGACGCCTAGTCCTTAGACCTTGGGGGCTGGCCTCTCGGCCATGCCTGAACCTTTCACTTATGTATTTTCAACGGTGGAGTTTCTGCACACCATAGATTAAGGGTGTGGAGCTCTGCTGTACCTCAAGTTTCAATACAATTACTATTACTTTTTATTCAATTCTCTTTTATTCTTATTCCAAGATATACGCTACACTTAACTTTGATGAATGTGATGATCCGTGACACTCATCATCATTCTCACCTATGAACGCGCGTGATTGACAACCACTTCCGTTCTACTCTAGGCCGGGCGCATATCTCTTAGATTCTCCAACAGAATCTTCGTGGTATAAGTTAGATAGATGGCGGCATTCATGAGGATCCAGAAAGTCTAAACCTTGTCTATGGTATTCTGAGTAGGATTCTGGGATTGAATGACTGTGACGAGCTTCAAACTCCTGAAGGCTGGGCGTGATGACAAGCGCAAAAGAATGAAGGGATTCTATTCCAACCTGATTGAGAACCGACAGATGATTAGCCATGCGAGTGACAGCCGCAGAGGACCATTTTCACTGAGAGGATGGGATGTAGCCATTGACAACGGTGATGCCCTACAAACAGCTTGCCATGGAAAGGAGTAAGAAGGATCGGATGAAAGCAATGAGGAAAGTAGAGATTCAAGAGGAGCACAGCATCTCCATACACCTATCTGAAATTCCCACCATTGAATTACATAAGTACTTCTATCCGTTTTATTTATTTTATTTATCCAATTTAATTCCATTTGACCCTATGATTCCACTCACTAACTGAGATCTACAAGATGACCATAGCTTGCACCAACAATCTCCGTGGGATCGATCTTTACTCACGTAAGGTATTACTTGGACGACCCAGTGCACTTGCTGGTTAGTTGAGCGAGACTGTGAAGTTAATTTTAGACCATGGTATTGTGTACCAAGTTTTTGGAGCCATTACCGAGGAATATTATTCGAGTTGTGTGAAAGTATAAATCACAATTTCGTGCACCAAGTTTTTGGCGCCGTTGCCGGGGATTGTTCGAGTATAGACAACTGACGGTTCATCTTGTTGCTCAGATTAGGTAATTTTTATTTTATTAAAAAAAAAATTTCGAAAATCTTTTCAAAATCTTCTCCCTATTTTCGAAAATTATTCAAAAATTTTTTAATATGCATTCTAGAGTTTCATGAAGCATGTTGAAGCCTGGCTGGCTGTAAAGCCATGTCTAAATTCTTTTGGACTGAGGCTTCAAAACCATCTTTATAGAGGCAAGTTAATATGATTATTAGCTGTATGCTAAAGCTTGGCTGGCCATTGGCCATGTCTAGTGTTTTGGACTGGAGCTTTCATTGAAAGCTTGGCTGGCTATTAAGCCATGTCTAATTCCTGGACCGGAGCTTTAGACTAACATTGCATGATTCCTGGAATTCATATTAAAAAAATTTTGAATTTCTTATTTTCCTTTTCTTATATGTTTTTCGAAAAAATCAAATAAAATACAAAAAAAAATTAGAAAAATCATAAAAATCAAAAATATTTTGTGTTTCTTGTTTGAGTCTTGTGTCAAGTCATAAGTTTGGTGTCAATTGCATGCTCATCTTTTTCTTGCATAAAATTTTCGAAAAATTCATGCATTCATAGTGTTCATCATGATCTTCAAGTTGTTCTTGATGAACTTTCTTGTTTGATCTTCATATTTTCTTGTTTTGTGTTGTATGGTGTTTTTCATATGCATTCTTGCATTCATAGAGTTTAAACATGAAAAATTTCTAAGTTTGGTGTCTTGCATGTTTTCTTTTCTCGAAAATTTTTCAAAAATATGTTCTTGATGTTCATCATGATCTTCAAAGTGTTCTTGGTGTTCATCTTGACATTCATAGTGTTCTTGCATGCATCATGTGTTTTGATACAAAATTTTCATGCATTGAGTATTTTTAGTGTTTTTCTCTCTCATCAAAAAAAAAAATTTCAAAAATCAAAAAAATATATCTTATCTTTTTAAAATCTTTTTCAAAAATCATATCTTTTCCATTTTTTCATCATTTTCGAAAATTTCAAAAATCTTTTTCAAAATATTTTCAAAATCTTTTTCTTATCTTTACATCATATTTTCGAAAATTGCATCAAAAATTAATGTTTTGATTCAAAAATTTCAAGTTTGTTACTTTCTTGTTAAGAAAGATTCAAATTTTAAGTTCTAGAATCATATCTTGTGATTTCTTGTGAGTCAAGTCATTAATTGTGATTTTAAAATTCAAATCTTTTTCAAAACTAATTTCAATCTTATCTTTTCAAAACCATATCTTTTTAAATCATATCTTTTATATCATATTTTTTTTAAATTTTATCTTTTTCAAAAAAATTTTAAAATATCTTTTCTAACTTCTTATCCTCTTATCTTTTCAAATTTGATTTTAATATCTTTTTCAACTAACTAATTAATTTTTTGTTTGTTTCTTATCTTTTTCAAAACCACCTAACTACTTTTCCCTCTCTAATTTTCGAAAATACCTCCCTCTTTTTCAAAAATTCTTTTTAATTAATTAATTGTTTCAAATTTTAGTTTTAATTTTCGAAAATTATTAACCCATTTTTCAAAATTATTTTCGAATTTCTCTCCCCCTCATCTCTTTCTATTTATTTTATTTATTTACTAACACTTCTCTTCACCTCTCTTCATCTCCAATCACTGCCTCTATCCTCACCATTGTGATTGGATTCTCCACTTTTATTCCTTTCTTCTTCTACTAACAATAAGGAACCTCTTTACTGTGACATAGAGGATTCCTCTTTCTTTTCTTGTTCTCTTCTTCCCTATATAAACAGGAGCAAGGACAAGAACATTCTTATTGGAACAGATCCTGAACCTGAAAGGACTCTGAAGAGGAAGTCAAGAGAAACTAAAAATCAACAATTCAGAGAAACCTCAAAAAAAAAAAAAGAAGAGAAAAAGAAAGACAAAAAGCTTCCACCTCCAAGTCATGGGAGATGGAAAGACTAATATAAGCCGTCATAGCTCAGTGGTAGAACATGTGGCTGCAAATCAAGAGATTCCTGAGATACCTCCGGGAATAAGTTGTCCTCCACACAAATATTGGAAACAACTAAGGGGAGGAACACCAAAATTACTAGGAATCATTCAAAAGAAGCAAGGAAGAGACATAGAGGAGCTCAAAGAGCACCATTGGTTCTTCAAGAAGGCGCCACCCTCACTCAGGTGGATTCATTCCTTGTTCTTATTTCTTTCTGCTTTTCGGTTTTTAATGCTGTGTTTATCTATGTTTTGTGTCTTTATTTCATGATCATTAGTATGTAACCATGCCTTAAAGCTATGAATAAATTCCATTAATCCTTCACTTCTCTTAAAAGAAAAATGTTTTAATTCAAAAGAACAAGAAGTACATAAATTTCGAAAATAGCTCCTGAATTTAGTTTAATTATATTGATGTGGTGACAATACTTTTTGTTTTCTGAATGATTGCTTGAACAGTGCATATGTCTTTTGATCTTGTTGTTTATGAATGTTAAAATTGTTGGCTCTTGAAAGAATGATGAACAAAGAGAAATGTTATTGAGGATCTGAAAAATCATGAAATTGATTCTTGAAGCAAGAAAAAGCAGTGAAAAAGAAGAAGCATTCGAAAAAAAAAAAAGAGTATATAGAAAAAAAAGGAGCAGTAGAAAAAGCCAATAGCCCTTAAAACCAAAAGGCAAGGGTAAAAAGGATCCAAGGCTTTGAGCATCAATGGATAGGAGGGCCCAAGGAAATAAAATTCAGGCCTAAGCGGCTAAATCAAGCTGTCCCTAACCATGTGCTTGTGTCATGAAGGTCCAAGTGAAAAGCTTGAGAATGAGTGGTTAAAGTCGTGATCCAAGGCAAAAAGAGTGTGCTTAAGAGCTCTGGACACCTCTAACTGGGGACTTTAGCAAAGCTAAGTCACAATCTGAAAAGGTTCACCCAGTTATGTGTCTGTGGCATTTATGTATCCAGTGGTAATACTGGAAAACAAAGTGCTTAGGGCCACGGCCAAGACTCATTAGTAGCTGTGTTCAAGAATCAACATGCTTAACTAGGAAAGTCAATAACACTATCCGAAATTCTAAAGTTCCTAGAGAAGCCAATCATTCTAAACTTCAAAGGAAAAAGTGAGATGCCAAAACTGTTCAGAAGCAAAAAGCTACAAGTCCCGCTCATCTAATTATAATTAATATTCATTGATATTCTGGAATTTATAGTATATTCTCTTCTTTTATCCTATTTGATTTTCAGTTGCTTGGGGACAAGTAACAATTTAAGTTTGGTGTTGTGATGAGCGGATAATTTATACGCTTTTTGGCATTGTTTTTAGGTAGTTTTTAGTATGATCAAGCTACTTTTAGGGATGTTTTCATTAGTTTTTATGTTAAATTCACATTTCTGGACTTTACTATGAGTTTGTGTGTTTTTCTGTGATTTCAGGTAATTTCTGGCTGAAATTAAGGGACTTGAGCAAAACTCTGAAAAAGGCTGACAAAAGGACTGCTGATACTGTTGGAATCTGACCTCCCTGCACTCGAAATGGATTTTCTGAAGCTGCCGAACTCCAATTGGCGCGCTATCAATGGCGTTGGAAAGTAGACATCCAGAGCTTTCAAGCAATATATAATAGTCCATACTTCATTCGGAAATTGACGACGTAACTTGGCGTTGAACGCCAAGTTCATGCTGCTGTCTGGAGTTAAACGCCAGAAAAACGTCATGATCCGGAGTTGAACGCCCAAAACACGTCATAACTCGGAGTTCAACTCCAAGAGAAGCCTCAGCTCGTGGATTGATCAAGCTCAGCCCAAACATACACCAAGTGGGCCCCGGAAGTGGATTTATGCATCAATTACTTACTCATGTAAACCCTAGGAGCTAGTTTATTATAAATAGAACATTTAACTAATGTATTTGACATCTCTGGACGCCTAGTCCTTAGACCTTGGGGGCTGGCCTCTCGGCCATGCCTGAACCTTTCACTTATGTATTTTTAACGGTGGAGTTTCTGCACACCATAGATTAAGGGTGTGGAGCTCTGCTGTACCTCAAGTTTCAATACAATTACTATTACTTTTTATTCAATTCTCTTTTATTCTTATTCCAAGATATACGCTACACTTAACTTTGATGAATGTGATGATCCGTGACACTCATCATTATTCTCAAATATGAACGCGCGTGATTGACAACCACTTCCATTCTACTCTAGGCCGGGCGCATATCTCTTAGATTCTCTAACAGAATCTTCGTGGTATAAGTTAGATAGATGGCGGCATTCATGAGGATCCGGAAAGTCTAAACCTTGTCTATGGTATTCCGAGTAGGATTCTGGGATTGAATGACTGTGACGAGCTTCAAACTCCTGAAGGCTGGGCGTGATGACAAGCGCAAAAGAATCAAGGGATTCTATTCCAACCTGATTGAGAACCGACAGATGATTAGCCATGCGAGTGACAGCCGCAGAGGACCATTTTCACTGAGAGGATGGGATGTAGCCATTGACAACGGTGATGCCCTACAAACAGCTTGCCATGGAAAGGAGTAAGAAGGATCGGATGAAAGCAATGAGGAAAGTAGAGATTCAAGAGGAGCACAGCATCTCCATACACCTATCTGAAATTCCCACCATTGAATTACATAAGTACTTCTATCCGTTTTATTTATTTTATTTATCCAATTTAATTCCATTTGACCCTATGATTCCACTCACAAACTGAGATCTACAAGATGACCATAGCTTGCTTCATACCAACAATCTCCGTGGGATCGACCCTTACTCACGTAAGGTATTACTTGAACGACCCAGTGCACTTGCTGGTTAGTTGAGCGAGACTGTGAAGTTAATTTTAGACCATAGTATTGTGTACCAATTTTTTGGAGCCATTACCGAGGAATATTATTCGAGTTGTGTGAAAGTATAAATCACAATTTCGTCCACCACCATGATGGAAGAACCACCCCAACTTTGGGTGGGGAAACCAACAAGACCAAGGCCAAGATCAGAGACGTCAAAATCACAATCCCAACAACCATGCTAGCCACCAATACTCATCACAAAGATCATATCAACAACCACCTAACCACACTCCTCAACACCCATACCAAAACCAGCATGATCACCCTCAATCTTATAACCCAAACCCACCATCATACCCTAAAGATAGACTTTCTAGAATTGAAACCTTACTTGAAGCTCTATGCAAGGAAGTCAAAAATAGCAAGGCATTCCAAGGAGAAGTGAGATCTAATATGCAAAATCAAGATGCGGCCATCAAGAAACTCGAGGCACAAATCGGCTACCTGTTCAAGCAAATCCCTAGCCAAACCAATTGCCGTAACATTAATCCAAACCCAAGGGAGGAATGCCAAGCTATCACCCTCAGAAGTGGGAAGGAATTGAAGGAGACTTCCAAGATACCATCAGCGGAGAATTCAGACAAAAGGGAAATAGAACAAAAAGAAGATCAAGTCATCCCTCCTAATACACATCGAGAAGAAGAGGTGCTGAGGTCATATCCTCCAAAAGCCCCATATCCTTAGCAATTGAAGAAGAAGGGAGATGATAGCCAATTTTCAAGATTCCTGGAAATCTTCTAAAGGTAACAAATCAACATACCCTTTGCAGAAGCAATAGAGCAAATGTCGCTTTATGCTAAGTTCTTGAAGGAGTTGATGACTAAAAAAAGAAGCTGGAGAAACAACGAGACCATGGTGTTAACCGAAGAATGTAGTGCCACCATTCAGCATAAGTTACCCCAAAAATTGAAGGATCCAGGGAGCTTTCAAATCCCTTGTATCATAGGGGAGATCACAGTGGAGAAGGCCTTGTGCGATCTAGGAGCCAGCATAAATCTGATGTCTTCAGTAATGATAAAAAGAATGAAGATTGAGGAAACCAAACCGACAAGGATGGCTCTACAATTGGCAGACCGATCATTCAAATTTCCTCAGGGAATAGTGGAGGATTTGTTGGTAAAGGTGGGAGGCTTTATTTTTCCAGCAGACTTTGTAGTGCTAGACATGGAGGAGGAAGCTAAGGCATCCATCATTTTGGGAAGGCCATTCTTAGCCACTGCCAGAGCCATTATTGATGTCCAGAAGGGTGAACTTACTCTTAGATTGCATGATAAGAATATGATATTCAATGTGTTCAAGGCCATGAGTTACCCGCAAGACTCATTAGGAGAGTGTGTGAGGTTGGATTCAATGGAAGCTATATTACAAGAAACTCTGGAGGAGGAAAAAATTGAGGAGCTAACAGAAGAAGATGAATCAACATTGAGCAAAGAGGTAGCAACAGCCGAGGTTCATGACCAGGGGACACTAGAAGGAAAGAATGAAGAGAAAGAAGCACCCAAACTTGAACTGAAGGAATTGCCACCGACCCTCAAATATGCATACCTGGGAGAAAACAGAAGCTTTCCAGTAATCATAAACTCAACTCTCAGCCAAGAACAAGAGAAGGAATTACTCCAAGTGTTGCAAAAGCATAAGGATGCCATTGGGTGAACTCTGGCTGACTTGAAGGGGATTAGTTCAGCCATATGCATGCACAAGATACTACTGGAAGATGATTCTAAACCTTCCATTCAACCCCAAAAGGAGATTAAATCCAGCCATGAAAGAGGTAGTTGGTGCACGAAATTGTGATCACTACTTTGTCCATATTCAAATAATCCCCGGTAATGGCTCCAAAGACTTGGTGCTCAATACCATGGCATTACACAACTTCGCACAACTAACCAGCAAGTGCACTGGGTCGTCCAAGTAATACCTTACGTGAGTAAGGGTCGATCCCACGGAGATTGTTGCTATGAAGCAAGCTATGGTCACCTTGTAAATCTCAGTCAGGCAGACTCAAATGGGTATAGTGATAAACGAATAAAGCATAAAGATAAAGATAGAGATACTTATGTATATCATTGGTGAGAGCTTCAGATAAGCGCATGAAGATGCCTTCCCTTCCGTCTCTCTGCTTTCCTACAGTCTTCATCCAATCCTTCTTACTCCTTTCCATGGCAAGCTCGTGTAGGGTTTCACCGTTGTCAATGGCTACCTCCCATACTCTCAATGAAAACGATTGCATATGCTCTGTCACAGCATAGCGGAATTCAGCTGTCGGTTCTCGGTCAGGCCGGAATAAAATCTATTGATCCTTTTGCGTCTGTCACTAACGCCCCGCCTGCTAGGAGTTTGAAGCACGTCACAGTCATTCAATCATTGAATCCTACTCAGAATACCACAGACAAGGTTAAACCTTCCGGATTCTCTTGAATGTCGCCATCAGTTCTTGCCTATACCACGAAGACTCCGGTTAAAGAATCCAAGAGATATTCACTAGAGCTTTGATTGCTTGTAGAACAAGAGTGGTTGTCAGTCACTTTGTTCATGAGTGAGAATGATGATGAGCGTCACGGATCATCACCTTCATCAAGTTGAAGAACAAGTGATATCTTGGACAAAGAACAAGTGGAATTGAATAGAAGAACAATAGTAATTGCATTAATACTCGAGGTACAGCAGAGCTCCACACCTTAATCTATGGTGTGTAGAAACTCCACCGTTGAAAATACATAAGAACAAAGTCTAGGCATGGCCGAATGGCCAGCCTCCCAAAGAGGGTTCAATCATAAAAACATGATCAAAAGATCTCCGATTGAAAGATCTCTCAAAATACAATAGTAAAAGGTCCTACTTATAGAAAACTAGTAGCCTAAGGTGTACAAAGATGGGTAAATGACATAAAAATCCACTTCCGGGCCCACTTGGTGTGTGCTTGGGCTGAGCAAATGAAGTATTTTCGTGTAGAGACTCTCCTTGGAGTTAAACGCCAGCTTTTATGCAAGTTTGGGCGTTTAACTCCCATTTAAGTGCCAGTTCCGGCGTTTAACGCTGGAATTCCTGAGGGTGACTTTGAACGCCGGTTTGGGCCATTAAATCTTGGGCAAAGTATGGACTATCATATATTGTTGGAAAGCCCAGGATGTCTACTTTCCAACGCCGTTAAGAGCGCGCCAATTGGGCATCTGTAGCTCCAGAAAATCTACTTCGAGTGCAGGGAGGTCAGAATCCAACAGCATCTGCAGTCCTTTTGAGTCTCTGGATCAGATTTTTCCTCAGATCCCTCAATTTCAGCCAGAAAATACCTGAAATCACAGAAAAACACACAAACTCATAGTAAAGTCCAGAAAAGTGAATTTTAACTAAAAACTAATAAAAATATACTAAAAACTAACTAGATCATACTAAAAACATACTAAAAACAATGCCAAAAAGTGTACAAATTATCCGCTCATCACAACACCAAACTTAAATTGTTGCTTGTCCCCAAGCAACTGAAGATCAAATAAGATAAAAAGAACAGAATATGCAATGAACTCCAAAAACATCTATGAAGATCAGTATTAATTAGATGAGCGGGGCTTTTAGCTTTTTGCCTCTGAATAGTTTTGGCATCTCACTCTATCCTTTGGAATTCAGAATGATTGGCTTCCTTAGGAACTCAGAATCCAGATAGTGTTATTGATTCTCCTAGTTAAGTATGATGATTCTTGAACACAGCTACTTTATGAGTCTAGGCCATGGCCCAAAGCACTCTGTCTTCCAGTATTACCACCGGATACATACATGCCACAGACACATAATTGGGTGAATCTTTTTAGATTGTGACTTAGCTTTGCTAGAGTCCCCAACTAGAGGTGTCCAGGGTTCTTAAGCACACTCTTATTGCCTTGGATCACAACTTTATTTCTTTCTTTTTCTTTCTCTTTTTTTTTTTCGTTTGCTTCCTCCCTTTTTTTTTTCGTTTTCTTCTTTTTTTTTTTTTTTGTATTCACTGCTTTTTCTTGCTTCAAGAATCATTTTTATGATTTTTCAGATCCTCAGTAACATGTCTCCTTTTTCATCATTCTTTCAAGAGCCAACATTCATGAACCACAAATTCAAAAGACATATGCACTGTTTAAGCATACATTCAGAAGACAAAAGTGTTGCCACCACTTCAAAATAATTAAACTGTTATAAAATTCAAAATTCATGCAATTATTCTCCTTTTCAATTAAGAACATTGTTAATTTAAGAAAGGTGATGGATTCATAGGACATTCATAACTTTAAGGCATAGACACTAAGACACTAATGATCATAAGACACAAACATAGATAAACATAAGCACTAAATTTCGAAAAACAAGAAAACAAAGAACAAGGAGATTAAAGAACGGGTCCACCTTAGTGATGGCGGCTTGTTCTTCCTCTTGAAGGTCTTATGGAGTGCTTGAGCTCCTCAATGTCTCTTCCTTGTCTTTGTTGCTCCTCTCTCATGATTCTTTGATCTTCTCTAATTTCATGGAGGAGAATGGAGTGCTCTTGGTGCTCCACCCTTAGTTGTCCCATGTTGGAACTCAATTCTCCTAGGGAGGTGTTTAGTTGCTCCCAATAGTCTTGTGGAGGAAAGTGCATCCCTTGAGGTATCTCAGGGATCTCATGATGAGAGGGGTCTCTTGTGTGCTCCATCCTTTTCTTGGTGATGGGCTTGTCCTCATCAATGGGGGTATCTCCTTCTATGTCAACTCCAACGGAATAACAGAGGTGACAAATGAGATGAGGAAAGGCTAGCCTTGCCAAGGTGGAAGACTTGTCCGCCACTTTATAGAGTTCTTGGGCTATAACCTCATGAACTTCCACTTCTTCTCCAATCATGATGTTATGAATCATGATGGCCCGGTCTAGAGTAACTTCGGACCGGTTGCTAGTGGGAATGATTGAGCGTTGGATAAACTCCAACCATCCTCTAGCTACGGGCTTGAGGTCATGCCTTCTCAGTTGAACCGGCTTGCCTCTTGAATCTCTCTTCCATTGTGCGCCCTCTTCACATATGACTGTGAGGACTTGGTCCAACCTTTGATCAAAGTTGACCCTTCTAGTGTAACGATGTTCATCTCCTTGCATCATGGGCAAGTTGAATGCTAACCTTACATTTTCCGGACTAAAATCCAAGTATTTCCCCCGAACCATAGTAAGATAATTCTTTGGATTCGGGTTCACACTTTGATCATGGTTCTTGGTGATCCATGCATTGGCATAGAACTCTTGAACCATCAAGATTCCGACTTGTTGAATGGGGTTGGTAAGCACTTCCCAACCTCTTCTTCGGATCTCATGGCGGATCTCCGGATATTCACCCTTTTTGAGTAAAAAGGGGACCTCGGGGATCACTTTCTTCAAGGCCACAACATCATAGAAGTGGTCTTGATGCACCCTTGGGATGAATCTATCCATCTCCCATGACTCGGAGGTGGAAGCTTTTGCCTTCCCTTTCCTCTTTCTAGAGGTTTCTCCGGCCTTGGATGCCATAAATGGTTATGGAAAAACGAAAAAGCAACGCTTTTACCACACCAAACTTAAAGGTTTGCTCGTCTTCGAGCAAAAGAAGGAAGAAGAGAGTAGAAGAAGAAGAAATGAGGAAGAAGGGAATGGCTTAGTGTATTCGGCCAAAGAGGGGGAGAAGTGTTTTTAAGGTTGTGTGAAAATGAAGGAGTGAAGAAGGGTTTATATAGGAGAGGGGGGAGATGGGGTTCGGCCATTATGGGTGGGTTTGGGAGGGAAAGTGGTTTGAATTTGAAGGGTGAGGTTGGTGGGGTTTTATGAAGGATGGATGTGAGTGGTGAAGAGAAAGATGGGATTTGATAGGTGAGGGGGTTTTGGGGAAGAGGTATTGAGGTGATTGGTGAATGGGGGAAGAAGAGAGAGAGTGGTGGTGGGGTAGGTGGGGATCCTGTGGGGTCCACAGATCCTGTGGTGTCAAGGAAAAGTCATCCCTGCACCAAATGTTGCTCAAAATCACGTTTTGAGCCATTTCTGGCGTTAAACGCCGGGCTGGTGCCCATTCCTGGCGTTTAACGCCAGGTTCTTGCCCTTTTCTGGCGTTTAACGCCAGTCTGGTGCCCCTTTCTGGCATTAAACGCCTAGAATGGTGCCAGACTGGGCGTTAAACGCCCAACTGCTAGCCTTACTGGCGTTTAAACGCCAGTGAATTCTTCCTCCAGGGTGTGCTGTTTTTCTTCCTGTTTTTCATTCTGTTTTTGCTTTTTCAATGGATTTTGTGACTTCTTATGATCATCAACCTACAAAAAACATAAAATAACAAAAGAAAATATATAAAATATAATCATTAGGTTGCCTCCCAACAAGCGCTTCTTTAATGTCAGTAGCTTGACAGAGGGCTCTCATGGAGCCTCACAGGTACTCAGAGCAATGTTGGAACCTCCCAACACCAAACTTAGAGTTTGAATGTGGGGGTTCAACACCAAACTTAGAGTTTGATTGTGGCCTCCCAACACCAAACTTAGAGTTTGACTGTGGGGGCTCTGTTTGTCTCTGATTTGAGAGAAGCTCTTCATGCTTCCTCTCCATGGTGACAGAGGGATATCCTTGAGCCTTAAACACAAAGGATTCTTCATTCACTTGAATGATCAGTTCACCTCCATCAACATCAATCACAGCCTTTGCTGTGGCTAGGAAGGGTCTGCCAAGGATGATAGATTCATCCATGCACTTCCCAGTCTCTAGGACTATGAAATCAGTAGGGATGTAATGGTCTTCAATCTTCACCAAAACATCCTTTACAAGTCCATGAGCTTGTTTTCTTGAGTTGTCTGCCATCTCTAGTGAGATTCTTGCAGCTTGTACCTCAAAGATCCCTAGCTTCTCCATTACAGAGAGAGACATGAGGTTTACACTTGACCCTAAGTCACACAGAGCCTTCTTGAAGGTCATGGTGCCTATGGTACAAGGTATTGAAAACTTCCCAGGATCTTGTTTCTTTTGAGGTAATTTCTGCCTAGACAAGTCATCCAGTTCGTTGGTGAGCAAAGGGGGTTCATCCTCCCAAGTCTCATTTCCAAATAACTTGTCATTTAGCTTCATGATTGCTCCAAGGTATTTAGCAACTTGCTCTTCAGTGACATACTCATCCTCTTCAGAGGAAGAATACTCATCAGAGCTCATGAAAGGCAGAAGTAAGTCCAATGGAATCTCTATGGTCTCATTTTGAGCTCAGATTCCCATGGGTTCCTCATTGGGGAACTCTTTGGAGGCTAGTGCATGCCCATTGAGGCCTTCCTCAGTGGCGTCCACTTCCTCTTCTTCCTCTCCAAATTCGGCCATGTTGATGGCCTTGCACTCTCCTTTTGGATTTTCTTCTGTATTGCTTGGAAGAGTACTTGGAGGGAGTTCAGTAATTTTCTTACTCAGCTGTCCCACTTGTGCCTCCAAATTCCTAATGGAGGACCTTGTTTCAGTCATGAAACTTTGAGTGGTTTTGATTAGATCAGAGACCATGGTTGCTAAGTCAGAGGGGTTCTGCTTAGAGTTCTCTGTCTGTTGCTGAGAAGATGATGGAAAAGGCTTGCCATTGCTAAACCTGTTTCTTCCACCATTGTTTGTTGAAACCTTGTTGAGGTCTCTCTTGATTCTTCCATGAGAAATTTGGGTGATTTCTCCATGAAGAATTATAGGTGTTTCCATAGGGTTCCCTAGGTAATTCACCTCTTCCATTGAAGGGTTCTCAGGATCATAAGCTTCTTCCTCAGATGAAGCATCCTTAGTACTGCCAGGTGCATTTTGCATTCCAGACAGACTTTGAGAAATCAAATTGACTTGTTGAGTCAATATCTTGTTCTGAGCCAGTATGGCATTCAGAGCATCAATCTCAAGAACTCCTTTCTTCTGACCAGTCCCATGGTTCACAGGATTCCTTTCAGAAGTGTACATGAATTGGTTATTTGCAACCATTTTAATGAGTTCCTGAGCCTCTGTAGGCGTCTTCTTCAGATGAAGAGATCCTCCAGCAGAGCTATCCAAGGACATCTTGGATAATTCAGAGAGACCATCATAGAAAATACCTATGATGCTCCATTCAGAAAGCATGTCTGAGGGACATTTTCTGATTAATTGTTTGTATCTTTCCCAAGCTTCATAGAGGGATTCTCCATCCTTCTGTCTGAAGGTTTGGACTTCCACTCTAAGCTTACTCCATTTTTGAGGTGGAAAGAACTTTGCCAAGAAGGCATTGACTAGCTTTTCCCAAGAGTCCAGGCTTTCTTTAGGTTGAGAGTCCAACCATATTCTAGCTCTGTCTCTTATAGCAAAAGGGAATAGCATCAGTTTGTAGACCTCAGGGTCAACCCCATTAGTCTTGACTGTGTCACAGATTTGCAAGAATTCAGCTAAGAACTGATGAGGATCTTCCATTGGAAGTCCATGGAACTTGCAATTCTGTTGCATTAGAGAAACTAATTGAGGCTTAAGCTCAAAGTTGTTTGCTCCAATGGTAGGGATAGAGATGCTTCTCCCATAGAAGTCGGGAGTAGGTGCAGTAAAGTCACCCAGCACCTTCCTTGCATTTGTTGGCATTGTTGTTGTTTTCGGCTGCCATGGGTTCTTCTTCTTTGAAGAATTCGGTTAGGTCCTCTACAGAGAGTTGTGCCTTAGCTTCTCTTAGTTTTCGCTTCAAGGTCCTTTTAGGTTCAGGGTCAGCTTCAACAAGAATGCCTTTGTCTCTGCTCCTGCTCATATGAAAGAGAAGAGAACAAGAAAATGTGGAATCCTCTATGTCACAGTTATATAGATTCCTTGAGGTGTCAGAGGAAACGAAAAATAGAAGAAGGAAGTAGAAGAATTCGAACTTGATTAGATAAAGTTCGAGTTGTGCATTAAGAAGGAGTAGTACTCCATAAATAGAAGGATGTGGGAGGAAGGAAGAGAATTTTCGAAAATTAATTAGAAAGATGTCAAAAATATTTTAAAAATTGTTTGATAATTTTCGAAAATTCAAAGTGGAAAAGAAATCAAGTGATTTTTGAAAAAGATTTTGAAATTAGAAGTTAAAAAGATTTGATTGAAAACTTATTTTGAAAAGATGTGATTAAAAGATATGATTGAAAAGATTTGATTTGAAAACAATTTTAAAAGATATGTTTGAAAACAATTTTTAAAAGATTTGATTTTGAAAATTAATGACTTGCCTAACAAGAAAAGATATGATTCAAACATTAAACCTTTCTCAACAGAAAAGGCAATATACTTGAAATGTTCAATCAAATCATTAATTGTTAGTAAGTATCTTTGAAAAAGGAAAGAAATTGATTTTGAAAACATTTGATTGAAAAGATTTGATTTGAAAAAGATTTGATTTTGAAAAACTTTGAAAACTTGAAAAAAAAATTGATTTGAAAAACAAAATCTTCCCCCTTGTGCCATCCTGGCGTTAAACGCCCAGAATGGTATCCATTCTGGCGTTTAAACGCCCAGAATGGTATCCATTCTGGCGTTTAACGCCCAAAATGCACCCTTTTTGGGCGTTAAACGCCCAACCAGGTACCCTGGCTGGCGTTTAAACGCCAGTCTGTCCTTCTTCACTGGGCGTTTTGAACGCCCAGCTTTTTCTGTATAATTCCTCTGCAGTATGTTCTGAATCTTCAATTCTTTGTATTATTGACTTGAAAAGACACAAATTAAAAATATTTTTGGATTTTTAATAGTCAAAATGCAACAAGAAACAAAAACAATGCATGCAAGACACCAACTTAGCAGTTTGTATACTACTGACACTATATGAGACACATAAACACTCAAGTCAAAAGAATTCAAAGATCAGAGTAAGAAATCATCAAGAATTACTTGAAGATCCTTAAGACACATGAATGAATACATGCAATTGACACCAAACTTAAGATGAGACTCTAGACTCAAACAAGAAATATTTTTGGATTTTATGATTTTGTAAATTTTTTTTGTGCTTTTCGAAAATTAAGTGAAAAAAGATATCAAAATTCTTAATGAGAATTCCAGGAATCAGTGCAATGCTAGTCTAAGACTCCGGTCCAGGAATTAGACATGGCTTCACAGCCAGCCAAGCTTTCAAAGAAAGCTTCGGTCCAAAACACTAGACATGGCCAATGGCCAGCCAAGCCTTAGCAGATCATTGCTCCAATAGCAAGATTGATAGAGATCAACAAGCTATTGTGATGATTAGTTGAAACCTTGGTCCAATAAGATTAGACATGGCTTCTCAGCCAGCCAGATTTCAACAAATCATCATGAAACTCAAGAATTCATCTTCAAGAATTTCGAAAAAAAATAAATACCTAATCTAAGCAACAAGATGAACCGTCAGTTGTCCATACACGAACAATCCCCGGCAACGGCGCCAAAAACTTGGTGCACGAAATTGTGATCACTACTTTGTCCATATTCAAATAATCCCCGGTAATGGCTCCAAAGACTTGGTGCTCAATACCATGGCATTACACAACTTCGCACAACTAACCAGCAAGTGCACTGGGTCGTCCAAGTAATACCTTACGTGAGTAAGGGTCGATCCCATGGAGATTGTTGCTATGAAGCAAGCTATGGTCACCTTGTAAATCTCAGTCAGGCAGACTCAAATGGGTATAGTGATAAACGAATAAAGCATAAAGATAAAGATAGAGATACTTATGTATATCATTGGCGAGAGCTTCAGATAAGCGCATGAAGATGCCTTCCCTTCCGTCTCTCTGCTTTCCTACAGTCTTCATCCAATCCTTCTTACTCCTTTCCATGGCAAGCTCGTGTAGGGTTTCACCGTTGTCAATGGCTACCTCCCATCCTCTCAGTGAAAACGATTGCATATGCTCTGTCACAGCATAGCGGAATTCAGCTGTCGGTTCTCGGTCAGGCTGGAATAAAATCCATTGATCCTTTTGCGTCTGTCACTAACGCCCCGCCTGCTAGGAGTTTGAAGCACGTCACAGTCATTCAATCATTGAATCCTACTCAGAATACCTGGTGGACGAAATTGTGATCACTGTTCTTTTCAAGTTGTTTGTCTTTGTATGACTTTATTCAATAATTGTCCTTATTTGAAGTCACAACTCCGTTCAACTAACCAGCAAGTGTACTGGGTCATCCAAGTAATAACTTTACGTGAGTAAGGGTCGAATCCACAGAGATTGTTGGTATGAAGCAAGCTATGGTCACCTTGTAAATCTCAGTTAGGCGGATTAAATATTGATTTATGGGTTTCGAAAATAGAAAGAAATAAATAATAAAAAGGATAGAAATACTTATGTAGATTCATTGGTAGGAATTTCAGATAAGCGGAATGGAGGTGCTGTAGAGCTCACGGACGCCTGCTCTCCTATTCCTTCTACTCAATCCTTCTTACTCCTTTCCATGGCAAGCTGTGTATAGGGGTTCACCATCAGCTGTGGCTACTTTCATCCTCACGGGGAAATATCCTATGCGGCTGTCACTCGCACAGCTAACCAGTCTGGAGGCATCACCCATGGTTGATAGCTACATCCCATCCTCGCAGTGAAAGCTAATGCTCACGCACTCTGTCACAGTACGGCCAATCACTGGTTGGTTCCCTCCCCTACTGGAATAGAATCCATTGATTCTTTTGCGTTGTCACTACGCCCAGCAGGTTACAAGTTTGAAGCACGTCACAGTCATTCATTACCGGAATCCTACTCGGACACCACAGACAAGGTAGACTTTCTGGATTCCCAGGATCCTACTCGGAACACCACAGACAAGGTTGGACTTTCCGGATCCTCATAAATGCCGTCATCCATCTAGCTTATACCACGAAGATTCTGTTGGGGAATCTAAGAGATACACATTCAAGCTTGTGTTGCATGTAGAACGAAAGTGGTTGTCAATCACGCGCGTTCATAAGTGAGAATGATAATGAGGGTTATCTAACTCATCACATTCATCATGTTCTTGGGTACGAATGAATATCTTGGAATAAGAATAAGAGAGATTTGAATAAAAGAAAATAGAATTGCATTAATACTTGAGGTACAGCAGAGCTCCACACCCTTAATCTATGGTGTGCAGAAACTCCACCGTTGAAAATACATAAGCAAAGGGTTCAGGCATGGCCGAATGGCCAGCCCTCTCCATGATCAAATGACCGAATGAATAAAGAGTTTAAAGTGGTCAAAAGATATCTAATACAATAGTTAAATGTTCTATTTATAATAAACTAGCTCCTAGGGTTTACATGAGTAAGTATTTGATGCATAAATCCACTTCCGGGGCCCACTTGGTGTGTGCTTGGGCTGAGCTTGATCTATTCACGAGCTGAGGCATTTCTTGGCGTTGAACTTTGAGTTATGACGTGTTTTGGGCGTTCAACTCCGGATCATGACGTTTTTCTGGCGTTTAACTCCAGACAGCAGCATGAACTTGGCGTTTAACGCCAAGTTACGTCGTCATTCTTCGAATAAAGCATGGACTATTATATATTGCTGGAAAGCCCTGGATGTCTACTTTCCAACGCCGTTGAGAGCGCGCCATTTAGAGTTCTGTAGCTCCAGAAAATCCATTTCGAGTGCAGGGAGGTCAGAATCCAACAGCATCAGCAGTCCTTTTGTCAGCCTTTTTCAGAGTTTGGCTCAAATCCCTCAATTTCAGTCAGAATTTACCTGAAATCACAGAAAAACACACAAACTCATAGTAAAGTCCAGAAATGTGAATTTAACATAAAAACTAAGGAAAACATCCCTAAAAGTAGCTTAAACTTGCTAAAAACTATATAAAAACAATGCCAAAAAGCGTATAAATTATCCGCTCATCAATACCACAGACAAGGTTAGACCTTCCGGATTCTCTTGAATGCCACCATCAGTTCTTGCCTATACCACAAAGACTCCGGTTAAAGAATCCAAGAGATATTCACTAGAGCTTTGATTGCTTGTAGAACAAGAGTGGTTGTCAGTCACTTTGTTCATGAGTGAGAATGATGATGAGCGTCACGGATCATCACCTTCATCAAGTTGAAGAACAAGTGATATCTTGGACAAAGAACAAGCAGAATTGAATAGAAGAACAATAGTAATTGCATTAATACTCGAGGTACAGCAGAGCTCCACACCTTAATCTATGGTGTGTAGAAACTCCACCGTTGAAAATACATAAGAACAAAGTCTAGGCATGGCCGAATGGCCAGCCTCCCAAAGAGGGTTCAATCATAAAAACATGATCAAAAGATCTCCGATTGAAAGATCTCTCAAAATACAATAGTAAAAGGTCCTACTTATAGAAAACTAGTAGCCTAAGGTGTACAAAGATGGGTAAATGACATAAAAATCCACTTCCGGGCCCACTTGGTGTGTGCTTGGGCTGAGCAAATGAAGCATTTTCGTGTAGAGACTCTCCTTGGAGTTAAACGCCAGCTTTTATGCCAGTTTGGGCGTTTAACTCCCATTTAGGTGCCAGTTCCGGCGTTTAACGCTGGAATTCCTGAGGGTGACTTTGAACGCAGGTTTGGGCCATCAAATCTTGGGCAAAGTATGGACTATCATATATTGCTGGAAAGCCCAGGATGTCTACTTTCCAACGCCGTTGAGAGCGCGCCAATTGGGCTTCTGTAGCTCCAGAAAATCCACTTCGAGTGCAGGGAGGTCAGAATCCAACAGCATCTGCAGTCCTTTTGAGTCTCTGGATCAGATTTTTGCTCAGATCCCTCAATTTCAGCCAGAAAATACCTGAAATCACAGAAAAACACACAAACTCATAGTAAAGTCCAGAAAAGTGAATTTTAACTAAAAACTAATAAAAATATACTAAAAACTAACTAGATCATACTAAAAACATACTAAAAACAATGCCAAAAGGTGTACAAATTATCCGCTCATCAGTAGTGCAGAAGGAAGTCATGAAGCTGTGGCAAGCAGGGGTAATTTACCCAATCTTTGACAGCCCATAGGTGAGTCCTGTTCAAATAGTTCTAAAGAAAGGAGGAACCACAGTGGTGCCTAACGAAAGGAATGAGCTCATACCTACAAGAACTATCACAGGATGGAGAATGTGCATTGACTACAGAAAACTCAATGCATCCACGAGAAAAGATCACTTCCCACTCCCTTTTATGGATCAGATGCTGGAAAGACTTGCAGGACATGCTTACTATTGCTTCCTAGATGGTTATTCAGGATATAACCAAATAGTGGTTGATCCAAGAGATCAGGAAAAAAACATCATTTACTTGTCCATATGGAGTGTTTGCTTACAGGCACATGCTATTTGGGCTATGCAATGCGCCTGCAACCTTTCAGTGCTGCACGCTTTCTATCTTCTCAGATATGGTAGAAAAGTTCATAGAAGTCTTCATGGACGACTTTTCAGTGTTTGCGGGATTCATTCCCTGATTGCCTGAATAACCTCGACTTAGTATTAAAATGATGCCAAGAAACCAACTTGGTCCTGAACTGGAAAAATGTCACTTCATGGTGAGAGAAGGAATAGTTCTCGGTCATAAGGTTTCTAAACAAAGCATTGAGGTAGATAGAGCTAAAGTGGAACTAATTAAAAAACTACCTCCACCTAGTGATGTCAAGGTAATTAGAAGCTTTCTCGGGCATGCTGGCTTTTACAGAAGATTTATAAAAGACTTTTCAAAAATAGGCAAGCCCCTAAGTAATCTTATTATGTCAGACACCCCATTTGTATTTGACCAGGGATGCATGCTAGCATTTGAAAATTTGAAAAAGAAACTATCCTCAGCCCCTATCACTGCCCCACTTGATTGGAACCTACCATTTGAGCTGATGTGTGACGCATCAGACTTTGCAGTGGAAGCAGTGTTAGGGCAGAGGAAAGATAATTTGGTGCATGTCATATACGATGCCATCAAGGTCCTTAATGACACCCAAAAAAATTACACCACCACTGAAAAGGAATTGCTGGCAGTGGTTTTTGCATTTGACAAGTTTAGATCATACCTTATTGGATCTAAAGTAATTATTTTCACTGATCACACAGCACTTAAGTATTTGTTTGCTAAGAAGGATTCAAAACCAAGATTGATAAGGTGGATTTTGTTGTTGCAGGAATTTAATATTGAAATCAGAGACAAGAAGGGAGTGGAGAATAAAGTGGCAGATCATCTGTCTAGAATCCCTTGTGAGAAAAGCAGCACGCACGAAGCAAGTGTAAATGAGTTCTTTCCAGATGAACAATTAATGCTGGTTCACAAGGCACCCTAGTTTGCAAATATTGCAAATTTCAAGGTAATTGGAGATCTACACCCAGGAATCAACAGACATCAAAGAAGAAAACTCATTAATGATGCTAAGTATTTCGTATGGGATGAGCCATATCTTTTCAAGAAGTGCTCACATGGGACTCTTAGAAGGTGCATTTAAGAAGAAGACGGATGAGAAGTCCTGTGGAATTGCCTTGGCTCTTGCTATGGGGGTCACTTTGGAGGAGAAAAGACTGCAACCAAGGTATTACAGTGTGGGTTCTTCTGGCCCACTCTTTTCAAGGATGCAAAAGAGCTAGTGAAGGGCTGCAATGAGTGTCAAAGGGCTGGAAATCTACCCAAGAAAAATGAAATGCCACAAAACTTTATCCTAGAGCTCGAATTGTTTGATGTGTGGGGAATCGGTTTCATGGGACCCTTCCCAACTTCCTATTCAAAAATATACATCCTAGTAACAGTAGATTATGTATCTAAGTAGGTGGAAGCTAGCAACCCCAACAAATGACAACAAGGTGGTCATGAACTTTCTCAGGAAAAATATCTTCAGCCGGTTTGGAGTCCCACAAGCCCTTATCAGTGATGGAGGAACCCATTTTTGTAACAGACCCCTAGAAGCCCTCCTCATGAGATATGGGGTGAAACATAAGGTTGCTACACCTTATCACCCCCAAACAAGTGGGCAAACTGAGATATCCAATAGAGAGTTAAAGAGGATCTTAGAAAAGACTGTGGGAGCATCCAGAAAGGACTGGTCAAAAAAACTGGATGACGCTCTTTGGGCATACAGGACAGCCTTCAAAACACCAATAGGAATGTCCCCATATCAACTGGTATATCAAAAAGCATGTCATTTACCTCTGGAGTTGGAGCATAAAGCCTTTTGGGCTCTCAAACCGCTGAACCTTGATAGCATTACTGCTAGTGAGAAAAGAATTCTGCAGTTGCAAGAACTAGAGGAATTTAGGTCTCAAGCCTATGAAAACACCAAGAACTATAAGGAGAAAGCAAAGAGGAGGCATGACCTCAAACTGGCTCCAAGGAGCTTCGAAGAAGGGCAACAAGTACTCATCTACAACTCCAAATTGAGGCTATTCCCTGGAAAAATTAAATCAAGGTGGTCAGGACCCTTTCTTGTCACAAAAGTCTCACCTTATGGACACATAGAGATCATGGAGGAAGATTCAAAGAGGACGTTCACAGTGAATGGACAAAGACTTAAACACTACCTAGGCAACATAGGAGAAGGCCCCAAACTGAAGTACCATCTCAACTAAGGAAGCAACTGTCGAGCTAGCGACATTAAAAAAGCGCTTTGTTGAGAGGCAACCCAACCAAAGGTAATTTTCTCTTCCTAATAGTTTAATAAAAGGGTGAAGTGGCTTCTCTGTATTGCAAGGAGCTAAGTTTGGTGTTTCACACCATAGCAATCCAAAGGTGAATGTGTGATTCTAAGCTGGTACTCCATCAAGGAGTGTGTTAAGAAACACATCTAAACCCTTAGATTGACTAGTAACTAGCTCCAACCAATCAGGAAACCACCTAACAATAGTTTAATGTCTGTTTTGTGGTCAATTGCTCAATAAAAGCACATGAGGTTCCTTGCATGAATTTAATCTATTTCAGTAGGCAGGAAACTAAGTTTGGTGTTCACACACCAATTGAATTCCAAGAACTTTTAAGCATACATGCAGGCTAACGAGATCTCAAGTGTTTGGGAGGACAAACAACTTCCACTCAAATTCTCTCAAGAATTCAATCAATCTCTTAAAACATCTACATCCAAAAGGCAGGAAGGATGCTGATGAAAAAGAAATAAGATATCAATAAGAGGTTGTATTGCACTAAACTCTACTGCATTATAATGTGTTTAGAGTGGAAGTAGGAGTTCTCCCTTGTTCTCTAACTTTTCAAGCTTTAAATAAAGAAAATCATGTATGAAATAGAACATTCTTCCATAATAGTTTAGGATTTTCAATTCTGCATTTAAGTTTCATTGTTGTTAAAGTCTATGATTACTAGTCTAGTGTCCCTGGTTTTCAACTTCATCTTGCTTACTTGTATGTGTGTCCCTCTGAGCCAAAGGAAAAGAAATGATATGAAAAATAATAGTAGAGTTATTTTGTGGAGTGAATTCTATATGTTTGTGGTAGGAAGATTAGTTAGCTAAGTTGGTTCACCAACAAGGAAAGAAGGCAACTATCTATCCTGAATCCTATGCATGAAACACATCCTATGAGACTAACTAAATAATAAGATCCCAATAAGAAAAGAAAAGGAGCAATAAAAAAAAGAAGGGAACACAATAAGAAATAATGCTAGGCACCAAGGGTTTTAAGATGGAGGCATGTGTCTGTGGTGCTCATGTATAGGGGATATACTTGGATGAATAAGCTCTCAGGAGTGCCTTATCACTTGGTAACTTGGGTTGACTAACTCGGGATTATCAGCTGAAAGTCCACTATCAAGAGTAACCCTTGCTACAGAACACTTAGTAACCCAAAGAGGTGCTGGACACCAAGGTCTCAAGAAAGAAAAAAATAACAAACCATGTGCCTGTAGTGTGTATGTATGAGGGAAAGAGACTTGAGGGAGTAAGTCATTAGGGGTGTCTCAACACCTAGCACCTTGAACCAACTGGTTCAGGAGTGTTGACTGAAAGCTTATCAGAAAGAATCGCCCTCTTACAGAGCACTTAGCCAAAGGAAGAATGCAATAAATCTTAAGAAAACAAAAGAAGGAAGGATCAATAACTAGGAAGTCTCAGGGGATGTAAACAAGCAAGTGTTCAAGGACATGATAAAGGTCTGAAACCTGGTAAAGCAGCGAACCTAAATTGCTATGCATGAAACTCCATAAAATTAAGGATTTTACTTCCACAATAATGATTTATTCCTCTTGCCTTTTCATTCATCATTCATGTTTCAGTACTTGCTTAGGGACAAGCAAGCTTTAAGTTTGGTGTTGTGATGCCAAGGCATCTAGGCCAGTTTCACTGACCTTTCTTTTACTGTTTTAGTGTAGTTTCATGCATTTTCTTAGGAAACAAGCAAGTTTTAGATAAAAGAACACTTACATCTTGATTTAGACAAATATTGTGAATTTTACATTATTTCATGAGAATTATGCAAGGAATGAATGTTAAATTGGATAATGCATGATTTCATGACTTGGATTAGAGCTTTGATGCAATTTATTTGTGTAATTTCAGGACAAAGAAAGCAAGGAAGAGCCACGTTAGCATCCACGTTAACCTAGTTAACGTAGGTACTAACGTGGAATAGGGATAAGCCTGCAGCGTTAATGAGAAAAGTGGACACCAGTAACGCCTTCGAGGCCATCATGAGCCACGTTAATTGCCACGTTAACTACATTAACGTGGTAGTTAACGTGAAGACAAAAAAGACTCCAACGTTAGTGGTAATTGTGATCACCACTGACGCTCCAAGATGTGGCAATGAACAACGTTAAGAGCCATGTTAACTAAGTTAATGTGGATTCTAACGTGGAAGAGAGGAATAATGCCAACGTTAGTGACACTCACCTTTGTCACTAACATTGGATCAAGCTTGCATTGCCCATATTAGTGGTCACGTTAAGACCACTAACGTGAAAGTTAACGTGGAGTTGAAATTGATGAGCCAACGTTAGTGACACTCACCTTTGTCACTAACATTGGGATGGCATTCATAACCACGTTAAGAGCCACGTTAACTTAGTTAACGTGAGCTCTAACGTGAGGACTAGGGGCACAAGGTAACGTTATTGGGAAAGGTGACTCCCAATAATGCTTGTGAAGATGAGACATAACTACGCTAAGAACCACGTTAACTTAGTTAACGTGAGCTCTAATGTGGGGGCTAAGGGCACAAGACAACGTTATTGGCAAAGGTGAGTCCCAATAACGCTTGCGAAGGTTTGTAAGGCAACGTTAGTGGTCACGTTAGTACCACTAACGTTGGAGTTAACGTAGGCCATATGGGGGGAACGTTAGTGAGAAAAGTGATTGCCACTAACGTTCTCGAACCCATAATGTCACTCAGCGTTAATGCCACTAACGCCCCAAGCCAAAGTCCATGCTTACATCACTTTCTCTCTGCAAATAAAGCTGAGCCCACTGAAGATTCCCAACTGCTTTAACTTAAGATCAAAGGCCCCATATCCAAGACTTGCAGAATTGACTAAAAGACCAAGAAGAGTAGTATATATAGGAGTAGTTTAGAACTAGAAAAGAGGTTGGCATATTGGAGAAAACTACACTCTCTATATTTTACTTTTCTACAACTTCTAGAGTTAGAATGTATCTTTCTTCTTCTTCATTTCCATTTTTCAGATCTATGAACAACTAAACTCCTTTCATTGGGTTAGGGAGCTCTGTTGTAATTTGATGAATCAATCATAGTTTTCATTATTCTTCTTCTTTCTTTTCTCTTGATCTTACTAGAAAGCTTTTGATCTTCATCTAATTGGATTGTTATCTTGGGAAAGAAACTCTCCATAATTAGATCTCCTCTGAGCCTTGGAAAAGGGATGAGTAGATCATGCTAGAAATGCTTTCTCATGTTGGACCAAATTGGGGTTTGGATGGGTATAGTGACATATAACCCTACCAACACTTTGATTTGGAAATACATGTGGTATAATCAGTGACCATACCTCATCTCTTCTCATGAGCAATTAAATCAAGGAATTGGGCAATTGTTCAAGTTTAGAAAGATTAGATTGCCAATGAATTGGGATTCAATCACTTAAGATTGCCAAGGAGATCAATGAATGCATTGATTGAGGAAGAGATGAGAATGAACTTGATCCGGAGAATGCAATACCTCTTGAACCCAATGATTTCCCTATTTCTGATCGTACCTATTCTCTTTACTTTCTGTCATTTACTTTCATGCTAATCACCCCAATTCCCATTTTAAGATTCTGCACTTTATTTTCTGTTATTTACTTTCCCGCCATTTAATTTTCTGCAATTCTATATCCACTTTTTGCTTAGCTCAACTAGAGTATTCTTCCAATTAAAATTGTTTAACCAATTAATCCCTATGGGATTCGACCTCACTTTATTGTGAGTTTTTAGTTTACGACAATTCGGTATACTTGCCGAAGGAAATTTGTTGAGAGAAAAATTCCCATGCATCAGATATCCATTCGCACTTCAACCTGATGAATGTGATGATCCGTGACACTCACCACTATTCTCACTTATGAACGCGTGCCTGACAACCACCTCCGTTTTACCTTAGATTGAATGAGTATCTCTTGGATTCCTTAATCAGAGTCTTTGTGGTATAAGCTAGAATCATTGGCGGCCATTCCTAAAATTCGAAAAGTCTAAACCTTGTCTGTAGTATTCCGAGTAGGATCTGAGATGGGATGACTGTGACGAGCTTCAAACTTGCGAGTGTTGGGCGTAGTGACAGACGCAAAAGAATCACTGGATTCTATTCCAGCATTATCGAGAACCGACAGATGATTAGCCGTGCTGTGACAGAGCATTTGGACCATTTTCACTGAGATGACGGGAGGTAGCCATTGACGCCGGTGAAACCTGAACATACAGCTTGCCGTGGAAAGGAGTAAGAATGATTGGATGAAAGCAGTAGGAAAGTAGAGATTCAACAGGAACAAAGCATCTTTATGCACTTATCTGAAATTCTCACTAATGAATTACACAAGTATCTCTATCTTTATTTTATGCTTTATTTATCCTTATTTTTTAAAACCATTATAACCATTTGAATCTGCCTGACTGAGATTTACAAGATGACCATAGCTTGCTTCATACCAACAATCTCCGTGGGATCGACCCTTACTCACGTAAGGTATTACTTGGACGACCCAATGCACTTGCTGGTTAATTGTGCGAAGTTGTGACGAGGTGTGATTCACGTTTGAGAGCACCAAGTTTATTGGCGCCATTGTTGATGATTACAATTTCGTGCACCAAAGGCCTTCCCGACTACCCTCACCAAGACAGCTATAAAGTGGTTCAACAGCCTATCCCCAAGGTCCATTACCAGCTTTGATGATCTCGTAAAAAAAATTCCTAGCCAGATTCTCCATACAGAAAGACAAAGCCAAACACGCTCCAAGCCTACTAGGGATCAAACAAGGATATCGAGAGAGCCTCCGAAACTACATGGAAAGATTCAACAAAGCATGCCTCGACATACAAAATCTCCCTACAGAAGCCGCTATCATGGGGCTTATCAACGGCTTACGAGAAGGGCTCTTTAGCCAATCCATATCCAAGAAACACCCTACGTCCTTAAACGAGGTACAAGAACGGGCCGAGAAATACATTAACATGGAGGAAACTCTCGACTAGGGGAAACCTCCAAAACAGGACCCTCCTACCCCTCCCGGGATAAGGACAAAGAGCCAAGAAAAAAGGAAGACCAACCCGCAGAGAAGCCCAGAAAATACCACAACTGTACCCCTTTTCGGGTATCTTTAGTGGATGTCTATAGGAAAATATGCAATACAGAAAAGATCCCACCACCCCGTCCAATTAAGCACAAGAAGGGAGAAAGTCAAACCGAGTACTGTGAATACCACAAAATTTACGGGCACCCCACTAACAAATTCTATGACTTGAAGAACATAATTGAGAAGTTGGCCCGAGAAGGAAGGCTAGATCGATTCCTAGCCAGCAGATTGGATGAGCCTAGGAACAGAAGAAGGGACAAAGAGGGAGGACGAGCCGAACGTCCCCCTCACACCTTGGAAAGGCACGTCCATATGATCAATGGAGGATTTCCAGGAGGAGGGATCTCAAAGTCATCCCGCAAAAGACACCTCAAAGAAATATATCACGTCCGAGAGGGGAGAAGGTCGCCCGATCTCCCCACCATTTCTTTTACCAAGGAAGATGCCACTGGCATCATCCCCGGGCATGACAATCCCGTGGTCATTACCATCATACTAGCCAACACCGACCTCCACCGAACACTGGTTGACCAGAGAAGCTCGGCAGACATCCTATTCAAACATGCCTTCGACAAGCTCTGACTAAAAGAAAAAGAGCTAAGAGCGTATCCCAACAGCCTATTCGGGCTAGGAGACGCTCTGATCTAGCCCCTTGGGTACAACCCACTACACACCACCTTCGGGAAGGGAGCCTGGTCCAGGACGCTAAGCATAGACTACATCGTAGTTGATGTGAACTCTGTGTACAATGCCCTTATAGGCCGAACAACCTTAAACCAGCTTGCTGCAGTAGTCTCCACACCACACTTGTGCATGAAATTTCCAACCGAAGAAGGAATAGCTACCATTAAAGGAGACCAAAAACTTGCACGACGATGCTACAGTGAAAGTCTGAACCTAAAGGGTGATACTAAAGGAAAAGAGGCCAATACCATCGAACTTGGAGGAGCCCGGGTTCGCGAAGAACTTCGCCCTCAGCCAGAAGGCGAGATCAAAGAGGTTCAAATCGGAGACACCCAAGATAAAACAACAAGCATAGGTGCAAACCTAAAAGAATACTTAAAGGAGTAGCTAATAAACCTCTTCTTCACTTGGAAAGCCGCTGATATGCCCGTCATAGATCCCAACTTAATGTGCCACAAACTAGTCGTATACCCCGGATCCTGACCAATACAAAAAAAAGTGTCAAAAGCTCGGCCTGGAAAGATCACAAGTCGTGGATGAACATGTGCAAGCCTTGCTAGAGGTAAGGTTCATAAGGGAGGTTAAGTACCCATTGTGGCTGGCCAACGTCGTATTGGTAAAAAAGCAAAATGGAAGTGGCGGATGTGCGTAGACTACACTGACCTCAATAAAGCCTACCAAAAGGACCCCTATCTACTCCCGAACATTAACACCTTGTCGACGCATCGTCAGGATACAAATACCTTTCCTTCATGGACGCCTACTCTGGGTATAACCAGACCCCAATACACAAACCCGACCAAGAGAAAACCTCATTCCTAACCCCGAAAGCAAACTACTGTTATGTAGTAATGCTATTCAGACTGAAGAACGCAGGGGCTACATATCAGAGGTTAATGAACAAAGTATTCGCCAACCACATCGGAAAGCTGATGGAAGTCTATGTGGACGACATGCTAGTAAAAACCCAAAAAGTGGAAACATTGCTACTCGACCTCGGCGAAGTATTCGATACCATAAGAAAGCACGGGATGAGGCTAAACCCCACAAAATGTACTTTTGCAGTAGAAGCTGGAAAATTCCTAGGGTTCATGCTCTCCCAGAGAGGTATTGAGGCAAATCCAGACAAATGCCAAGCCATACTCAACATGAAAAGCCCGACCAGCGTGAAAGATGTACAACAGCTAAATGGAAGACTAGCGGCCTTTTCTAGGTTTCTAGTCAAATCAGCCCTAAAGTCTCTCCCCTTCTATGTGACACTGAGGAAAGGGAAGAAGTTTGAGTGGACTCTAGAGTATGAGAAAGCCTTTTAGGACTTCAAATCATTCCTGGGACAACCACCCAACCTAATCCGACCTCAACAAAGGAAAAGAACTGATACTATACCTCATCGTCAGAACCCGAGCGATAGTATCAACCCTCGTCAGGGAGGATGACAATGGACAACAACCCATTTACTTCATTAGCAAGGCCTTATATGGGGCTGACGTGGCAGAAATTGGCGAGTTAAGAAATTATTATAAGAGAAATGTTGCAAGTACAGTCCTTAACTAGCCAAAAATCCGCTTATCAATTTAGAAGGGTTGTCACAATATTGAAATTAAAATACTAGGAGTATGAATCCCAGATTGTCTCCCAACGAGTTGCAGAAAGATGTGCTATTTTATTAATCAGGTGTTTTCAAAAATGGTTGAGTTGATAAACAGGAAATTAAATTAGAGAATTTAGATAATTTAAATAAAAGCCTTGACTGGGAGTAGATTAGTTGGAAGCCCTATTCTTGTTGAAGTACTCTCAAGATTAATTGATAATTGAAGGTTGCTCTACTTAGTTATCCCTTACTAGGTAGAGGAAAGTCAAGCAAGTTGGAAAGCTATTTCTAGTCACAAGTCCTAATCCTCTCCTTTCAGAAGGACTAGTGTCAATGACTGGAGGGTGATCCAACAATAAATCCAATTACAATTTTTCTCTTGAGTAATCCAACTCAAGGGTTCCTTTCAATCATCTCCCAATCAAGTTATGGAACTACTCACTCATCATGTTTGTAAAATCCACGAAATAAGAAAAAGAAATATTAAAGAACATGATAAATAATAATCAAAGGAATCAATTAAAAATAAAAATAGTTCTTGTATTAATAAATTCTAAAAGTAATCCAATGTCAACTTCTGGAAAAATTAAGAATATGGAAGAGTAAAAGAAAAATAAATAACAAGCAATAATGACTAGTACCGGAGGTAGACTCTTCTCAAAAGCTAAAGCCAAAAGTCTTCAAATCCTAATTTGTGGATGTAGAAAGAAAAACCTAGGGGAGAAGTAAATTCATATCTAAAAACTAAAAATTATGCGGAATGAATGTTGTTCCCTTGTCTGTGCATGTTCCCTGGCTTTAATCTGTGTTTCTGGGCCAAAAACGGGGTTAAAATGCGGCCCAAAAACTCTGCCAGCGACTTCTAAAATTCTGCAGATCGCGCACGTCACGCGGCCGCGTCGTCCACGCGTTCGCGTCACTCAGCATTTCTCGTACCACGCATGCGCGTCGTCCACGCATTCGCGTCGTTCGTGTAGCTTCCAATCCGCGCGGTTGCGTCAGGCACGCAAGCGCGTCACTGTGATTTCTTCCGTTTTGCGCGGTCGCGTCAGCCATGCGACCGCGTGACTTAGCGCTGGTCATCTCCTCAATTCTTTGTGTTCCTTCCACTTTTGCATGCTTCCTCTTCATTCCTTACGCCATTCCTGCCCTATGAAGCCTGAAACACTCAACACACAGATCACGGCATCGAATGGTACGAAGGAAGATAAAAATATACAACTAAAAGGTCTTTAGGAAGCAAGTTATCAATCATAGAATATTTTTGGAAAGGAATTGTAAATACATGCAAATCATATGAATAAGCGGGTAAGGACTTGATAAAACCACGCAATTAAACACAATATGAATCATAAAATAGTGGTTTATCAACCTCCCCACACTTAAACATTAGCATGTCCTCATGCTAAGTTGAAGGAGATAAATATGAATGAATAGGAACATGTAAGACTCATGTAATGCAATGCAACCTATATACATATGAATGCAACTATATGAGTTTGTCTACATGATTAAAAATAGATAAGTTCTCTAAGACAAAACATGGGGCAGATTTCACTAATTCAATTCATATCGTAGAAGCAGATTAATTTGTAAGAAGATAGCTTGTGAAAGCAGGGAGTACAGGATTGAGCATCGAACCCTTACTGTTGGTGCATGTGCACTCTAATCAACTCTAGTATATGGGGTAATCACTCTATCCTTCTCTAATCATGCTTTAAAAAATTTTGTTTTTCACCTAATCAATCAACAATTTTAAAATGCCAATTCAAACATCATGAGGTATTTTCATAGTTGTAATGGGGCTAAGGTAAAGGTGAGGATATACATATGGCTAAGTGAGCTTGTATATTGAATCTTTAATTAACCTAAGCTCCTACCTAACATACATATACTCCATATAAATTCAATATTCATTTTAGTTACCCAAAACCTCCTTTTCACATTCCATATTCATGTATCAACCTTTATTTTAATTTTTATCACATGTGCATTGATTATTAATTTTGACTTAACATTGGGGTGATTTTGTCCCTTTATTCACTAAAATAAAGAAATATATATATATATATATATACATATATATATATATATATATTGTATAACTTATCAATGCACATAGATTTGTAATTTTTTTTCTTTTATGGTTTCACATGAATAGGTACCCAAATTCCCTTTATTTCATCATGACATATTTTCCTATTATCCTTTATTCCCATAATTTTCCCATACTCAGTTAACACACAAATTCTATCTTAAGCTAACCAAAGATTCAATTGGAATTTTTCATTATTTCCGCTTAAGGCTAGTAATGTGGTAAAATATAGAACAAATGGGATTAGAAACGGCTCAAAGTGGTTAACAAAGGTAATTAAAAGGGTTCGCTTATTTGGGATATGTGAGCTAAACAAACAATGGCCTCAATCATATGCATGCAAATAACACATTAACATTGGACATATAGGATAAAACAAAATTCAGATTACAATCATAGAGAAGAAAACACACAAGAAATAAAAATGTTTATGGTTAAATAGTGTAACCATGTATTTAGGCTCAAATTCTCATGGGTTGTGTATTCTTTTAGCTCAAAAATCCTATTCCAAATTCAACTTCAAACAAATTTAACATAAATGTTTTTACTTAAATTAGTGAAATTTTCAAAAATTATATGGTCTTAAAAGAAACTTATTATCTTTTCAATCAGGTAGAACATGCATGCAATTAACCTACTAATATGCAATCTATCCTACACTAAAGAAGAAAGAATTTGGTGTTATGGGAAAAGAATTACCTCCGAAAGTCAGGTACTGACCGACCTCCCCACACTTAAGGCTTTGCACCGTCCTCGGTGCCATCTGTCAGGAACAAGGGTGGGCTGGTGGCAGTATCTCCACAATCGGGACCGTCATGGCTTCCTGTGCTGGTAAAGGAAGTGGAGTCCGGAGTGCCTGGGTCCTCGTTAGGTCTATAGTTGCCTGTGAGTAGCTCCTTGAGGTATTTGAATCGGCGGTGGTTGCAGCGCTCTCGGAGCTTTGCTTTGTGGTCTTGTTGGTCCAACCTCTTCAGTATTTGATGCAGCAGCTGACTCGTAGATGGTGGAGGAACTGCAGCTTCTTCTGTGGACTGGCTGGTAGTGGCAAGTGGTGGCCTGAGATATCTCCCGTTAGGGACATATTGATCATCTCGTGGAACTTTGGCTTTGGTGTCCCCAGCTCTGTAAGAGACTCCGGCTGCTGAGATAAGATCAGAGACCAAGGCGAGAAAAGGTAGGTTGCCCGCAATTTGAACGTGTCCCATAGCGTTCTGGATGTGTCTCGGTAGATTGAGAGGCTGGTCTGTGAGGATGCACCACAGTAGAACGGCCATGTCTGCGGTGAAGGAGGACTCATGAGTGCTCGGAAAGACGTAATGGGACATAATCTGTGCCCATACGTGAGCCTCCAAGGTGAGTGCGGAAGCCGAGATTCCCTTAGGACGGGAGCGATGGTATCCAAAGATCCATTTACTGCCAGGTTGTGCGATAACTCTGAGAACAGCATCCCAGGCAAATTTGTACGCCTGGCGCTTGAGTGCGGCTTCTTGGAAAGCGTCCAGTCCTTTTGGAGCAGGGGGAAAATCTAAAGCTCACTGAATGGCCTCTTCTATAATGGGGACTTGCTTCTGACGGACAAAAACAGACTACAAGGTCGGCAGGTAGAAATTGGAGTAAAACTCAACTACCCAAGAAAGATTAACCTGTCGAGGCTGTCTCCGTAGAATCCCCAATGTCTTTGTGCAATTAACGGCTCAACAAATTCGGCAATACGAGGTGGAAGGATAAGAAGGTATTCGTTGTTGTAATTCCGAGCTGCCAAAATAGAAAACATCTGCTCACAGTAGCGATTGGGGAATCGTGCAGTGTCCTTTGCTGGGAAGGCTCTCTCATTTTCATCAACCTTTATAATTCTTTTAATTTTTTTTATTGAGGGCTTGACTGCAGTTGAAGAAGGCTCTGCCACTAATGCTCTTTTTGTTCATTTCCTTGCTGTGGATTTGGGGGTAGCTTTCTCCTTGCCTTTCTTGGTGGCTATTCTGAAAGGGAACAAGGAAAGACATGAAAATTTCAAGGGTTATAGCAAGGAAAAGAATGTGAAAGGTGGTAATCAATTCACATGAAGGGATAATGAAGTGAACACATGGTCATGACTACATGTGACAAATCAACAATGGAAATATAGCAAGTGCATGTGATGACAATTAAATGCAAGGTGTTTATTGGCATGCCGGCAAGGGCATGAGTAGCATAGATCAAGCATTCAATGTCCAATTTAGATTACCAAGTCTTTATAACTAAAAATATACTTGTAATAACAATTATATTTGATTAATAAAATATTAAAGGGGTTTTGTAAAAAGCAGGCATTTAGAGTAGTAGATTTAAAAGAAATCTAAAAAGAAGTAGTGCAAAATGCCATACGGGCGTTGTCACAAACACATAGCATGCATGTTAAATAAGGAATGAAAAATATTAATTTGAACATGCAAGTAACCCTATAAAAAAATAATATATAATTGTTAAATAAGTCCTAAACAATCCACAAGCAACACATAAAAATAATGACCCAAATAAAATTCCAACACCAATAGAAGGAAGAAGAAAAGAAATATAGATAGGGAAAGTAGTAGAGAAAGAAAAAGAAAACGTGAAAATAAAAAGTAGAAAGAAAGAGTAGGAGGGATAGAAGAGAGGAAAAACCTTGATAGTGGTGGTAGGAAAGAAGGGGGTAGAAGGGAGAAAGAAGGAAGGAAGAAGGAAGGGGGAAATAAAATAGGAATGGGATGAGAAAAGAAAAGATAATCTGGCATATTTGACTGAGTTGGGCGGCGCAAGTGACGCGGACGCGTGGGGCACGTGGTTGCGTGGAAAGCCCCTAAGTGAGGTGATGCGGACGCGTCGGTCACGCAGTCGCATGACATGATTTGCCCTAGTGGCGCGAGGGCAGCTTCGCGCTCGCACAACTCTCTGTTTAAATTAGATTTTGCCAAAATTTGGGGTGACGCGATTGCGTGGTGGACGCGGTCGCGTGGATGGCAGAGTGAGAAAATGGCGCGGATGCATGGGGCATGTGTTCGCGTACCAGGGATTGTGCGATTAGCACAAGTGCAGCCCAGCTCCAGCACAACTCACTGCCAAACACCCTTTTACGTCGAATTGCAAAGCCACGCGTTCGCGTGGGTGACGCAGACGCGTGGTGAGGCCAATTTACAAATGACGCGATTGCATCATCCATGCGGTCGCATGGATCAAATTGTGCCAAAGGCACGCCTCCAGCCACATTCCTGCACAACTCTCTGTCCAATTTTCTTTTCTTTCGAATTCACATGCGATGCGGACGCGTCAGCGACGCTGGCGCGTCATGTGCGATTTCTTCCCTTCTTTTTTTTTTGAAAAATGCAAATGCAGATGCAGACTAAATGTGCTAATAATGAGAAGAGTTACTGAAAAAGAAAACTAAGAGTAAAGAAAGGAGCGATCATACCATGGTGGGTTGTCTCCCACCTAGCACTTTGCTTTAACGTCCTTAAGTTGGACGCTCCATTAGCTCAGTTTTCTGCTGTAAGTGGATCCTCCAAGAGGAAGATATCTAACTCCTTGTTTTTAGTCACCTTCTCACCATGGTAGAGCTTCAAACGATGTCCATTAACCTTGATGAGTTCAGAGCTTGAAGGGTGACTTAGGTGAAAAACTCCGTACGGCTCAGCCTTCTCGACTCTATATGGACCTTCCCACCTTGATCGCAGCTTGCCTGGCATGAGCCTCAGTCTAGAGTTATAAAGGAGGACTAAATCCCCAGGTTGGAACTCTTTCCTCTTGATGTGCTGATCATGTACAACTTTCATCTTTTCCTTGTACAGCCTTGAGTTCTCATAAGCTTCTAGGCGAAGTGATCAGGAAAAAAAATTCAGTTGCTTTTAAGCAAAAAAAAAAAAACAAAACAAAACAAAAAAAAGGATAAGAAAAAGATAGAGAAAAGACGCAACAGAAAAATAAAAGGATAGATAAATGGAGTTTTTTTCCCTACTAGACCTTCAAAGAACTTGTCCTTGACAACTTAGGTGAGAGGGATGAAAATTGAATCACTCAATTTTCTCCATGCAACAAGCGAAGCAAATCACTCACCTCACTTCTCACACAATTAACGTGCTTAAAGCAACTGAAATTTTATTCATCAAAAGTTATTCCAAATTGTCTCACCAAAGGTGTTTAAATAGACTCCTAAAAAACTAACTAAAAGATAAGATAACTAATTTAAATCAGATTTGATCTTATTGGATTAGATCATATTTGATTTAAATTTTAACATTCTAAAGATATGATAACTAATTTAAATCAGATTTGATCTTAATTGATTAGATTAGATTTGATTTAAATTTAAAATTCCTAAAAATACTACTAAGCAAATCGGAAGTAAATCAAATCTTCCAACAAATTCTAACAGCAAAACAAATTAAAATAAATTATTAAGAAATTCAAAAATAATAATAATTTATGCCTCCCACAGAATTTGAAAAGCATTATTGGGCTTCTTGCTGTCCCGACTTAGCCCAATGGGCCTTATGAGTTGTCGCCCTTTCAGCACTACTATTTTTGAGATGGACTCTTGGTCTTCTTGATGTGCAAGACTGGCATGGTACAATTCTTCTAGTATTCAAATCCTTGAATATGACAAGATTACCATTCTGCCCCTTAACTCCAAAATGACGAAAATACCCTCCTGAGCAGGTATCACGAAGGCTTTCCAATTCTTGCAGTTGCAACTTCCTTTCAGCTCCAGCTTTCTCATATCCCATGTTGCATTCCTTTACTGCCCAAAAAAGCTTTGTGCTATACTTCAACTGGAAGATGACAGGCTTTTCCATAAACTTAGCAAAAAAGACTCATCCCAATGGGTGTCTTGTATGCTGTTCTGTATGCCCAGACTGAATCTTGGAGCCTGGTGCTACAGTCTCTTCTATGAGGCTTGACTATCTTCTGTAATATCCGCTTTATCTCTTTGTTAGACACCTCGGCTTGCCCATTAGTCTGAGGATGGTAGGCTGTTGCTATTTTATGAATGATCCCATGCTTCTTCAGTAATCCTGTTAGTCGACTGTTACAAAAATGGGTGCCTTAATCGCTCACGATTGCTCGTGGTGATCCAAAGCGACAAATAATGTGGTTTCTAACAAAGGAAACAACGGTATTAGCATCATCAGTATGGGTAGGAATTGCTTCCACCTATTTAGAAACATAGTCTATAGCTAACAGTGTATAAAGATGGCCATTAGAATTTGGAAATGGACTCATGAAGTCGATGCCCCAAACATAAAAAATTTCACAGAAAAGCATAATATGTTGAGGCTTTTCATCCCTCTGGGATATATTACCAAACCTTTGGCATGGGGGACAAGATTTACAAAATTCAGTAGCATTTTTAAAAAGAGTAGGCCACCAGAATCCACAGTCTAAGATTTTTCTAGCTGTTCTTTGAGGGCCAAAATGTCCTCCACTCTCAGATGAGTGATATGCCTCTAAAATGGACTGGAATTCTGATTGAGGCACACACCTTATAATTACCTGGTCAGCGCCACATCTCTATAAATATGGGTCATCCCATATATAATATTTAGACTCGCTTTTCAGCTTGTCTCTTTGATGCTTAGTAAAGTTTGGAGGAAAAGTGTGGCTAACTAGATAATTAGCGACTGGTGCATACCAAGGTATGAGCTCCAGTGTATTTATAATGGTGAGATATGAGCATCTTTGGATAAGATAAGTTAGTTATCTTATCTTATCTTATCTTTTGTCGAGGTCAGCTTATCTTCCATGGAACCGTCCTTATCTCTATAGGCTTGGGCTGCCTTTGGATCGGGGTCGTTTTCCTTGAGTTGGGCCCTCCTTTGGGCTTTCCTGTCGATTTGGCCGAGTTCTTTACGAAGAAGTCAGTCCGCTTGACCTAAAGAAGTCGGTTGCTTTGCTACTGAACATCCCAGCTCAGACAACTCGACCCAGGGTATGAACAGTGCCCCTGCTTGAGCTCGGTCTTCTTTTTGAGGTTGAGTCCTTGACTTCGATCCTTCTCTAGTGAAGCCGAACTCAAGCATTTTGTCGATTCCTTTGTAGAAGCTTTTTGAATGTGGAACGTTTTTCTCTAAAAGCGCGTGCTTTTATATCAGCGCTTTGGGAACGTGCGAGGGTTTAATACCTTCATTAATTGGTATTAATTGCCTCGTTTTTCCTTGTGGCCTTTTATTTTGAATTTGCGATCAGAAAACGGTTTTCCTTCTTCGCTCCTCTTCGTAACTTCTCCCGTCGTTCTCTCGCTCTCTGTCATTCGCCCACATTTTGCTTTTCTTGCGTTGCGGCGTCGTTCAGTGATCGGTGATTCCATTTCTCCATCTCTAACTTTTGTGAAGCTTCTTGCTTTTTTCCAAGTTGGTTTCATTTTCTTTTCGTTTTGCTTTGTCTTTAATTCTCTGGTAAATTGTTGATATTTGCTTGAATGTCAAAATAGTTTGAACCTTTCTTATGATCTTGTGTTTTCTTGTCACTGTAATGTGTTTTTTCTTCTTCGCGTATTCCTGGTGATTCTTCTTTGCGGTTTCCCAAGGGTTTGCATGTTCTATTGTTGCTTCTGGCTGTTATTTTTGGAAAAACTGTCTCTTGCTCCTTAATTTCAAAAGATCCTTGTTGTTGTACCTTTGTGGGAGATAATTGTTCCGAGGATTACCTGAAACTGTAGCTCGGTCGTCTGACAAGGCCCGAGGTGGGGGGTCTGTGACCCGAGCTTGATGTGTTGAACGGCGGGGGGTGTACCTGCAAAGACACTCCGATGCCTAAGTTAGCATGGGTCCAAGCAGATATCGAGTAGAATTAGAGTATGAGTTATACCTGGGTGCTCCAGTGTATTTATAATGGTGAGATGTGGCCTCCTGTGGATAAGATAAGTTAGTTATCTTATATCTTTATCTTATCTTTAAGTGAGGTCATCTTATCTTCAAGGGAACCGCCTTTATCTTTCTGGGCTTTGGCAGCCTTTAGATTGGGCTTGTGTTCCTTCGTTTTGGGCCTGCTTTGGGCTCCTTTGGTGAGTTGGTCGAGCTCTTTGAGAAGAGGTCGGGCATTTGGCCGAGCTCTTTGAGAAGAGGTCGGGCATTTGGCCTGACGAGGTCGGGCATTTGGCCTGACGAGGTCGGTCAGCTTGTCACTAAACATCCCGGGTCGGACAGCTTGACCCAGGGTATGAACAGTGCCCCTGCTTGAGTTCGATCTTTCCGTGAGATCGTGCTCTCTTTTGGGGAAGTCGTACTCAAGCATCCTGACTTTGGTCGATCTTGAGTAGTTTTATCTTTGTGCGAGTTTGGCTTTTGCCTTTTTTAGTTTGTTGAGAGGTCTTTTCAGCCTTCTTCCGACTTTGTTTGTCTTCACTGTTCGGGCTTTTTAGTCATAATCCAACAACTTTTTAGGTATAGTTCCTGATGGGAAACCTTTTATAGTCTGTTTGGATGACCTTTTAGCGCCGTTTTGATTTGTGCTTTTGCTTTTTAAGTAGTGTCTTTTTTCAAGACTTCGTACCTTTTAGCAAAGCATTCCTGGCATTCCTCTGGCCGTTGCGAGATGTCTTTGTTCCCTTTGTGGATCTTTGTAGAGTGTCGGTATTTTGTTGTCCGACCTCTTTTGATCACTGCCGGTTTTGTCCACTTTCTGCTTGGTTGAGGTGGTCCTTGGGGCTAACTTGTCCGACGACTTTTTAGTGTTCTTTGGTAGAACCTTTTTAGTTGGTCTGAACAATTTTGATAGCCTTGTCATGGAGCTGTGGCTTTTTGGGCAAAGCTATGTCCCTTTTAGCGCACGCTTTTCGCCTTTTACTTTCATTGTGCTCCTTTTCTCTTTTTCCTTCTGTGCCTGGGTTGCCCCGGAAAGAGGCGCCGCCATTTGTTTTGCTTGCACGGGGGGGGCTCTTTCTTTTATTTTCGTTTTTCGGGTTGCCGCTTTAAAAAGAACTTCTTTTCTTGCTTCTGCTGAATTTGCTTTTGTCTGCATGTCATGTGATTTGTTGGCTTGCTGTCTGTATTTTTCTTTTGTAGGCAAGATTTTTTTATGTCTCGAAAGGTGTTTCAAGCAATGTCGACCAAGATTCCGAGTGGTCTAGGTTGGGTAGATCCTGCCCCTTTAAAGGTTCCGTCTGTTGTAGATTCTGAATATCTGAATAGGTTCCGTAGGGAGTGTAGTATTTGTGAGAATAGGGAGTCTGAGCGTGATTACGAGTTGGTAGCCCCGGAGTCCGAAGAGAGGGTGTGTTTTCCGCCTTTAGAGAGCTCCGAGAAACTATTCTTCTATGCCTACGACTGTTTCTTCTCAAAGCTAGGTGTCCGACTTCCATTTTCCGAGTTGGAGTCTGAGGTTCTTTGGTCCTGTAACCTTGCCCCTACACAGCTCCATCCAAACTCGTGGGCGTTTTTGAAGTTATTCCAACTTTTGTGTCAGATTTTGGGTGTCTCTCCTTCTGTTTCTCTTTTTTCGTATCTGTTTGTTCTGACGAAACCAGGGTCGGGTGGGGGGAAGGTGTCTTGGGTCTCCTTTAGGGCAAACGCCGGAAAGAAGTTCTGTACCTTGTATGATGAGTCTTTCCACGATTTCAAGAATTACTATTTCAAAGTCCGGGCTGTGGGAGATGTCCGACCTTTCTTTTTAGATGAGAGTGGGGAGCCTTCTTTCCCTCTTAGTTGGCAAGAGAGTGTAGTGTCGGTCAAGTACACTTTTGAGAGTTTAGATGAAGTGGAACAAGCTTTTGTCGGTGTGCTGAACAGTCTATGGGGTCGGGCACCTCACTTGGATACGAAGAAGATGTTGGGAAATCCGAGCCTTCTCCGTTCCGAGTTAGGTAGTTCCCGACCTCTTTTTGAGATTTCATTGTTGTACTTTTGGCTTTATTTTGGTTTTTCTTGTTTGTGATAGTTTCTTTCTTTGTGTTTCTGCAGAGATGTCTTCTCAGGCTGAGTCGATGAAGTTTCTTCGTCGGGCGAAAAAGTCTGCCGCAGCTCGGAATATTGAGGCTGAGGTTTCTGCCCGATCTTCCCCGCAGAAGACTACCGTTGGTGTTCAGACTCGGTCGAAGACCATTCCGACCCCTAAGTTCCGAGCTATAACTCAGGATCCTCCGACCTCCGGACCCGGTCAACTCTCCCCGTCCTCGACCTCGGGTCCTCCCCCCAAGAAACAGAAGATTTCTCGAGAGCCTGCTGGTTTCAACGACAAGGATTTTGATGCTCTCGGTTGGGTTGAGCAGCACATTCTCCCCCAGTCTTACATTTCTACTGATGATGCGTCTATGGAGTACATGGCGCGGAGTTGTGTTCGGATGGCTAGCCTTCACGCCGCTATTGCTCGGGAGTTCAAGAAGGCTCCTCTTGGGGAGACCAGTTCCCGACTTGAGAGGGCCCGGTCCGAGCTTGACAAGATTAGTCAGCTGAAGGATGCCAGGATTGCCGAGCTGGAGGAGTCTTTGGAGGATGCAAAGACTAAGGCTACCGCGGCTGTGGCGGCGGCGAAGACGTCTGAGGAGACGGTGAGGGTGGCGACGGAGAATTATTCTAAGCTGCATGCTGAGCTTCAGGAGACGAAGGAGAAGCTGCAGTCGGCTCGGGATGATTACTATGAGCTGGAGGATAATGTGGCCAAGGGTATGGATGCTATGTTTGCAAACTTAAGGGATCAGGTCCGGGTTCTTGCTCCCGACCTGAATTTGACCCTATTCAGCACTGATAACATAGTTGTGGAGGGAAAGATTGTTCCAGCTCCTGCCGAGGATGAGGTCCCGGTGTCCGATCCCCAGGCTCCAGTGTCTGATCCCGAGGTGCTGGTTGAGAACCCGCCCTCACCTTTGGCTGTGGATAGGTCGGGTGTGGAGGTTTCAAGTCGGGATGACGGTGCTGTCGATGCAGTCCCAGTTTCTGTTTTTGATGCTGAGACTGGAAAGTATTCCATTGGTCCTCAGTGATCTTTTGTTTTCTGCTCTTTTGCCCGACCTGTGGGCTTTATGTTTTTCGCCAACACTTTGAACATTTATTTTAGCTACTCTGTAGCTTTATTATGCCATGTTTTGTGTTTTTGCTTTCTCGT
The DNA here is from genome assembly GCF_014773155.1 of Arachis stenosperma. Taxonomy (NCBI): domain Eukaryota; kingdom Viridiplantae; phylum Streptophyta; class Magnoliopsida; order Fabales; family Fabaceae; genus Arachis; species Arachis stenosperma. The sequence continues at coordinate 68,900,340 of NC_080385.1, forward strand.
ATTCGCTTTCGTGCTTTTTAGTTGTTTTTGGATAACAACTTTTTAGCTAGCGATTTTGATGTCTCGTACTCGCTTTTTGCTTTTTAGTTGTTTTTGGATAACAACTTTTAGCTTAGCGGTTTGATGTCTCGTACTCGCTTTTTGCTTTTTAGTTGTTTTTGGATAACAACTTTTAGCTTAGCGGTTTGATGTCTCGTACTCGCTTTTTTGCTTTTTAGTTGTTTTTGGATAACAACTTTTAGCTAGCGGTTTGATGTCTCGTACTCGCTTTTTGCTTTTTAGTTGTTTTTGGATAACAACTTTTAGCTTAGCGGTTTGATGTCTTGTACTCGCTTTTTTGCTTTTTAGTTGTTTTTGGATAACAACTTTTAGCTAGCGGTTTGATGTCTTGTACTCGCTTTTTTGCTTTTTAGTTGTTTTTGGATAACAACTTTTAGCTAGCGGTTTGATGTCTCGTACTTCGCTTTTTTTGCTTTTTAGTTGTTTTTGGATAACAACTTTTAGCTAGCGATTTTTGTCTTCTCGTGCTCGCTTTTTTGCTTTTTGGTTGTTTTTGGGCAACAACTTTTTAGCTAGCGTTTTCGAGGTCTTGTACTCGCTTTTTTGCTTTTTAGTTGTTTTTGGATAACAACTTTTAGCTAGCGGTTTGATGTCTTGTACTCGCTTTTTTGCTTTTTAGTTGTTTTGGATAACAACTTTTAGCTAGCGGTTTGATGTCTCGTACTTCGCTTTTTTTGCTTTTTAGTTGTTTTTGGATAACAACTTTTAGCTAGCGATTTTGTCTTCTCGTGCTCGCTTTTTTGCTTTTTGGTTGTTTTTGGGCAACAACTTTTTAGCTAGCGTTTTCGAGGTCTTAGTTCTGTGCCGTTTCAGGGCTTTCTTTCTTGGGTCCGAGTTTGTTCTCGGACCTCGGGATCCTTTAGTACCTCCTTTAATTAGGTCCGACTTCGTGGTTTGGTCGGCCTTTTTAAGTTATTTTTGTAACGTCTTTTTGTTCGGCTTTTCCAGCCGTTTTAGAGTTACTTTTATAACTTCTCACATTAATTTGAACCTCGTCGCTTCATCTTTGCCGACCTTGTATGGCCTTTGGCAAATGATTTTTTGCGTTTTGTCGAGCATAAATTAATGCGCCTTGGTGGGGTACTTTTTAGGATATGCTTCATAACGAGAAAGAGAAAATAAAGAAATTTGGTTAGTATTAAAGGAAAATATGTACAAAGTTTTTACCCTTTTTTACTAGGTCGGGTGTCCTACTTAACCGGGTGGCTCATTAAAAAACCCTCGTGGGGAAAAAGAGTACACCTCGGGTTAAGTTTACTCTAGCTGTAGTACCGTCTTAGGTTACAGGCGTGCCAGGCTCTGGGCAGCTCCTTGCCTTCTAGGTCGGAGATCTTGTAGTAGCCTGTCCCTAAGACTTCTGTTACCTTGTATGGCCCCTTCCAATTCGCAGCTAGCTTTCCTTCTCCCGATTTTTGTGTTCCGATGTCGTTTCGGATTAGAATCAGGTCGTGAGTGGAGAAGCTTCGTTTTATCACCTTTTGGTTGTATCTGAGGGCCGTTCGTCGTTTTAAGGCTTCTTCTTTGATCCGGGCTCTTTCTCGGACCTCGGGTAGGAGGTCGAGCTCTTCCTTTTGTGCCCGAGGATTGTTTTCTTCGTTGTAGAAGATGGTTCTGGGTGATCCCTCATCTATTTCGACGGGAATCATTGCCTCCATTCCGTAGGCTAGTCGGAATGGGGATTCTCCCGTTGTAGAGTGCGGGGTTGTCCGATATGCCCATAATACCTGGGGGAGTTCGTCGGCCCATGCCCCTTTGGCTTCTTGGAGTCTTCGTTTCAATCCAGCCAAGATGACTTTATTTGCAGCCTCTGCTTGTCCATTGGCTTGTGGGTGCTCGACCGATGTGAACTGCTGTTTGATTTTCAGCTCGGACACCAAGTTCTGAAAACTTGTGTCTGTGAACTGTGTTCCATTGTCTGTTGTGATGGAATAGGGGACTCCGAACCTCGTGACAATGTTTTTGTATAGGAATTTACGGCTTTTCTGAGCCGTAATGGTGGCTAAGGGTTCGGCTTCGATCCACTTTGTAAAGTAGTCGACCCCTACTATGAGGTATTTGACCTGCCCCGGGCCTTGTGGAAACGGGCCGAGTAGGTCGAGTCCCCATTTCGCGAAGGGCCATGGTGCTGTGATGCTTATGAGGTCTTCGGGCGGTGCTTTGTGAAAATTGGCGTGTTTTTGGCAGGGGGGACATATTTTCACAAAGTCCGCCGTGTCTCTTTGTATGGTTGGCCAGTAGAACCCGGCTCTGACTATTTTCTTGGATAGGGCCCGAGCTCCGAGGTGGTTCCCACACATTCCTTTGTGGACTTCTTCGAGGACGCTTTTTGTTTCTGAGGTCGGGACGCACCTTAGGAGGGGATTTGCGAATCCTCTTCTGTATAACACGTCGTGGATTAGCGTGTAATTCTGGGCGTCCTTTGTAAGCCTTTTAGCTTCTCTTTTTTCAGCGGGGAGAGTTCCCGACTTTAGGTAGTTGAGTATGGGGGTCATCCATCCTTGTTGTTGGTCGGATATGTTCAGTATTTCTTCCTCTCTTAGTACGGACGGAGATTGTAGAGTTTCTTGGAGGAGACTTCTATTGTTTCCTCCGGGCTTGGTGCTAGCAAGTTTTGAGAGGGCGTCGGCTCGGGCATTTTGCTCCCGGGGTATGTGCTGGATTCGTATTTCCGGGAAGTGCTGCAATTGTGCCTGTGTTTGGTCCAGGTATTTTTTCATAGTAGGATCTTTGGCCTGGTAACTTCCATTTACTTGTGATGTGACGACCTGGGAGTCGCTGAAAATTGTGATCCTCTCTGCTCCGACCTCTTTGGCTAGCTTTAGTCCTGCTAGTAGGGCCTCGTACTCGGCTTGGTTATTTGAGGCCTGGAACTCGAATTTTAGGGATAGCTCTATCCGTGTTCCTTGATCGCTTTCGAGTATGACACCGGCTCCGCTCCCTGCCTTATTTGAGGACCCGTCGACATATAAATTCCATGAGAGTGGGGTCCCTGGGGTCTCGGTGTATTCTGCTACGAAGTCGGCTAGATACTGGGACTTTATGGCAGTTCGGGCTTCGTAGTGGAGGTCGAACTCAGACAGCTCCACCGCCCATTGTAGGATTCGTCCTGCCATGTCTGTCTTTTGTAGGATGTGTCTCATCGGTTGGTTTGTCCGGACTTTGATGGTGTGGGCTTGAAAGTAGGGACGGAGCCTTCGAGCTGTGAAGACTAGCGCGTAGGCGAATTTCTCTATTTTCTGATAGTTTAATTCAGCTCCTTGCAGCGCCTTGCTTACGAAATATACGGGGTGTTGCCCCTGGTCGTTTTCTCGTATTAGTGCCGAAGCGACTGCCCGATGTCCGACCGAGAGGTATAGTACGAGTTCTTCTCCTTTTAGAGGTCGGGTTAGGATCGGTGGCTGCCCGAGGAATTCTTTGAATTCTTGGAAGGCCTTTTCGCACTCCGGGGTCCACGAGAAGGGTTTCCCTTTCTTTAGGAGTGAGTAGAGAGATAGTGACCTTATTGCTGATCCTGCCAAGAATCTTGATAGGGCGGCTAATCTTCCGTTCAGTTGTTGTACCTTTTTGACACACGTCGGGCTCTTCATATTGAGTATCGCTTGGCATTTGTCCGGGTTTGCTTCGATGCCTCTTTGAGTCAGCATGAAGCCTAAGAACTGTCCGGCTTCTGCGGCGAAGGTGCACTTTGTCGGATTAAGCCTCATATTGTGTTTTCTGAGGGTACCGAAGATACTACTGAGGTCGGCCACCAAGTTTTTGTCTTCTTGTGTCTTTACTAGCATGTCGTCGACGTATACCTCTAGCTGTAGCCCGATGTGTTCTGAGAACACTTTGTTCATTAGTCTCTGGTATGTTGCCCCTGCGTTCTTCAGCCCGAAGGGCATTACTATGTAGCAGTAGTTTGCCTTTGGGGTTATGAACGAGGTCTTTTCTTGGTCGGGTCCATACATCGGGATTTGATTATATCCTGAGTACGCATCCATGAAGGAGAGGTATCTGTAGCCCGAAGCTGCGTCGACTAAAGCGTCGATGTTTGGTAGTGGATATGGGTCTTTAGGACAAGCTTTGTTGAGGTCTGTGTAGTCGACGCACATCCTCCACTTTCCATTGGGCTTTTTTACCAGAACTACGTTTGCGAGCCATAGGGGGTACTTTACCTCCCTAATAAACCCTGCATCTAGTAGTGCTTGTACCTGTTCCTCTATTGCCTGCATGCGTTCGGGCCCGAGTTTCCTTCGCCTTTGTTGGACAGGTCGGGATCCCTGATACACTGATAGTTTGTGGCACATTAGGTCGGGGCTTATGCCTGGCATATCGGAGGCTTTCCAGGCGAAGAGATCGGAATTCTCCCTTAAGAGGTTTGTGAGCTCCTTTTTTAGGCCTGCCTCGAGGTTTGCCCCTATGTTTGTTACTTTCTCGGGTGTGTTCCCGATTTGGACCTTCTCGGTTTCCCCTTCTGGCTGTGGCCGAAGATCTTCTCGGGTTTGGACTCGCCCGAGTTCTATGGTGTTGACCTCTTTCCCTTTTAGGCTCAGACTTTCGTTGTAGCATTGCCGTGCTAGCTTTTGGTCGCCTTTTAGGGTAGCGATTCCCTTTGCGGTAGGAAACTTCATGCAGAGGTGTGGGGTCGAGACTATAGCCGCTAGTCTGTTGAGGGTTGGTCGTCCGATGAGGGCATTGTATGCTGAAGTGACGTCGACCACAATGTAGTCGATGTTTAATGTTTTGGTTTGCTCGCCTTTTCCAAAGGTGGTGTGTAACGAGATGTATCCCAGGGGTCGAATTGGGGTATCTCCTAGTCCAAATAGGTCGGTGGGATAGGCTTTTAGCTCTTTTCTTCGAGTCCGAGCTTGTCGAAGGCCTCTTTGAACAGGATATCTGCCGAGCTTCCTTGGTCGATCAGGGTTCGATGTAAGTTGGCGTTGGCTAGGATGATGGTGATCACCATAGGGTCGTCGTGTCCGGGTATTACACCAAGAGCATCTTCTCGGGTAAACGAGATAGTAGGTAACTCGGGCAAGGGGTTGTCTTCTCGGGCATGGTAGACTTCTTTGAGGTGTCTCTTTCGTGAGGATCTGGATGTCCCTCCACCTGCAAAACCTCCGTTTATCATGTGTATGTGCCTTTCAGGGGTTCGTGGGGTTGGTTCGGTCCGATCTTCGTTGTCTCTCCGCCTTCTCTTTCTGGTTTCTTCATCTTTCTCAGCTATGTATCTGTCGAGTTTTCCTTCTCTAGCTAGCTTTTCTATAACATTCTTCAGGTCGTGGCAGTCGTTAGTAGAATGACCGTAGAGTCTATGATATTCACAGTATTCGGACCGATCCCTTCCCGCTCTTTTGTGCTTCAGAGGTTTGGGTGGTGGGATCTTTTCGGTGTGGCACACTTCTCTGTAGACGTCTACCAGAGAGACTCGGAGGGGGGTGTAGCTGTGGTATTTCCTTGGCTTGTCCGAGCTGGACTCTTCCTTCTTTTTCTGATCCCGATCTCGATCTCGGGACGGGTAGGTTGACTCCTTCCTGGAAGGTTCTCTCAGTCGTGAGGTTTCTTCCATGTTGATATATTTTTCCGCTCGCTCCTGCACTTCGTACAAGGAGGTCGGGTATCTTTTGGATAGGGATTGGCTAAACGGTCCTTCTCTTAGGCCGTTTGCTAGTCCCATGATGGCTGCTTCTGTGGACAAGTGTTGTATGTCCAGGCAGGCTTTGTTGAATCGCTCCATGTACTCTCTGAGAGTTTCTTGGTTGCTTGTTTGATCCCGAGTAGGCTGGGGGCGTGTTTTGCCTTGTCCTTTTGAATGGAGAACCTTGTTAGGAATTTTTTGGTCAGGTCTTCAAAGCTGGAGATTGATCCTGGCGGTAAGCTGTCGAACCACTTCATGGCTGACTTGGTGAGAGTGGTGGGGAAGGCTTTGCACCGAATTGCGTCGGATGCGTCGACTAAGTACATTCTGCTCCTGAAGTTGCTGAGGTGGTGACTTGGATCGGTGGTGCCGTCGTAGAGGTCCATATCTGGTGGCTTGAAGTTTCGCGGTACCTTCTCCTTCATGATCTCTTGTGTGAAGGGATCATGATTACTTTCGGGAGTGGTGCCGCGTGTTGTCCGATCTTTCAGATTGGCTTCTATCTTTCGTAGTTTTTTCTTCTAATTCTCTGCGTTTGCGAGCCTCCCTTCTTAGATCCTGTTCAGTCTCTTTCTGCTTTTTTATGTCCTCTTCGAGTTGTCTCAGCCGGCTTTGTTGTGCCCGGACTGTCTCCAGAATCTCTGAACTCTTTTCCCTTCCAGGATTTTGTGGATCCTTGTTTAGGGAGTGTACCTTTTGGATGATTCTGTTTGTTTCCCCCTGGAGTGTGTGGTGATAGAGGGCGGTCTGGTCGTTCTCCGGTGTCAACTTCCTCTTCTTGTTCTGATGTAGGATGGTCATTGTTGGGAGAGTCGTCCGCCATGGTAAAGGGATGACTTCCAGGTCCCCGGCAACGGCGCCAATGTTCCGAGGATTACCTGAAACTGTAGCTCGGTCGTCTGACAAGGCCCGAGGTGGGGGGTCTGTGACCCGAGCTTGATGTGTTGAACGGCGGGGGGTGTACCTGCAAAGACACTCCGATGCCTAAGTTAGCATGGGTCCAAGCAGATATCGAGTAGAATTAGAGTATGAGTTATACCTGGGTGCTCCAGTGTATTTATAATGGTGAGATGTGGCCTCCTGTGGATAAGATAAGTTAGTTATCTTATATCTTTATCTTATCTTTAAGTGAGGTCATCTTATCTTCAAGGGAACCGCCTTTATCTTTCTGGGCTTTGGCAGCCTTTAGATTGGGCTTGTGTTCCTTCGTTTTGGGCCTGCTTTGGGCTCCTTTGGTGAGTTGGCCGAGCTCTTTGAGAAGAGGTCGGGCATTTGGCCGAGCTCTTTGAGAAGAGGTCGGGCATTTGGCCTGACGAGGTCGGGCATTTGGCCTGACGAGGTCGGTCAGCTTGTCACTAAACATCCCGGGTCGGACAGCTTGACCCAGGGTATGAACAATAATGATACCTATAGTTTGCTTTTTGCTTGGAGTGCATTTTCTTGACTTCCTCTTGATACTTTTTAGGGTTTTTGCTTGAGTCTGCAAAAGGTTATGTTTTTGACGATTTTCTGCTTGGTGTTGTTGACAATGCTCTTTGCTGGTAGACTGTAGAAAGATAGTGGCTTTGATGATTTTTGTGTTTCTACTTTCCTTTTTCGAAATGCTTTGTTTGTTTGAAGTCTTCTTTTCTTGTTTGAGAGATGCTGGGATAAGAGCTGTAGATTTTTCCTGAAAACCTTGCTTTGTTACTGCCTCCAAAGGATGTCCCAGGACTTTGGTTTGAGTCTTGGGGTTTTCCTTTTCTATTTGTTTGCCTGTGTCGTATTAATCGAGTTGTTTTGTCCTTCATCCAAGATGTTTTTAGTAATCCCATCTTCTTTTCTTATTGTAGGATTAGTTGGCCTCATGTCTTCTCGTAAGAACATTGTAGAGATGTCTTCCAGAGTTTCCGAGGGGATGTCCGATTGGCTGGACTCCCTTGTCTTGATGTGTGTCTCTGTTGTGGATGCTGAATTTTGCGTAGAGCTAAGGAAGCGTCATAGGATCTGTGGTAATAGTGCCCGGGAGAGGGATTATGAGCTTGTTTTCCTACCTCCATCTAGGGAGAGCGTTCCTTCTTCTATGCTATGAATATTTCTTCAGTCAGTTGGACATTACTTTTCCTTTTACTGCTTTCGAAACCGACCTGTTGTGGTCGTGTAACATTGCCCCATCCCAGCTTCACCCAAATTCCTGGGGTTTTGTCAAGATCTTTCAGCTACTTTGCCAAGAGTTAGGTGTAACACCTTCTCATACTCTTTTCCTTTATCTGTTTATTTTTGGCAAGCCTGATGGTTCTTCCAAAAAGAAAGCTTCCTGGGTTTCTTTTAGGTCTGCCCAGGGCCATAAAGTTTTCGCCATGTATGAAGAGAACTTTAAGGATTTTAAGAATTACTTCTTTAGAGTTCGTGCTGTCGAGGGGGCCCGCCCCTTTTTTCTTGATGAACATGATAAGCCTTCTTTCCCTCTAGAGTGGCAGAAGGATGTGAGAGTGTCTCGGTATACATGGGAGATGCTTGACGAGGTTGAGCGTGCTTTTGTTGTTGTTCTTGAGGATTTTTGGGGGGAACCACCCCATCTTGATACAAAAAGGTTTTTGAATGACCCGTCCTTGGTTCAGACGGTTTTGGGTACTTGTCTGACTTGTTTCTGTACTTGTTTTTTTAGTTTTGCTTTCTCTTCTTGTGATTGTAACCCTTTACTATGGTTGATTATGTATTTGCAGAGATGTCAAAAAACAATGACTCCATGAAGGCCTTTAAAAAGGCAAAGAAGGTAACTGCTGCTCAAAACATCTCGGCCAAGGTGGCCGAAGAGGGATCTTCTCAGGTTCCAGTGAAACCTCCTGTGCCGAGTTCTCCCGGACCGAGGAAAGCAATTCCTATTCCTCGGGTTCGTCTGGTCGATTCTCCACAGACTTCTGTCACTGCTTCTGGTACTCCTCCTAGTAAGAAGCAAAAAACAATTGAGCCTTTCAACCTTAATGCTCCTGACTTTGATGCGGTCGAGTTTGTAGATCAATAAATCAGTCCTTATGGTGTCCTCCCTATGGATGACGTGTCACTTCTTCATCATTTTGATTATATAACTCGAAGTAGTATCAAGATGGCACACATGGGAGCAGCCCTGTATCGAACTGCTCGAAGTCTTCCTCTTCATGCCACCAAATCTTTTATGGAGGAGGCCAAACAGGAGTTTGATCGGATAAAAGGCTTGAAGGAGGAGCTTGAAGTGAAGGTGGCCAAGTTGCAAAAAGACCTGGAGAATGAGAAGGCGAGTTCCCTCTCTTTGGCTGCCTCTGTGAGGCTAGCTGAAGACACGACACTGAGGTATAAGGATAGTTATGTCACATCTTATCGGGAGGGAATGCGTCTGAAGGAGGAGTTGGAGAATGTCCGAGCTGATTACTCCGAGCTCCAGGGTCATCTTGTTGGCAGTGTAACTACTACCTATGAGAACCTGAAGGAGCAGGTTCGGGTTATTGCTCATGAGGCCGATCTTACTCTCTTCAGCCTGGACAATGTTGTGAGGGATGGTAAGATTGTTCCTGATGACCAGGATGATGATGATGTTGAACCTCCCCCAGTGCCTTCTATCAAGGTGTCGACCTCCTCGGTTCCTCTAGTTATGTCAGATCCGGATTGTCAGATTCTGAACCGGGATGATGGAACTGCAAATGCTGTGCCTATTCAAACTCGCCCTCCTTCTCCCCGTATTGATGTTGCCGGGAAGGCTCCCGATCTTTGCTGATCTTCTTTTTAAGTATTTGTGTAAATAGCCCGGTTTGTGGGCTTTTGAACTGTTTTATTGTTTTGTTTAACTACTGATGCTTTTTAGTTGCCTGCCTGGAAACTTTTACTTTGAAAAACAAAAGTAGCTTTCTGAGGTAGATTTTGGTGGCCTCTTGAAGCTTTATTATACTATGCTTTTATTGCGCTTTAATATGGTATCTCTTCTGGTTTCTGAGAGTGTTGGAATTTTGCTGCTTGACCTCTTTGGATTGCTGTTGTACTTATTGTTTGTAACTTAGATCCTTTGAGGCCGTGACTATATGGGTCCGACTTGTTTCTCGATTTTCTCACTTTTGCTTGTATTTTTAGCGCCCCAAAACCGATTTCTTTGTGTTGGTCCCCTTCTAAGTTATTTTTGTAATCCTCTTTCTTGGACTTTTGTCAGGTCTCTTTCAGGGATTACTTTTATAACTTGTATTATAGGAGACCAACATCGTTAGGTCGATCTCTTCTAAGTTATTTTTGTAATCCTCTTTCTTGGACCTTTGTTAGGTCTCTTTCAGGGATTACTTTTATAACTTGTCTTGTAGGAGACCGACTTTCTTAGGTCGATCTCTTCTAAGTTATTTTTGTAATCCTCTTTCTTGGACCTTTGTTAGGTCTCTTTCAGGCATTACTTTTATAACTTGTCTTGTAGAAGACCGACTTCGTTAGGTCGATCTCTTCTAAGTTATTTTTGTAATCCTCTTTCTTGGACCTTTGTTAGGTCTCTTTTAGGGATTACTTTTATAACTTGTCTTGTAGGAGACCGACTTCGTTAGGTCGATCTCTTCTAAGTTATTTTTGTAATCCTCTTTCTTGGACCTTTGTCAGGTCTCTTTCAGGGATTACTTTTATAACTTGTCTTGTAGGAGACCGACTTTGTTAGGTCGATCTCTTCTAAATTATAGCAATTCCTCTTTAATAGGGTTGGCCAGACCTCTTTCCAGGGATTTACTGATAACTTGGGTTGACTTGGTCTGATTTTTTAGTGTCGGCTAGTCTTTTTAAGTTATTATATAGCAATCCATAAGACCTCGTCAGGTTCTTTTTGGGATCACTTTCGATAACTTCTTGCATTATTCTGTGTTCATCTTTGCCGATTTGTAGATGGTGGTTTCTGTCCTGGTTTGATCGTTCTTTAGGTGAATCGCGTTTTCACCTTTGTCGGATGATCATTCCTATCGAGATCGTACAGTGAATCTGTTCTTCACTTTCTGTCGATCTGTTGCTTTATAATCGGACGATGAATGCTTCAGATTAATGCGTCTTGGGAATTTGTAGAATATCTGAAATATATTTTATTCAAAGAAAGTGCAAATATATACATGCGGGAGTTTTTCGTACCCTTAAGTCGGATTAAATCTCAGTCTTAATGTCTCATTAAAAAACCTTTTCAGGAAAAAGAGTGCATCTTGTGATGAGATCTTTTACCTTTTCTAGCTATAGTACCTTCTTAGGTTACAGGCGTGCCATGATTTGGGGAGTTCTCGTCCCTCGAGTTCGGACAGTCTGTAGTAGCCGTTCCCAAGTACTTCTTTGACTCGGTAGGGTCCTTTCCAATTAGCTACCAGCTTTCCTTCTCCGGGTAGAGTTGTTCTAATATCATTTCGGATTAAGATGAGATCGTTCTCAGTGAAACCTCTTGGCACTACCTTTTGATTATACATGGAAGCCATTCGCCGCTTTAGTGCTTCTTCTCTGATCCGAGCTCTTTCTTGGATTTCCAGAAGTAGGTCGAGCTCTTCTCTTTGAAGTTGAGAGTTAGTTTGTTCATTGTAATGGACTACTCGGGGAGACCCTTCCTCGACTTCTATTGGAATCATTGCCTCCACTCCGTATGCTAATCGAAATGGTGATTCGTTCGTAGTAGAATGTGGGGTTGTTCGATACGCCCATAGGACTTGTGGAAGTTCCTCGGCCCAAGCTCCCTTTGCTTCTTGCAGTCTCCATTTCAGCTCGTGCAATATGACTATTGTTGGCCGCTTCGGCTTGTCCATTGACTTGGGGATGTTCGACGGAGGTGAACTGGTGTTTTACATTTAAGTTGGCCACTAGTTTTCTGAAGCTTGCATCTGTGAATTGGGTGCCATTATCTGTGGTGATGGAGTATGGGACCCCGAACCTTGTAATGATGTTCCTATATAGGAATTTCCAGCTTCTTTGAGCAGTGGCGTTGGCTAGGGGTTCTGTCTCGATCCATTTTGTGAAATAGTCTACCCCTACTATGAGGAATTTGACTAGTCCCAATCCCTGGGGAAAGGGTTCGAGAAGATCGAGTCCCCACTTTGCAAATGGCCAGGGTGAGGTCACGCTGATGAGCTTTTCCGGCGGGGCGATGTGAAAGTTGGCATGCTTCTGACATGGTGGACATGTCTTTACAAATTCTGTAGCTTCCTTTTGTAGAGTTGGCCAATAGAATCCCGCCCGGAGTACCTTTTTTGGTGAGAGCTTGCGCTCCGAGATGATTGCCACAAATGCCGCTGTGTACTTCTGATGAGCGGATAATTTATACGCTTTTTGGCATTGTTTTTAAGTAGTTTTTAGTAAGTTCAAGCTACTTTTAGGGATGTTTTCACTAGTTTTTATGCTAAATTCACATTTCTAGACTTTACTATGAGTTTGTGTATTTTTCTGTGATTTCAGGTAAATTCTGACTGAAATTGAGGGACTTGAGCAAAACTCTAAAGAAGGCTGACAAAAGGACTGCTGATGCTGTTGGATTCTGACCTCCCTGCACTCGAAATGGATTTTCCGGAGCTACAGAACTCCAATTGACGCGCTCTCAACGGCGTTGGAAAGTAGACATCCAGGGCTTTCCAGCAATATATAATAGTCCATACTTTATTCGAAGAATGATGACGTAAATTGGCGTTGAACGCCAAGAACATGCTGCTGTCTGGAGTTAAACGCCAGAAAAACGTCATGATCCGGATTTGAACGCCCAAAACACGTCATAACTCGAAGTTCAACTCCAAGAGAAGCCTCAGCTCGTGGATAGATCAAGCTCAGCCCAAGCACACACCAAGTGGGCCCCGGAAGTGGATTTATGCATCAATTACTTACTCATGTAAACCCTAGTAGCTAGTCTAGTATATATAGGACATTCATCTATTGTATTAGACATCTTTTGACCACTTTAAGTCTTTATTCATTCGGTCACTTGATCATGGAGAGGGCTGGCCATTCGGCCATGCCTGAACCTCTTTCACTTGTGTATTTTCAACGGTGGAGTTTCTGCACACCATAGATTAAGGGTGTGGAGCTCTGCTGTACCTCAAGTATTAATGAAGTTCTATTTTCTTTTATTCAAATCTCTCTTATTCTTATTCCAAGATATTCATTCATACCCAAGAACATGATGAATGTGATGAGTCAGATAACCCTCATTATCATTCTCACTTATGAACGCGCGTGATTGACAACCACTTCCGTTCTACATGCAACAGATCTTGAATGTGTATCTCTTAGATTCCCCAACAGAATCTTCGTGGTATAAGCTAGATAGATGGCGGCATTTATGAGGATCCGGAAAGTCTCACCTTGTCTGTGGTATTCCGAGTAGGATCCTGGGAATCCGGAAAGTCTAACCTTGTCTGTGGTATTCCGAGTAGGATTCCGGTAATGAATGACTGTGACGTGCTTCAAACTTGCAAGTGCTGGGCGTTAGTAACAGACGCAAAAGAATCAAGGGATTCTATTCCAGTATGAGTAAGAACCAACCAGTGATTAGCCGTACTGTGACAGAGTGCGTGAGCATTAGTTTTCACTGCGAGGATGGGATGTAGCCATCAACCATGGGTGATGCCTCCAGACGATTAGCGTGCGAGTGACAGCCGCATAGGATCATTTTCCGAGAGGATGAAAGTAGCCACCGCTGATGGTGAACCCCTATACACAGCTTGCCATGGAAAGGAGTAAGAAGGATTGAGTTGAAGCAGTAGGAGAGCAGGCGTCCTTGGGCCATACAGCATCTCCATATACTTATCTGAAATTCCTACCAATGAATCTGCATAAGTATTCTATCCCTTTTATTATATATCATCTATTTTCTTATTATTAATTTTCGAAACCATAAATCAATATTTAATCTGCCTAACTGAGATTTTCAAGGTGACCATAGCTTGCTTCATACCAACAATCTCTGTGGGATCGACCCTACTCACGTAAGGTTTATTACTTGGACGACCGTACACTTGCTGGTTAGTTGAACGGAGTTGTGAATTCAGCTGGTGCCCCTTAGAAGCCTTCATCTCAAAATAATTAGAACATGGATCACAATTTCGTCCACCAAGTTTTTGGCGCCGTTGCCGGGGATTGTTCGAGTATGGACAACTGACGGTTCATCTTGTTGCTCAGATTAGGTAATTTTCTTTTCAAAAATCTTTTTCAAAAATTTTTCTTTATTTTTCGTTTTTCTAAACTTTATTTTCGAAAATAATTAATAAAATCCAAAAAATTAGAAAATCATAAAAATCAAAATATTTTGTGTTTCTTGTTTGAGTATTGAGTCAATTTTAAGTTTGGTGTCAATTGCATGCTTTAAAATTTTCTTGCATTTTTTTCGAAAATTTCATGCATTCATAGTATTCTTCATGATCTTCAAGTGTTCTTGACAAGTCTTCTTGTTTGATCTTGATGATTTCTTGTTTGTGTCTTTTCTATTTTTCATGTGCATTTTTGCATTCATATTTTTCATGCATTAAAAATTTCTAAGTTTGGTGTCCTGCATGTTTCTTGCATTAAAAATTTTTCAAATTTATGTCTTGATGTTCATCATGATCTTCAAAGTGTTCTTGGTGTTCATCTTGACATTCATAGCATTCTTGCATGCATTCATGGCTTTGATCTAAAAATTTCATGCATAAAGTATTTTGTTGTTTTTCTCTTTCATAATTAAAAATTCAAAAATCAAAAAAATATCTTTCCTTATTTCCCTCCAAATTTTCGAAATTTGGGTTGACTTGGTCAAAAATTTTCAAAATAGTTGTTTCTTACAAGTCAAGTCAAAATTCAATTTTAAAATCTCATCTTTTCAAAATCTTTTTCAAAAATCATATCTTTTTCATTTTTTTTCTATTTTTCGAAAATTTTTAAAAATTATTTTTCAAAATCTTTTTCTTATCTTTATATCATATTTCGAAAATTAGCTAACAATTAATGTGATTGGTTCAAAAATTTGAAGTTTGTTACTTTCTTGTTAAGAAAGGTTCAATCTTTAAATTCTAGAATCCTATCTTGTAGTTTCTTGTTAGTTAAGTCATTTTAAAAAAAAAATTAATTAAGTCTTTTCAAAATATCTTTTTCTTAAAACTTTTATCTTATCTTTTTATCTATCCTTTTCAAAATTTTATTTTTCAAAATTTGATTTCAAAATATCTTATCTAACTTACTATCTTCTTATCTTTTTCAATTTTGATTTTAAAATCTTTTTCAATCAACTAACTAACTTTTGTTTGTTTCTTATCCTTTTCAAACCACCTAACTACTTTTCCCTCTTCTATTTCGAAAATATCTCTCTTTTCAAAAATTCTTTTTAATTAATTAATTATTTCATGTTTTAATTTTAATTACATTTTATCTCTAATTTCGAAAATCACTAACCCCTTTTCAAAAATTATTTCGAAATCTCCCTCCTCTTTTCTTCTATTTAATTATTAATTACTAACACTTCTCTCCACCTCTCTTCATCCAAAAATCGAATCCTTCTTCATTCTTCTACCCTTCTTCTTCTACTAACATAAAGGAATCTCTATATGTGACATAGAGGATTCCTCTTCTTTCTTGTTTTCTTCTCATATGAGCAGGAACAAGGATAAAGGCACTCTTGTTGAAATTGATCCAGAACCTGAAAGGACTCTGAAGAGAAATTAAGAGAAGCTAAATTACACAATCCAGAAGAAACCTTCTAGAAATTTTCAAACAAGAGAAAGAGATGGCAGCTGAAAATAATAATAATAATGCAAGGAGAATGCTGACTGGTGACGTCACTAAGCTAACGTCCAAGTTGATGGAAGAAGCATCTCCATTCCTGCCATTGGAGCCAATAACTTTGAGCTGAAACCTCAGCTAGTTGCCTTAATGCAACAAAACTGCAAGTTTTATGGACTTTCATCTGAAGATCCTTACAGTTTTTAACTGAGTTCTTGCAGATCTGTGAGACTGTAAAGACGAATGGAGTGATCCTGAAGTCTACAGACTCATGCTTTTCCCTTTTGCTGTAAGAGACAGGCTAGAGTATGGTTGGATTACAACCTAAGGATAGCCTGGACTCATGGGATAAGCTTGTCACTGCATCTTAGATAAATTCTTTTCCTCCTCAA